>NC_046172.1:94548586-94848586 GCF_011064425.1 Rattus rattus
CTAGAAGAGAAGAAGTAAGGCCACAGTTCTGTAAGGATCATGTAGCTTTGCTGCATGGAAACACCCAGCCCAGCCTTCCCCTAGAAGGACTTGCGGAGGCCAAAAGCGAGAAATGGCAAAACCAACATCACTGTAAAAGGAGAGCCACATGAAACCAAAAGAGAGCTCATCCTCACAGATATGTCTAGGCATGGGCTTCCTTTGTGCTCAGCCCTCACTTGCCTTCAGAATCTTGCTGGCCGCCAGCTGGGACCCAGGATGTGTCTGTTCTCAATGTTGTTTAAGTGCACAGCAACACTGAAATTGTTTGCACTAGAGGTGCAGGTGAGTTTGCACTGGTGTATTTCTTAGTCATCTTCTGATCTCAGCAGCTTGGCAACTTTGGCCACCCAGGCCATGACTAGACCACCTGTTCTTTCTGCTCTCAGTGATGTTGTTTCATGCGATTCTTCTTTTTGCCTTCCCGCAGAGATCCCTTCTAGGAAGGGCTGACTGGACCTGTTTCGTGCAGCAGCACCTGCTGAGTCTCAAGCCAGAACTGAGCAAAGACTGCCTTCCTTCCTTCTCCTTCTTTCTTTCACGCTCTTCCTGCTTTTTCTCTTCTGTATTTTTTCAGAACTTTCTGGTCCCACCTGTTCATGTCCTGCATCTTTCCTGCTCTGGTGCAACAACACCTCAAGATCACCACTTGTTCACCCGATTGAAACAACAGTCAGCTCAGGAAAAACCAACTTTACTGCACACTGCAGACCACCAAACAAAGTCCAAGTCTCTTTCAGCGATCTGTTTCATGTCATGCACATGTAATCACTCGTTGATAATACTGTCACCTATCTGGTGAGCACTGCTTCCCACCACCTATTTTAGTACTCTTGATAGGGATGACACATCTCAAGGCAGATCTCAATACTAAACAGTCTGCACTTCAGTTTCCACACAGGCCTTTTTGCCTGCACACATCTCTGGCTTTGCCCATAGTAATAAATTTCATGTTATTTCATTCATTCTGAGATGCAGCAAGGAGAAGTCAAACAATTATGGTTATAGCTCTGTAATGAGTCAATTTTATTTGTATTCTGGGTATCACTCAGGAGTTATATCATTGTGCCATCAAGAAAACATGCATATATTACCATTGATAGTCCCCAGAACACAGTAAGCACTGTAGATTGTGCACTATATATTTAATAAAAACCAGTCCTTTTTCACAATAAATGTTATATGTCTGCCAACTTTCATCGCAACGCTTCTGAGATTCCATGTTCTTTTTGTCACACACTGGCTGAAATGCTTCCCCCTCTCAAACTCTTCAGACTGTGCCCCACAGCCTGTATCTCCGCAAGACTTCCAGCCTGTTAACTGCAGAAATGTGTTTTTCAAAATCAAAGAATACTATGTATCCTGACTTTGCCATATTTTAGCTTTGTTTGTATATCTTTATGGGTATACTTTCCAAACTGCCTTGCTCAGTTTATACCTAAGATCTCAAACACATTTCCATGATCTGCACCTTTCCCAGCACTGATTGCTTTTTATTTTTACACTTCATGTTTTGCACCATATATATGTGGGCTTGCTGTTCATGTAATATGGTACATCTCAGATCTGTTTGAACACCACTCCAGCAGTCATAGTCAGTCTGTGTCCAGACTGTTTCAAACCACTCTCTGTGATTGTTTACACTTATCACTGCATTTCAGAATGTTTTTGTCTCTTTTGTTCTTTTTTATTTTGAGACCATGTTCATTTTAGATCTTATTTTGTTTTGATGGCTGGATTGCCCAGCAGATTAGTCAGTCATTCAGCCTCCTCTATTGCTAAGCTGGTCTGATTTTAAAAATATTAAGATTAAGTGACACCTCATAATCTTTAAGAAATCATTTGACGTCCGACAGCTGCGTCAATCCATTATTCAGTTTTTTCATAGACTGTTTCAGATTTTATATATTTATCATAACTTCACGCATTCCACACCATTCATGTACAGTTCTTGATCATATTCAAATGTTTTTGATTTCTGACTTTTTTGACCAGGAGACCCTTGTCCCCTGGTCCCAATCATTTAGTGCTGAGTCAATTTTTTTTTTTTTTTTTTTTTTTTTTTTTTTTTTTTTTTTTTTTTTTTTTTTTTTTTTTTTTTTTTTTTTTTTTTTTTTTTTTTTTTTTTTTTTTTTTTTTTTTTTTTTTTTTTTTTTTTTTTTTTTTTTTTTTTTTTTTTTTTTTTTTTTTTTTTTTTTTTTTTTTTTTTTTTTTTTTTTTTTTTTTTTTTTTTTTTTTTTTTTTTTTTTTTTTTTTTTTTTTGATTTGTCTTTTTGCCTTTCAGAGACTTCCTCTGTTTTCCTGTCCACCATCATTCTTTTCTGACGCTCACAGTGTTCACTTCCGTTCAGCAGCAACCAATCAGCCATAGCCTTCCCACTCTCCCAGCAACTTTCATCACACACACACACATTGTATATATTTTAAAGGCTGCACAGTTTCTGCACAAGGGTCAAGAATCTGTTCTCAGCAATCACAATTGTTGAACAGACGTCCTTCTTTCTAGTTAAATCTTGCCAATATAAGCATTCTTGAATCAGAATTTCATTGTTCAGTCTCAAAGTTATCTGAGAACGTCACATCTTTCTGCGTAAATGCGAATAATACCGCTCGTTTTCTCCATGACTGATGTCAGACGTTCAGCGTTTCATTGCCAGATTTAAGGCTTTTTTTCCGTCGCTTATTGCTTCTTCTCAAATGGAGTATTTGCTCAAGCCTTTATATAAATGATGATCTGGTCCGCTTTAAATATGCACCATCGATAATCCTTCGGTTTAATCATTCATCTTCTGGAGAACATCAGATTTTCCGTGAAAGTTCTCCTGCTCAATATCCACAGTCTTTTAAAGATCACATGCATTTCAACTGCATCCCCAACTCTCAAATCAAACATGTTCATTCTGATTAATGTCCATCCAGACTCATTTTAAGATGTACTTCTGAGAACTGGCTTCTTTTTTCAGTCAACTTTCCACCTGACTTTGGCATCCTTGAACTCTCAAGTGATTGCAACTTGAGCTCCCAATTCACTATAGGAGAACCAGATTACAGATGCATGCTACTGCCCACGGCTTTTGTAAGTTCTGAGATTCAAACTTCTGGTTCTTCATACATGTATGCAGAGGATTACAATTAAGTTATCTCTCTTAACCATAACTATTAAAATAATAATAATAGTGTTATAATTATTATTATAAGCATATCCCAAAACATCTCTGTCAGGATAGTTATGTTTTAGACAGAACATGGTACATGACACCTTGTTTCACCAGCTCCCAGATTTACCATTCTTTCTGCTCATTGGGTAGTCATTCACCTGGGAGACTGACCTTGTAATACCAGGGGAGCAACACATTATCTTAGCCACCAAAAAAATCTGGGAAAATATGTGGCTATTTTTTTATGTTTTTGTGGTTTCATCTTTTTTGATATGTACAAATTATTCTGTCAGTTCCATAAATGTGAATGCACCATATTTTTGTTTTTGGTAAATTGAGCCATTCTTGAGATGGGAAAACCCTTATGACCTGTGTAAAACAGCATCCAGCTCTCCTGCCTATTGATACACACCACGCAATTTTGCAGACTTTATTAGTAAATTAGATCATCCTGCATTTAAAATCTGCCACTGAATGGGGAAACCTCCCCTCCCGTTCCTGAGTAAATTTCTCTGGTCAAAATCTTACTAGTTTTCATTCAAAGCACTGCTTCAAACCACCTGAGGCTTGTTTGTATCGCCACGCCTTCCAACATCATCATTTCCCTGTGTGTTTTAAGAGTTATTTTGGGCTTAAAATAGTCAGGGACTCTGAACATGGAACCATCCAGAAACACTTAATTCATTCATATTTATTTTTTCATTTGTTCTTCAGGAAAAAAGAAGGAAGCCAAGTTCATTCTCAGTGAGATGATACCTTTCAGTTGTCGGAAATTGCATCTTAAAAAGTGAGAGGTTTTCTCTGGATGATGGAACAGAGGGTGAAATATTACATCAATTTAAAAGGCTATTACCTGCTTGAATTCCCCAATATCTTTCCCCCTCAGTACTGCATTCTTACATGAAAGCAAGGTGTTTTTTTTAAAAAATGTTATTCCTTTTCTTTTCTTCTTTCACCCAGGGAGTCTCTCGTGTGAGGGTTGATACATTTGACAGCAGAAGAAAAACCATGCGGCCTCAAGGCTCTTCATGAGGTGCTGTGCAATCTCTGTTACATGGTTTACTTCTTGAGTTGAGGAAGACAGACTTTGGCATCTGTGTCACTTTCGTGACACATTTCTGGATTTAAGCTCTGCTGTCCGTGCGCAGAAGGATGCTCATATACAGCTGAGATGCTAAGGATGTGATCCCACAGGCCCGTGGAGATCTGGTACTTGTCTACGCCTGCAGTTCTTGGTGCTGCTTATAATATGATGCTTCTCACCTTTGCACCCCTCCCAGAAACACACTCCTATGGGTGAGTGCTCTCCTTACTTTTCTTTTGTGAGTTCCAGTTCCTTTTTTAAAAAATTGTCATAATCTGTGATAGTAACTTAAATTTTTTTGACAAGTCGCGATTTAGAAAGATAAAAGATTCCATAGCTTTTGATAAGAGCCATACACACATTTGCAAATTATACTGAGCCTCTTTATCTCTTGCACGTTCTCTCTCAAGGTATATATGTTATAACACCACTTACACGATTAAAGCTCACTTCTACAGAGTAGAACATGATCCTAACTCATTAAAGCCATTCACTGTCTTACAATCTTTCTGCCCCAGTGCCATCCTCCTCCACAAAGATTTAAATCCTGGTAGAGAGGAGGCAGACAGTGTCTGGAAATTGGATAAAAACATTGTATACTCTCATAAGAATTCTCAAACAATAAATAAAACATATTTGAAGGAATAAATAACCACTCACTGTCATCACGCTATCCAGAAGACCAGTCTCTCAGGTCTGCAACCTCCATGGACCACTTCTCAATGATGGATGACACGAGGAAGGTTGTGTATTCATAACCGAAATCCAGTCATATTTACGCCCGCATGTACCTATAGAGTTCCAGATCTAAAGCAAAAAAGTCCTGTCAAAGTGTGTTACAGAAAGAAGAGTGAAAATAATTAGCATTAATGTCTGATTAAAAGAAACCAATGATTACCAAAGCTACAATAAGAAGGTGAAAACACAAATGACAGAGTTATCATGTCCCGTCTGTGAAAAAGACTGTCAAGTTCAGATAAATGAAGAAGATTCACAGTCTTCTAGCCCTGGGACCTTGAAACAGATTTTTAAGGTTAAATTCTCTACCTAGATAGAGTCTTTGAGGAGTTAGATGAGATCTTTCTGTCTTTTGCCTCTGGGCTTTCATTTTATAGGACCAGCAAAAGAATATCCAGTTGTGAGAAGTCCACAGAAAGTATTAAAGGCAAAGTAGCGACACCTCACACCCCAGCACAGTTCTTTCTTCCATGCTGTTCTGGATCATGCTGCTGGGTGAAATGTGGAAACTTCATATGCATGGTTGAAGAAAGGAGACTTCTAGGAGGGAAAAAGTGGCATCCTGTGGTTCTGATGACAACTTCTATTCCTTTCACAAGAGTATAAAGACTGCTAGGATAAGGGGCCTAGCCTTTAAAAAGACTATATTGGACCCCTCAGGTTGTGGGATGTGGAAACTGACAGGAGACTCATTTCCTTTTGAGCTCCCAGAAAACCTATTTAACCCACCCCAGTGTTTCTCAGAATGGATGGAGCTGATTTAAACAGAGAGTTATCAGTGGTACATATTTAAAGCGGAATGATCATCTCAGTTTTTTATATAAAAGGCTTAGAGTAAAATCATGCCACTAGAATACTCCACCATTTGAGAAAACGAAGCAGCCAAAAATAACACTTGACAGGAAAAAGCCCTTAGAGACTTCATCTAGCAATGAAACTGCTTTTCTGGAAGAAGTCTGAGCATAGTCCACTCTGGGAGAAAAGTAGTTACTGAAGGTAGTGGCCCCAGGTTCCTTCCAACGATTTGCATTTTAAGAAGATGTGACGTTCTCTTCTGATGTCTTCCTAATTTGCTACCATTCCTAAAAGATAACTTTGGACTGGGCTGTAGAGTTATAACAGGGCATCCTGCATGGACAGCTCTGGTTCAAGAACTATATGGCCTTTTAAATGTAGATTTGCTCTTTATTAAGTTTTTAATTTTAACTAGGTGTCTGTGTCTTTGTGTGTATGTGTCATTGAATGAAGGTGTTATATAGAGTCTAGAAGGGCGTGCATCTCTGGCAATAGGTTCAACCAGTTGTGGGTGCTGGGGAACCAAAATTCTGACCTTGTGCAAGAAAACTGTCTGTGCAGTTCTATATCGCCAAATATAGTAATATGTACATTATAATGTACACAATGTGTGTGTGTGTGTGTGTGTGTGTGTGTAAAATCTGTATTTCTTGCACTAACTTACTGTATGAAATGTATTAATGCTTATGTGGCCAAAGCTGCTAGAAGAAAGCACAGACAGAATGAAGACCAAACTGCAGGGAGACAGAAAGCAAATATGATGAATAGTAATTTTCTAGCACATTCAATGAATAGAGGCAAAGTTATTTAGTCACAGAAAATTCCAGAAAATGAACTTAGCATGAATATATTAAATGTATGTGGAGTTTAGCTGCCCTGTAACTTGGGGTTTCTATGTAAGACAGAATGTAGAATCTTTCAATTCTGCTTTGGTGTATCCCTTGTGAATGCAGAATGAGGAAATCGGGAGAGCAAGGAGTGGACTGGAATAAAAATTACAATGTGCCTTTCACTTTATAACTGCTATTGAGGACCGTTTTCTAGATTCTAGGTCAGCCCTGAAATGGTCTTGCTTAGCCTTTAGAAAGTATTAGCTGAGGCTGGAAGAATGTTCTGAGGCTCTAAAATGGTACTCTGGCTTATATAGTTTTAGGGAAGGGCCATTCTAGAATGGACAAATACATTTATCACCCACGTCTAGGAAGAGGAATGTGGTTTGCAGCAACACAGACCCACACACCCAGCAAAATAGTGGTGGTTTTGAATTCCACCTGCTCTCTATCCCACCACAAGTTCATGACATAGATGTGCTCTAAAATTTATGCTCTCAGGGATTCTCTTTCAAGGCAGCTCTTACTGCCATCAGAGAGGTTTATTCTGTTCCAAACCTTTAGGCCTCCATATTTAAACCTAGCTTGTCAAGAGTAACCACACAATCCTACCCCAAATCTGGGTATGAAGCCTAAAGACTACAAAGAAGTTTATTATCGATTTTTCTGAAGAAAGAAGTGAACTTACAATTGCAGGCATCCAGAGTGGTGTATGCGTGATTTGTAAAGGACTGGACTTCTGAGGTCATTTGACCTATACTATAATTTTTGTGTATTAAATTACTTAGATAATTTCTCTTTCAATTAGTAATGCCCCAACATGTCAACAGCCAGAGATTCTTCTGGACTTCTAAAGCTGGAAGAACCCCCCTTATGTTATAAATAAACAAGCAGAAGCCACAGAGAATCGCAAAAACTCCAAAGTGGAATCATGTTATAAGAAACAAGTAGAAGCCCATAGAGGAGTCACAAAATCCCAAAGAATTCCAGAAAACATAAATAAACAAGTAGCCCATAGAGAGGAGTCCCTAAAGAATTCAAAACATAAACTGAAAGAGAAGCTCATAGGGAGGAGACACAAAACTCAAAATGCCAAATCAAACAGCGAAGAATTAAAATGGAAATAGAAGCAATCAAGAAAGAACCCATGGAAACAACCCTGAGCATGGAAAACCAAAAGAAGAGACAGGAGCTGTAGATACAAGCTTCACCAACAGAATACAAGAGCTGGCAGAGCGAAACCCAGGAGCAGCAGATTCCATAGAAATCATTGAATAACCACAAAGATATGTAAAGCGGAAAAGCTACTGGTCCAAAATACAGGAACCAGGACTCAATGAGCTGATCCCAAACCCAAGGATAATAGGTAGAAGAGAGTGAAGACTCCAGCCCAAAGGACCAGTAAAGATTCAATAAAAACTATAGAAGAAACTTCCTAACTTAAAAAGAGATACCCATAGGCATACAAGAGGCCTACAGAACTCCAAATAGATTGGACCAGAAAAGAAACACCTCGTCACATAATAGTCAAAACACCAAACGCACAAAATAAAGAAAGAATATTAAAAGCAGTAAGGGAAAAAGGTCAAGTAAAATATAAAGGCAGACCAATCAGAATCACACCAGACTTTTCGCCAAAAACTATGAAGGCCAGAAGATCCTGGACTGATGTCATACAGACCCTAAGAGAACACAAATGCCAGCCCAGGTTACTGTATCCCACTATTTTCCTTAATGATTAGAGAATGTTCAGTGCGCACAGTGCCTCCATCACTTCCCTTGTTGAAACTTCCCCAGGTACTCTCCGGATGACTGCCTTAATCCCACTTTCTCCTGGACATAGGCAGGAGTGCTGCTTCATCACCTCAAAGGATTCCAGGTCACACTTCAACACTCTTCTGAGAGAATATAGGAATTATAGTTGGCGCTTCTTTATGAATGGCTGTTTATGAATGGCATTCATCACTTCGGATGCACACACATTGATGATCTTTATTGTAAAAAAAGAACAAAAAAGAAAACACACCACACACACACACACACACACACACACACACACACACACACAGATATCTGATGCTCAGCAATACTGGGTTTAGAGGAGTCTTAGGAAATCAAAAAGAATCTCCATGACGATATTTGGGCTATGATCCAAGAGGAACTGTCTGTGAATGAACGTGTGGAATGCATTCTGAGGGGAAGCACTTACCAGGGTTGTGAAGAAGTAGTGATAATATTCGGTCATCATGCCCATGAACAAAATCTGCAATGGAGACATGGGGGAAAGAATCAGAAGTAGATTATAATACAAAACAGACCATCGGTAGCACGGCTGCAAAAACCTGGGGATACAGAATGCAGAGCTGTGTAGAAAAATGCAGACCCAGTAGATCAGAATTTTGAGGCCAGTTAGTGGCTGGATAACTCACTTTAGATCATCATGGAGTTGAACTTGAACTTACGTACATTGAAGTAGTCAGTCTGGTGATCAAATATAAAAATAGTTTCTGGCCAACACATTTTATATTCGGGATTGTGCATCATGACATGAGATTTTGTCTTTTCTGTGTCTTAGTCTTCCAAATGCAACTACCTAGACTAGATATATAGATTGCTTAGTCTTTACCGTTGACACAATGTTTTTCTCAGATTAGAAGTCATTGTGCATTGACATGGCAATTTTAGAGTGCAGATATATTCACATGAGGACTTACAGCTCAATGTGTCTCTGAAAACTTACTGTCTCTGTCTCATCTTACCCAACACACCCGAATTCACAAATGGATGAGGACCAGACTTAAAGTTTACCTTTTCTGTTTTTCAACATCATTTAGTGTATCGGAATTAGCAGGCATCAGTATTTTTAGCTATCTTTAGTTCTAGAGAATACTGGTATTAGTGGAATAATTGTAATTTTATTGTGTATTTGGTTGCACTTTTTATTGTATACATCTTTATTTTCTATTATTTTAGTATATAAAATAGCATCATTACGACATTGTCATATATACAAATTATTGTGCTTGTTCTTCTTCCCCACCTCCTACTGCCCTCTCTATTTTTTGCCCAACTTGTTTCTTTTTTGCTTATACACCACACACACACACACACACACACACACACACACACACAGAAATGCATGCACACATACATACCCATTAGACCTCAAGATTCCACAGATGAGAGAAAATATGCTTCTTAGAACTCTGTCATTTCTTTAAGATTTATATTTCCAGAAAATCTGAGAGTACATATATCATTTTGACGTTGTGGGGAAAGAGCAAAGATGGGCCACAGAGAAAGACATAGTAGGTAGGAGGCAGTTTATTTAAAGAAGTGAATCTACTTCTGTGCCCAACGCATCCAAAAAATGTTTCAAATGGTTCTCTGCATTACCTAAGTCAGGGCATTATCTTCCCTGTTGCAGGCATTTGTATGCTACTTATGGTTCTCAGTTTTGAAATGAATAAAAAGTTCAAGTTACATTTCTGAAACAGTTTTCCTGACACTCTTATGAGTCCTATGCAAGCTACAATCTGGATGCTCAAGGAAGATAAAATGTTAAAAAGAAAAACCTGAAGTTGAATGAAGTAAAAGAGGTGACTCAGGCAAGACCCTACCCAAGTTAAGCTTCCAACTTGTGAAAAGGAATTAAAAAAAAAAGCTTAAGCAAAATGGGAAGAACATTTCAAGAACTGAAGTTGAAGTGTAAATGTAACTGAACGATTTAGACTGAGCCCAGCCACATCTTCACAGCAAAATCTTGGTAATTTCAGTCAGTATCTGGCCCTTTAGAGCTGAAAGACACAGAAGGGAAGGGGCGAATCTCTCTCTGTGGTGACTAAAGAAAGCCACTGAGGACAGGCATGTGCTAGGGTCCTCGCAAAGAGACCCAGAGAGGGTTGGGGATTGTTTGCAGAGCGCTGGTTTAGAAGTGCAAGGCCCTGCTCATCCCCAGCTCCAAAAAAAGAAACCAAAAAAGAGAAAACTTGTAGAGAGCCCATTCTGTGAAGCTGTGAAGGTGAAGGAATTGCCTTGGGAAACAAGACTTGGAGACATCATAGGCACATACTTTGGAAAGATGCTACTAGTCTAGAACCAGCCTAAGAGAGAGAGAGAGAGAGAGAGAGAGAGAGAGAGAAGTGAAGTGAAAGTCTTAAAGGAATTAGAGATCTGAAGAGCACTTTGATATCAGACATGGAGATGCCTCTACACTTAAGTCATCTGCAGAATTTTGGCTTGCTCATCCAATATTTTCACTTGGCCTCTCTACCATCTTTCAAATGGTATTTTCTGCTGTTGTATGTTAGAAATATGTCATCTGCTTTTCTTTTTGCATTTCTAAATTAGATTAAGAGAGATTACCACAAACTCAGAATGAGACTTTGGACTTGGACTTTAAACAGTATTCTTCGACAGTGATAGACTGACTATGGGCACTTTCGAGGTGAAATGAAGGCATTAGCCATATGTGGCTACTAGCTTATGGAAGCTGGAGGTCGCTAAGATATTTGAAATGCTTATTTGCCAGGAATGGAACTTTGATGATAGCATTAAAGGTATATATCACTGATGTGTTGGTTTCAAACCCCCTTAGCCCCCTCCCTCCCTCCTCCTTTCTATACAGACTCAGGATGCTTCTCATATTTCAGCACCATGGCCATGCAGCCATGCTCCCCGCCATGGTGATAATAGACTGGCCTTGAAAACTGTAAGCAAACCCATAATTAAACACTTTCCTTATAAGGGTTGCTATGGTTATGTGTTTTTTTCTCAGCAAAGACTGGAGACAAATATGATAGTAATGTATCACCTGAGAGTATGTG
This sequence comes from Rattus rattus, assembly GCF_011064425.1. NCBI lineage: Eukaryota > Metazoa > Chordata > Mammalia > Rodentia > Muridae > Rattus > Rattus rattus. Next base: position 94,560,057 of record NC_046172.1, read on the forward strand.
ACCTTTGAAATCCATTTAGCTTCTTAGTAGGAAAGCTTGTGGGGCCTTGTGCACACTTAATTTCAGCACCTGTGAAGACAGAACACATGGATCTGTATTGCTCACTGCTCTACATAGTGTCCATTCTATTTTCAATGGTATGTAAGTCTATAAACCTTTCCTTCCAACTTGCATTTTGGTCATAGCAATAGAAAAACCCAACTAGGACAAACTGTCCTTGGGTAAGGATATACGGAGCCATTCCTCCAGTCCCAAAGTAACAATCTCAAAGAAATATTCCAGCTCAAGATAAGCAGGCTCGTACCTTGCTAAACTCATTAAAAGTATGGAGGATATTCATATTCATGGTTATGTCTCATAAAACTAAATAATTATAATTATTAACCGCATATGAACCAGAATAAAAAAGTATTCATCTATTTTCCCTATTTATATCCATATGCTTTCTATGCTCTATCTTGTTTCAATATCTATTCTATTTTTAGAACAAAGACGATTAACAGCCCAATCCTGCTCTCCTTCTAGCTGCTGGGTCTGCTTTCTTTGCTTGCTTCCTGTCTTACTTCAACCTTCTCACAGTTACAAATGTGTTGTTTATTCCTTTCATTTTCTTCTGAATATAGGTATTGAGTCTTCTGATTCTAGATGTATTTTAAAGGCATTAATTTTAGAAACTGTATGTTCATCCAAGCAAGCACATCATTCTTAGCCCCCATGATTTTTCCAATATTAATCACAATGAATATCGTCAAGATTTTTTAGCAATTTTTTTATGTCTATTTTACTTTATGTAACATTGGTGATTTGACTGCATACAAGTCTGTAGGATGTCAAATCTCAGAAACGGAGTTACAGACAGTTGTGAGTTGCCAAGTGGAGGATGGAACAGTTTGTCTGATTGAGAACAGTCAGTGCTCTTAAATGTTGTCACCCTCCAGCCCTGAAGTACCACCAACAAGCATGTATCTTTCCCAAAGTGCTAAACATTGACAACTTAGGATCAAGGATCAAGGTAAATTCCACTGAGCTACTGTGAACATTCACCTGTTTTTTGCTTATTTTATGTCTTGTGTGGATGGACCGCCAATACTCAGCAGAAGTATTAGTATAGGCAGAGAGCCTGATGTTATCATAAAAAGCTGGAAAGTTGTCAACAGCAAGGACCATGGCAAGAGGGCTTTAGGTGAACGTGCTGGAGGTGAAACTTTCAATATCATCACACTTTTCTTTTAAGAAAGGCCTGCCCCTGTCACCTTCTGGCTTCAGGTAGCCCTAGCATTTGTTGGCTTGTACTGCGTGACTCCAACTTCAACAATGCCCATCTTTACATAGACTTCTTTTGTAAACATCTTTCAAGAGATAACCCATCTTGCATTATGTCAGCAATTGAGTCTGGCCAGTTTTCAGGAGATACTCGACCTCATGGAGGCTCTAATTATCAATGATTTGTAGTTTAAAGGACATTGGGGACCTTGTAGAACTTAGTAGAAATATGCCTAAGAAGTGTCAATCCAGGACACCCTTAAAAAGGGATATTTCGCTCCTGGGCTCTACTGGCAGGCAACGTTACATCCCAGAAGAACTGACCCACGACAATGGACTGAGGCCTTTGATTTTCTTAGGTACATCATCACCGCCATTGTTATCACTGTTTCATAGAACTCTGACTGATAAAGATAGTATTCACTTACGAGAGCGCTTATTGTGGAAAAAATCTTGAACAGCAGGCAAGCTTCGCACATATTTCAGTTTAAATGATACAAAACAAAGCTAAAATGCCCAAGAGTCCAGGATTTTTTGCTGTTGTTTGTTTTGTTTTCTTTTATTTTTCTGATTATCCTAGTAGCTGAAAGAACTGTTGGTCAGCTACAGCTAAACCTCTATGTTCAGATATAATGCATCCTTTGAGTTTTGGAAACATGCATCTAATCAAAAGCTTCCTGCACAGTACCCATGGTTCAAAAGTCAAAAAACCCTCTGTCAGGCAAATTTTCCTGGAGTCCTCTTTATTTATTTATTTTTGTTACTGAGGAAGGTAATTTTACTGTACATTCCAATTTGAAAGCATTTCTTTCCCATTTCAAGCCACAAAATATGTGAAGGTTATATCACATCTACATTCGTCACTGTACGCTGACGTAATAGTATTTTCTTCTTAGTATCAAAGAAATGCATCCATCCACATTTAGTACAATTGTATTCTGAAATTTTCAGTGACGTAAAGGAAGAAAAGAACTAAAGCTGATAGTTTGTTCAGTTCTCATAATTTAGAGAAAGATTACAACACTTTTAAGATCAAAAGGAGCCTATAAAAGTAAAAAAGTTATTTGCTATGGCATTTTTTTCTCTAAAGACTTAAAGTTTCAAAACTCCATCAACTGTCACAGTTAACATATTCTTTCCTGTTACAGTAGAATTGGAAGAGTTGATCCCTTAATTTCTACCTTCCTCCCATCATGTCTACCATTTTTAATCGCTTTATTTGCTACATAAAACACATACCCCTACAAGTGCTTCTTTGGCGAGAAATAAAGGCTCTTCTAAGGAGTAAACACTCCAAAGCTCAAGGGACTGCCACATCATTCTAATGCCTACTATATCTTTATTTATTGCATATTGTTTGTTTATGAATGTGCTACCAACTGGTCAAATGCCCCCTTTGAATTATAAATACCCATTGAACTAAAACTGAAATCGATCACTGCTGTGTCTATTATCTGCTATTTCCTAGTGGACTTAGGTCAAGTAGGTTTCTGATTTACACAAAACAGTCTACTTTTGACAACTTGTCCTGTAAAAAATACCTGATATCAATTGTTCTATTCAAAATTAAGTAAATTAGCACTATTGTACTAATATACATATAAACAACGAATCCAGTGAAAGGCAGAGTTTGTTTAAATGCATTTTATGTCATAGCCTCAAAGCTAGAACTTCAGATATTTAGCCTCATGCTCAGGCACTTGAGATGATATGTACAATACTATCTAGGCTATTCTCCAGCCAAAATGTATGAAAGATAGATTGAGCCTTTTAGCCAGTTTGTAAATTTGAAAGATATGTTGGATGATAAGAACTCCATTTCTAAAGGTGAAGAAAAAGACATCAATAGTAGCCTTATCAATGCAACAGAACCAGGAGGTAAAGGTACTAAAATACATTAAAATGTAAGACACTGGTTTTCTTTTAATCAAACAAGGCATTTTTTTGTGGACACATATAAATACAAACATGTTTTAGCCTAAAATTGAAAAGATTTGAGGTAATATCTCAGAAAAAATGAACCTATCTAACTACAAAGTTTATTAGATACCAGCTTTTGGAAACAAATTATCATAATTACACATGATTTTAGACAACAAACCATATGTGCAGTGTACAGTTCAGAAGCTGTAGTCTTAAACCAATGTCACTGGAATAAAAGTGTTAGCAAGATCTGTATTTACGGAGGCCTTGGGGAGGATCTGTTCTGTTTTTTTTTTTTCAGCTAATGTGTTCTTGGCTTGTACCCTACACTACAACTTCTCTCATCTTTAATTCCATTGATAAATGGAATGCCTCATCTGAACGCCACACCTCTTGGATAAATCGTGGGGAACATCGGCCCCATCTCAAGGTACTTTAGTATTTATTCACATCTGCAGTGTCCCTCTACCAGGTTAAGTAACACATCCCCAAGTAATGGTATAACATCTCTGACATCATTTTTCAGTCTGCCATATTAAAGTTTCAGACTGGTGCCGAGATAGCTCACCAGCTAAGGCACTTGCTACTCTCTCTCAGAAGAGCCCAAAGAACCAGGCCCACATGCCAGGTCACAAGCAACTGCAACCTCCACGGCTCATGAGATGTGACACTTTGTTGTGTCTCTAGGCACCCATGCGAGGCATACATGCAGGCAAAAAATCCATACACATAAAGTGCAACAAAGTTAACATATGTACTTTCCAGATGTGGTGATGTTCATATAATCCCAACACCCAGAGAAGTTGAAGAAATAAGTTTGAGGTTTCTGCTATTCATTATCCACTGTGAGGGTCAAAAGAAAGAAACAAACAAAACCTCAGAGAATATGTGGTGTTGTAAAGGGAACGGTAGCAAAAGAGCAGTAGAACAGAAGGACACCCACCTCCTCAATATGCCTAACTTAAAACTAGAATAGAAGCAATTCAATGAAGGAAATGTTGTTTTATCTTCCACAACATATCAGAGTAATAACATTGAAAAATCCCAGTTGAGGCCTGGCACCTATAGAAGTTTAGTAAAGTAGACAATAAGCTAAAACCTAGTGTAAATCTTAAAGCTTTTAGAAACCATGACCATCATTGGATTGAAGAAAATGCAGCCTCTAATCTTGATATCAAAGTATGCTCAGCAAATGAGAAATTAAGGAAGCTTCAGCAAACGAAAATATCTGCTCAGAGGAAGTATTTCAGCCAGGTATGGTGGCACATGCCTTGATCTCAAATGTATGTAATGCGAGCTCTCAGAATTCAAGACCAATTTAGTAGTGAGTTCCAGGATACGCCCAAGCTGTTTAAAAAATTAATTTCTGTAAAAGAGAAGAAATGATAAGTTACATAAGAGGGAAAATATTTATAAACTATAGATAATGACTAGTATCTAAACTGTATGAAGAACTCTAAAATGCAAAAAGTAAAAGGGGTAAAAGCAAAGAAATATATGTTATGTAACGCTTTCTTCTCTTTCAGGGAATCCCAGATTTGATTGCCAGAATTTGAGACCTACAACAGTTTGTAATGCCAGTTCTGGGGTACCCAATTCCTCCTTTGGACTCTGTTGGAAATGAAGAAAAACAGAAACAAAGGATACATGGTAAAATCTACATGCACATAAAATGATGAATATAAAAAAATTACATGACAGAAACAGATGGTTCAATAGAAATAGGGACAGGTAATAAATAGCCAAGAAATGTATTCATCATGCATTAGCCAATTATAGACTGCAAATTGGGCCACAGTGAGATAGAGATATGGCTATCTGGATGGTTAAATTTTAAACCAGGATCCAATGTTGACAAGAAGGTGGTGAAATGGACTGCTAGTGCATTGCCAGTGAGTAAAACAAGTCATTGACATTCAGGAAAGCAGTGTGGCAAGGCCTCATAAAAGGAAAATTAGCCATCATGTGATCAACATCTGCACTTTGCATTTATCCTAAAAACAAATCTACATTTGCAACAAAACTTTGGAAGATCATCACTCTAGCAACCCCTATTAACGAAAGCCTCCTCTGGAAAAGCAAAAATAATGTTTTAAAAAGAATGTCTAATCACTCTGGTCATCTTGTCATGAATACTACTGTGTACGAGCCCATACAAAAAAGACATGGAATGAATTCCAGAGAATGATTTCGAATAAAAAGTTAACCTTCCCTTGGGACGGCATACTGGCAGATTTCATTTATAGTCTTTACATTTTGTTATTCTTTTAAAAAGATTTAGTTTGTTATATATTAATTACATTGTCTCTGTCTTTCAGACACAGCAGCAGAAGAGGCATCAGATCTCATTACAGATGGTCATGAGCCACCATGTGGTTGCTGGGAATTGAACTAGGACCCTGGAAGAGAGCAGACAGTGCTCTTTAACCTCTGGAGCCACTTCTCTCCAGTCCTATTTTGTTATTCTCTTCACTTGGAGACAGGGTTTTACAGCAGCTCAGGGCTGATCTTGAACTTATGATCACTTAAGCTGTTTCAATCATCATAGTATTTAAGCAGTTTATCTCAGGAACACATCATCCACAAAGAAGTTACTCATAATGATCCTGCTTTAATGTGGTTTCTAGGGATACTACATAGTGAAAAGTAAAGGCGACTTTAAGAAAGGACATAAATTGTAAATTTGTCAACCATCTTCAAGGACCTTATGATCTGCCAGTACTATGAAACAAGCTAGATCTCAGTCAGAAGGCCCAAAAGGCCCTTTCTTCTTCTTCTTCTTCTTCTTCTTCTTCTTCTTCTTCTTCTTCTTCTTCTTCTTCTTCTTCTTCTTCTTCTTCTTCTTCTTCTTCTCCTTCTTTTTCTCCTTCTTCATTGCTCGCTCGCTCTCGCCTTCGCCTCGCCTTCTCTTCTTCTCTCTTCCTCTTCCTCCTCCTCCTCCTCCTCCTCCTCCTCCTCCTCCTCCTCCTCCTCCTCCTCCTCCTCCCTCCCTCCTCCTCCTCCTCCTCTGTTTAAGACCTGAGTATTTCCAGTTCCTGAGGACTATCAATAGTGAAGAAGAGGTCACATCGCGCCTCTTGACATGGCACACCAATGATATGTCCCCTGAGGTATTTCACCAAACCAAATAAGGCCAGCTCAATAGTCATGAATCATCTAATGACTGACTTCTCCTTATGCTATATCTCAAATGACTTGGAAATGTCGAAATAATATGACTTTTTATAGGTATCACTATTTAATCAACTTTGAGATAGCTGGAACAGTATATTGATAGAGCCACATGTACATAATGACATTTAATTCCCAGCACTACAAAAAAGAGATCTGAATACACTTTTTTTCCTAAGAAGCAGATGGGTCTATAAACACATGAAAGATATTCAACGTCCAGCAGGCAAAGCCAATCACATCTATTATAGCAAGAAGTTAGGGTTTGGTGTGCAGGCCTATAGCCTGGTTATTTAGAAGGTTGAGGCAGAATTTTGCAAAGTCAAAGTCCACCTGAACTCTAGAGCAACCTCAAGGCCAGTGTGTACAATTTAGTGAGACTCTGTCTCAAAATTAAACTATGCAAAAAGAGGGCTGGGGTTCAAACTCACCCACTCGCCATGCCCAAGGACCCAGGTTTAGTTCTCACACTCCAAACACAGGAAGAAACTATACGAGATAGCACTTTACATCTACTTCAAAACGGCATTAATCAAAAAAGACAGAGATAGTAAGGGTATTGATAGAAGTATAAAAGAAATTGGTGTCTTACATATTGTTGATAGGAATGTAATAAAGATCAGCACTTGAAGAATATCATAGGGGTAGTACTCAAGAAGTTTAACATAAAATTACTTATAGAATCCAATAATACCTTTTTAGGTGCTATAAAAGAGAATCCATCTTAAAACCTGTCACAAATGTGGGACCTCATCCTCATTCGTAATAGCCAAAAGGCAGAACAATTTAGATCTCTATTAGCTGGTGAATGGTTAACACTGTAATATATCTGCCCATATACTGTGGAATACTTAATGGCTATAATAAAGGGGAATGAAGTAATGCAATATTCTACAGCATGAGTGTGCCTTGCAGCTGATATAGCTGACAAAGAAGCCAGATACAAAATGTCACCTATGACTCCAATATGAAATGCTCAAAATGGGCAAAGTGGGTCCCAACTTAGTTCAGAGAATGATTTTAAAACTTTGACCTTCGTAAGATCCTGGCCATCACATCTATGCACTCACTGGTTCCTGACAGCGAGAGAAGGGACATTAGTCTTACAAGGCAACACATGTAAGTTGAGCTTCCAATCAAGCACACAAACAAATGTGAATCCAACACTTCCTACTTATCACCAAAAAGCTGGAAAGGATTGTATAATGCCACAGTGCCAGAGAATGCAGCACAGAAGTTCTCCTCTTTGAACCCAAAAGCCAGAGATGTTGATTGCCAGTACAGGGTAGCAAAGAGGTTACAAGCCTTAATAACTAAGAGAAACTAAGTCGCGAGACTTGAATTGGTTTTTGAAAATTATTCTGGTAAGATCTATGCCTTACAAAGGATGTCTTCTGTCATCCCTATCAGCCAAAAAAGAGAGTACCTATAAAAGTAGAATTAGAGATTTGGAAGCATAGAAAACTCGGATCAAAGTGCTCAGTTCACAGATCACCCAGATGGAATTTGACAGTAATTACATACCTTGAAAATTGATTACATGTGCTCTTGCACCTAGCCTCATGCGTGGCATATGGCAGCATTGATAAGCATTTGTTGAATGAATGAATTTGAAACAAATAAATGGGGAAGTCAGCAGGAAAATCTTGTGCAAGGAGGAGTAATTTCATGGAGATACACACACATGATTTCCAACATAAATGTGGAAAGGCAATAGAGAGAGACTTGACTGAGACTTGCTTTTGAAGCTTTTGGTTCCATAAATTTATCACTGGGCTTATAAAGACAAATTCCTAGTAAGAGAGTAAGAGGTTGGACCTATTGCACAAAAAAACAAGGAAAATTTGGCCTCCTGTGGCCTCCTGCAGTTAGCAATCTGGCTTTCATCTAGTAATAGCCCTGCCTTTTGTGAGTCCATATGAGGAGAAAGGAGCCGCAGAGTTTGTCTTCTTTTAATATACCATAAAGCCACTGGAAAGAAATATACAGCATCAGAGAATGTGTTTGAAAGCATAAATCCATTTAAATACTATGCATATACTGTGCTGTTTGTGCCACCCTGTAATAGTGACCAACCTCTGTGGTTTTTGGGTTGAAAGAAGGGAGCTCCTAACTTCTGTGCCACCCTCTAGCATTATGGCATCATGCATTCCTTTCTAGTTTTTTGGTGATAAGTAGAAAACATTCGATTTTTTGCTACGTAAGTTTTCTTTTTACAATCTTACATCAGAAGTACTAGAAAGAGGATTGGCTGACAATATTATCTACACAAAAATTGCAGTAGACCATTTGTGGTGTCGGGGGTGGGTGTTTGTGCATGGGGTCTTCCCCTGTGTCCATTGAGGTTATAACATTCATAGAGAAGTGGCTACAACTCTTGCTATAGATTTAAAAAGTTACAAGTTCCAGGTAAATAAGACACAGCAACTTTCATTTTTTTTCCTACCTAGATTAACACTAGGCCCAGGAAAACATTGTAGCCTCGTTGAACATTTTGTGACAGTCAGATTTAGACAAAGTGAGTTTGATCTCTTCTCTTTTTTTAAAAGAATTATTTATTTTATGTATATGTGTACACTGTAGGGTCTTCAGCCACACCAGAAGAGGGCATTATATCCCATTAGAGATAGTTGTGAGCCACCATGTGGTTGTTGGGAATTGAACTCAGAACCTCTGGAAGAGCAATCAGTACTGTTAACTACTGAGCCATCTCTCCAGCCCCAATCCTTTCTTGATTCATTTCTTTATTCATTTTTTTTGATCCAAAGGTCAACAAAACCATATGCTCAGGAAGAAAAGATACATGTAAATGACCCATTCAAAAATCTACTGTTTATATAGAAGAAAGGAAATATTAGAGGGACATAGGAAGTGTTTCACCAGCCTTCTTATGGAGAACATGTTATACAGGTGATAAATTCATCTAAATGGAGACATCTCAGCTTTAGGAGGAATTAGACATCAATGAAGACTTAAACAAGAAGACTCAGCCAACCACTAGTGCAGAGGGAACTTGAGAAGACTTCTATTTTAACTCATGTTAGAGACCATTCAGAATGTTAACTAGAAATACCTACTGAGGCTTATTACTTTAAGGCATGTATGCATGTATGCAAAAGTGTGTCAAAAGCATTTGAAGTGAAGATCAATTTATGAATCATTCTTTCTCCACAGAGTTCCAGAGAACAAACAGGGCATCGCTTGGTGACTGAGTCAGTTTTGATGGCCCCCATGGGTCGCTTGTAAGAGACTTTTTGTTCTGCTGATGATGTTGTTGTTTGTTTTCACCCCAACCATAGTCTTCATTCTACAAGATAGTTCTGCAGGCAGAATCACAAGAACCAACAGCACCTTTAGTGCTCTAGCCTTTCCTGACCATAAAACTCACGTAAATGTGGAATCTTTCCAACATTTTATGGTTTGTTTTTTTTTCTTTCAGCAATGCTAGCTTTTTTCAAGGAAGATAGCATTGGTATTACAATGCTGATTAAAAACCAAAATTGTTCAGCTGCTTAGAATTCACCACCCCAGCAGCATTCTACAGTCCTTGAAAATTCATGTACAAAGCTAGAGCATTTTGGCTGAAGAGACTGACCGAAGCTCTTACCGCAGCTCAAACCCAGTTTACAGCTTCTTCGGTCTGCCCTGTCTTCCTTCTCCTAATTCATTTCAGGTAGCGTTGGGGACCTAATCTGAGTTTACCCGTGAAATCGTGTGCTTGATACCTTTTTGACAACCTTGAGTTCTACTCATATCTTCCCTCTTTGGTTCCCTTTACTGCAGAAGTGACAGCAAAGCAGAGTGGCCGTGGAGAACTATGGACGAAGACATTTTAACTCTCATGGAGGCTCTAACCACCCAGGCAAATGACACAGATCCAGATCCTGGGGCGCCAACCTCTGCAGGGGTGGCACTTCCCATCCACACTCCCCCTCCTGAAGATACTCTGTACACTACATACCATGAGGTAAAAGTGGAACAGAAAAGTATACAGGAAAAAATGGCTGACGAGACAAGGGAAATGTTCCGCTTTAGTTCATGTCTGAGTGCAGATGTCCCACACCCATGCACAGAAGTGGCTCCAGAAGTTTCATCCAGAACAAATGGTGGGCGTAGCGGAGAGAAAAAAAGCAGCCGTAAAAGGAGGAATAGAAAGAAATATCAGGTGTTTCTTTCTTGGCCTGTGACTCTGCAGATCCAAGCATCATCTCCGAACCCTTTTCCTTGTCAGGCTTCTGCTATGGGGGCTCTCTTCTCTAAGAAGGAACGTAGAAGAAAGAAGGAGAAGGAGAAGGCAGTGCTTTTTGCTCAGTTCTGGCAGGACTCAGCAGGTGCTTTGCTGCATGAAACAAGTCCAGTTCAGCCTTCCCTAGAAGGGATCTCTGCGGAGGCCAAAAAGGAAAGAAATGCGCAAAACCAACATCACTGTAAAAGGAGAGCCAAGAAGAACCAAAAGATTGAGTCTAGTCCTTGGCCTGTGACAGTTCAGGCATGGGCTTCCTTTGTAAGCCCAGCTCCTTTAAAGACCAGTTTTTCAGAATCTTTGCCGGCTGCCAATGCTGGGATCCAGGATGATGTGTCTGTTCTCACGTTGTTTAAGGGTACACAGGTTAACACCCCAGGCTCACCTGCACCTCTAGTGCAGGCTTCCTGGGAGGAGATGGCCCCTGATGCCAATGCTAAGAGAAAGATAAAGAAGAAGAAAAAACATGAAGAATGGCAAGGAAAAGAGGACAATGTCCCGGGTCATACCTGGCCTCTGGAGATAAAGGCATGGGCACCATTCCAAGCAGCAGCAGCAGCAGCAGTCGATGACCCAGTCCATGCTTTAAGAGAGGACATGCCTCTCCAATGGGAATGCTGGCCTCCGCTAAAGAGTGAAAAAAAAAGCAAGCCTTTCGTTCCTTGGTCTGAGGGCACAGAAGAGGGGTCCGTCTCAGCAATAGGTCCCTTGCAGATCTCACTGAAAGGTTCTTCTGCTGTGGCAAGTAGGCAACCCAAGACAGCCAAAGCTAAGAGGAACCTTGATACAGGAGAGGAGCAACTACGGGACAGTCAGGCACTTGGCCTGGAATCCTATCAAAGCTGGGGAAATGCAGAGAAATTCCAGGGAGGTCAGGATGGAGATGATTGGGAATATAGCATTTTAGATTTGGGTACACAGGCTGATTGTTACCCTGGGGATCTCTTCTCACAAGAGGGGTGTGAGGCTTCCACCTCCGCTGGAAGTGATGCCTATACCAGTGTTTCTGAGGCCGAGATAGAGAGGCAGGAAGCAGAGGACGATAAAACCACATTTCAGACACTCTGGATGGGAAAGTGGGGGGGCTTTTAAGATATTAAAGAGAAGGGAAACTAAAGAGTCCTTGCTCTTAATTGTACAACTGTCAACCGTTGGATGGAAGAAGGAAGTAATTTAAATGTTATTTGGGGAGAGGATTACAAGTGGCAAATTTCCCAATTTTTTTTTTTTTTTTTTAGCCAATATCACAATTATATTTCTTGGGTCAATTTCTTTTCCTAATTAAATTTGAAATTTTATTGAAAATACCAAAAAGCAAAGAAAGAAACAAAAAAGCGTATTTTGTCTATCATTTCTCTAACACTGGGAAGGTGTCTAATATGGTTGGTAAATGGTACTAAAAATTTAGATAAACAGTAGTAACGAGCTTGATCTTACAGGCACTTCTTTTTTTTTGGAAAAATTGTAAAGTTAGACTGTGGCTGCTCTACTGGCTGTGTTTTCATTTTGCTGCTAACCACTTTGCTAAGTATACAGACTCCAAGTCATGCTCAGGTCCAAAACTGAGCTTTACCCTCTGCCCTCTAGAAGGTACCCATTTCTCCTAGTCCTTAGTTTCCATAGACTTGTGAATGAGTAAGCAGGTTAATTAATAAAGAGTAAACAGAACAGTACTTTTAGCGCATAAGAAGCCTGCAAACAAAATTATATATCATTACATTAGTTTCATACAATGTATTAGTTTTCATGGAAGAGCTGACATTGTGTATTATGTATTGTTAAATACATTGGGACTTCAGTTTGTCCCAATGTCCTATGGCAACAGAGAATGGAGAAGACTGCACTTTTGCTGGACAAATACAGATGCACATATAACACGGAACATGTTACCTCTATTTGTATTATGCTAACAGGATTCTTAGGGGACTGGGGAAGTGTCACCATCAGTAAATGGCTTGAGGATCAATAATGAGGGCCTGAGTTCAGATGCTCTCTACTCACATAAAACGACAGACACAATTGTATGTGCCTATAATGCCAGAGCCAGGGTGTGCAGACAGAAGGCTTCCTAGGACTTGCTTACCAACTATTCTAGTCAATTTGGTGAGCTATGGATTCTGTGGAGAGACCTGTCTCTCCAAAAGCCACTGAGAGTAATCTTTATCAAAGATAAAGACTTGAACCCACTCAGCTTGCCCCCCCATCACCTTCTATACAGACACAGACACCTCTCTCTCTCTCTTCACTCTCTCTCACACTCTCTCTCACACACACACACACACACCACACACATGCACACACACATGCACACACACACACACACACACATATGCAAATCTATCAACCAATTCCAAGGTAGTAGATCTCAATCCAATCAAGAAAATATTTGTCAGCAAAGGCTGGAGAAGAAATAAGCTCTTGAATCTGCTTGGCTTTGCTGGATGGAGAATGGGTAAATCGTTTCGTAAACCTCTCAACCCTTCATGCCAATAGCCATATATCTAAAATCCAGATGAACTGACAGGGAAACAGAGTTTTAACAAGCCCAATTGAAGGGCTCCATGAATATGACCTCTGGCAGCTGCTAGAGGTACCTTTGGTTTGGACCAAGTAGAGCATAGCCAGTCGTGCTGGGAAGGAAGAGAAGGACTTCAGTTTGTCCCAATGTCCTATGGCAACAGAGAATGGAGAAGACTGCACTTTTGCTGGGACAAAACCTAGGGCTGCATTTGCAGAAATTATGCTACCCTATGTTGCTGCTTCCACATGCTCAGTTGGTTGGAAGTTCATTCATAAAGCATGAATGGGCAACGGAGCTGGACAGAGCTGTAGATTCCTTAAGAATTTCAGGGGCCTGTTTTTTTTTTTAATAGCCTGGCTTTGGGGACAACATAGTTTAAAATAGTCCTGATGTGTTACCTAGCTGCATCAAAAGATCATGGAGGGCTCTGGGTGGTTCAATGTCCCTTTGCCCTAGATACCCCTCAAATAGAGCTTTGGGGGGAAATCAAGAAACCTTCACACAAAAGTTCAGGCAGGATTCACAACATCCATTCATTTCCTGGCCCAAAGGATCTAGCTGCAAGCTCGTCTACTTCAAAGGGAACTACAGTACTTGAACTTAGCCAGAAGCCTTACTCGTCTTAAAGGTGGCCTCTTAAGCAGAGGAAAGAGCATGTTGGAGGGTGGCTGAGCAGCATCACTCTATACACCTCATTCTAAACTTCATGGGGGCTTTCGATAAAAATCATGGTCGTGATATGAGAAACGAAAGCCTCTCATTGAGTGGAGCTTTCTGAGACAAGATCGGCCAACAGAGTGGTTTTTCCTTTTTCCCTACTCAGCTCCCACGTCAGTGACAAATTCCATGTAAGAGAACTAAGCTGAACCCTGGCAAGCTGAGGGGAAAGGAGGCAGAGAGAGGTGGTTGCCCAGTTCTTAGTCTACTCCAAGTTTGATGCTAAAAGAAAGGATAACGACAGTGTAAAATATCTTCACTGGCCAACTCAGCTTACCAAAGTAAGACAGTCAAATGGAAAAATAAAAGCTCCTAACTGTGAACGAGGATAATTGATGTCTAATATATTTTGTGTCCTATTTAGGACCTTCATGTATGACAGGGACAAATGACGAGGAATCTTGGCAACAATGGTGGAGGAACTGGCTTTTATTTTTTACCAGAACCTGGAACTTACTCACTATAGACCAGCTGGCTTTGAACCAGAGATGGCCCGCCTGCCTCTCCAGTGAGTGCGTGGGGAAAGATGTGCGCCACTGCTGAGCACCCCATCTACCCCCCATTCCAGTTGGCTGGTTTTCTTTTTCTTTTTTGTTCTGGTTTTTAGTCCTAACACAAACCTCAGGAAAAGCCTTTCCTGTTAGCCCTCCAAATCCTCCCCCACCCTTGGTGCTTCATCTGATTTTTTTCTCACCTGGACCAAAGCTATTTACTAGATTACTTCAGGAGCTCAGTGAAGTTCTGTGGCAGGAAGCATTCCAGCAGGATATATATTGTTCTAAAACCGAGCCAGCCACCTGGGAGCCTCTTCCTGTATACATAAATTGGGCTGCGTGCCCAAGGAACTGCACTAAAACCTCACAGTTGAGTTAAGAAATCTGTGAATATTATTCATTTCCTCCAGCAAAATAAATAAGCCCTCTAGGGTGGTAGCGAAGAGCCCTTTAAAAACAAGGTCCTTTTCAGGGGACCCACCTTAAATAACAACTGCAAAACCCGGACTCTATATAGATACTATCTTCCAACAAGTTCGTTATGTTTTTTTTAAAAATTATTACATTTCCTTGTTTATTGTTTGTGGGTGGGAAGGGGTCTACATGGCACAGCAACTTGTGGGGGTTCAAAGGGAAAATTGTGGAAGTCGGTTCTCTTCTTCCACCATGTAGGTCCCCTGGCTCGAATTCAGGTTGCTAGGCTTGGCAGCAAGTGACTTGGCCTGGTAAGCCATGCCCTTGGCCTTTACCATGCTTAGTATCAAAACACACTGTCCTTACTGTTTGATGTGACTATGACATCAATCACCCAAGAGCCGGAGGAGATACGTTATGTAGTAGAGCTGGAGATGTTTTGCCAGAAGCAGGCATGGGAGTGCATTCAGGCTTTAGTCTCTCACTGAGGCTTCTTATGACCCACAGTAGCCATTTTTCCAGCCAAGACTGGGCCCGCTGAAAGGGAGCAGAGCTAGATACACAATGCCCATTCCCTGGCCCCTGTCTTAACCACACCCCATAACACTGCCTTTAAAGGTGTTTATATCAGAGGATTTAATATAGACTCATCACACCTACAGAACATGGACTCTGGGCCGGAATTCAAATATCCCACCTCTTTGTTAGTTGCTTAGCCTCTAAGCCTCAGCTCCTTCACCTGTAAAATGAGAAGTCTGTTAATAAAAGTGGTAGAGGCTTAGAAATGCAAATCGGTGTTAGAAGGCAGCCACAGTGGATCCGAAGCTGGGGAGCTGGGAGGAAGAGTGTGCATGTGTTGTAAGGGTTAAAAGGGATAGTTTGTCAAGTTCCTAGAGCAATATCTGGATTCTGCTCAAGAATGTAAATAATACTGGCTCTTCTATTTTTTCCTCCCATTGAGGACAGTAAGAGCTGAGCCATCTTGCCCTCTCTGCTCTGGTTTGACCTCTGAGCACCTGCCAACTTCTTCCATATCTTCATCGGTTTATCGACCTCGATCTCTTTAAACACCCAAACTCAGAGTATCTTGACAACATTGCTAAAGTGTTACACATACCTATAGCCATCAGTGATGTGAAGGAGCACACGCATGCGTGCAGGTATGCACACACATACTGAGAAGGGGACGGTCAGAGGGAGAGAAATCGAGACTGAGAAAAACCCCAGTTGTCCACCTGGCAAGATGCATCAAAGGGGAAATAGCTTTAGCGACATGCAGAACTCATTAGAATGTAGCATCAACCTAGTACACCTAGTACACCAGGTGCAGAGCCAACCCCTAGAATGTGCTTTCAGCCCACATCTGGGCAAGCAACAACAAAAGATCTCACAGATAGCTACAAGACAATCTTGTGGGACTTGGTTGTTTGTAAAAATAAAACAAGGTAGTTTGGTCTCCTGACAAGGTCATAACAATAATTATCTACTAATCACCCACAGTTGTTAGGTCATGTGAAGGAGAAGAGTGTTTTTATAATATATCTTAGGAAACAAAGCAGGAGCCTTTGGACATGAAGTATAAGGTAAGTTTAAGCTTTTGAAACAATTTTAGCAATATAAACAAAAGAACAAAACATAAGAGGTCCACTCTACGTGGCCTTACTAGTGCATTAAATTATAATAACCAAATTCTGAGATACAGGTTTAGGAGCAACAGTAAATTTGTTATTTTACACAATTTTGCAAATATAGATTTTAAATCCCCATGCAGTAAATTATTTAGCACAGCCTAAGGTAAATCCATTCACAATGAAGTCAAAAATAATGAATTTTCAATAAAACTAATTGAAAGCATTTACAGTGTGGGTTTTGTTTAGATTCATTACAGTGCTAAAATGGAGCCAGAGCTTTAAGTAATGAGGCAATTATATTCTCAGCATTGCACCTGGTATTAGCCTTGAAGCAAAATTAATTTTTAAAGAAGGCAACATGAATGGAGACACCCACAGCCTAACAGTGGATGGAGCTTGGGGACTCTCAATGGAAGAATAGGAGGAAGGATTGCAGGTGTCTAAGAGGATAGGAACTCCACGGGAAGACCAACAGACTCAACTAACATAGACTTGGGGCTCTCAGAGACTAACCATCAACCAAATATACATCGGTTAACCAGGGCCCCCACTCATATGCAAGCAGCTGTGCAGCTTGGTCTTCATGTGGGTCCCCAACAACTGGAGTGGAGGAGGGGCTATCCCAAAAGCTGTTACCTGAATGTGGGATATGGTCTAGTTGGGCTGCCTTGTCTGGCCCTAGTGGGAGAGGAAGTGCCTAGTCTCACAGAGACTTGAAGTGCCAGGGTTGAGGGGATACCCGGGGGAGATCCACCCACTCAGAGGAGAAGGAGAGGGCGTGGGGGGATTGTGGAAGAGGGTGAGTGGGAGGGGGATAGTGAGCAGGATGTAAACTGAATAAGTAAAAAGTAATTTTTAAAAAAGAAGAAGGGCTGGAGAGATGGTCTACGTTAAGAGCACTGACTGCCTTCCACAGGTCCTGAGTTCAAATCCCAGCAACCACATGGTGGCTCACAACCATCTGTAATGAGATCTGATGCCCTCTTCTGGTGTGTCTGAGGACAGCTACAGTGTACTCATATACATAAAATAAGTAAATAAATAAATCTTTTAAAAAAGAAGAAGAAAAGGAAAGGCTTCCAAATATGGAGCGCATGAATGTTGTAGAAATTGATGAAAATCCCCTCCCCAGAAATAAAACAAACTTCTTATTAAAATAAAAGACCAGCATGAATCTAGTGAAAGTATACAGTTTGAAGAAGTGGGGAGTGATGAAAAAATAGGTGAAGCACAAGTGTACAGTTTGGAATGAACATGGCCCAACAATGAACAATGTAGTCTGATTGAAAGTTCTGTTATGTGCTTCAGAAAACAAGTGAGAGCTCTGGCTAATTGAGTGGCATGGAGCCTGATCTCAGAAGACTTCACACACGAAGCAGACATTTGAATTGGACATGTTGATTAGTAGGGACCCATTGTATCAATACTGACATTTCACTACATGGTTTTATGTGCAGTAATGGGGATTTGGACCTGGAGCTTTGTGCACGCTAGGCAGGTACGCCTCTCGCTGTAGAACTTTGAACACATCTATAATCTAGCTCTTGTAATGAACTAATGAGCCTGGCTTTGCTCATATAGCATAGTTACTATGGGAGGAAGGTATATGGTGAATAAAAGGAACTTTTCTAAATTATTCTTGCAACTTTTTGAGATTCTATAATCATTTAAACCTGCAAGACATAGGAAAGTAATTGTGGAAAGATCAGCCTCCCATCTTTGTGCATAGTTGTTTTGAAGGAGAAGAAATAGAGACAGTGAAGGGCCTCTGGCCAGCTTGAGCTTGGTGAGCAGGGCTCTGTCAGGCCTTGCCCTTCTCCCCCATTCCCTCTGTCTTGCTAAAAAACCATTAGATAGCATTCCTAAAGCTCACCACCAAGGTTCATTCCCTTATTTGGCCACTTCCTCCTCCTAAGGATGACTACCAAGGTCCAGCTATCAAAATGAAGTCTAGCAATCGACACCCCCACCTCCGCTCCCTGTGGCTACCCTAATTAACCTCACCAATCAAAGTTAAACACCTCATCCTTCCGGGCTGTTCCCCTTTTACCTTCATAGACTGTCACTTGTGAGTGTACCTTATCTGTCTCCTCTCTATCCAGAGGCAGTCCTTTGTCCCTCCAGGACAAATGCCCCTTCCTGCCTCCCCCTTCTCCCCCCTTCTCCCCTCTCCCATGTTCTCTTCCCCTTCACCCTCTGTCCCCTGTTTTTGTCTCTTATTTCCTGCCCTTTGTCCCTCTGGGACAAGTAAATCTTTATGCTGAGACCTTGGTCTACTAGTGTTTGGGTCAGATACTGGTCTCTTTAGGCAGGACGATAAGAAGTCCTCCCAAGCAGATAGTTCCTTAAGTCCTTCAGCTTGATTCATGCAGAACAGAGACTGGCCGTGGGTAAACAAAACCCCCAACTTTTCAGCTAGAAGATTTTCTAGCTTAGGTAATGTACTAAAAGAGGTGCTGAGGAAGATATTTGGCTTTGTGGATAGTCAGCTTATCCAGGGGTGAGCCAGTCCCTTGACTGGTTTATAAAGAGGCTGGGGAGCACTCATCTATGCCAGTTGCTGAACAAGTAACTCAAACGTGTGTTGTTAGAGAACACCGCAGAAATAGCACCAACAGAGCCTGGAGCAACCTCCTCCAGTAAGTGAAGGAGCATCCATGTATACCGTATGCCTACGTGAGTGTACGTGATGGACACGCAGAAACCCATTCTATTTTCCAAGTGGAGTGTGGTTACATATCCCTGTAATCCCAGAACACGGTTGCTGAAGGCAGGACAATTAGAGGTTCAAGGCCAGCCTGGTCTCCATAGCAAGATGGAGCCCAGCCTAGGCTACAGAGTTACTTTCGTATCAGAAAAAGAGGAGGAGGCAGCGCCCCACTAATCATTCTGATATCATCTGTTTATCCCATTATAGCCATTCGCCATTCAATATTGACAAAATAAAAGCGCCGAATGACAACAAACAGAACCTCTCCTTTCTTGTGTTTCTTTTCTAGAAATAGGTTTTGTTTGTGGTAAACACTGAGTTAAGGGACAGAAGTAGGGGGTGTATCTTTCCTACTCATCTTTTAACAGGTAGCTGTTTCCTCTTCTCTTTGCCCTTCCCCCACTAGCACATTATGACCTCAGCTGAGCCACTGGAGAAAACCCCACCAACTAGTTCAGCTGGTTGCTAGGATACAGGCTAAAAGGAGGAGGGAAGATGAGGAGGGGAACCAGAAGCTCTTTCTGGCCTATTATCTTTTCCCACTGGCTCTTCTGGAAGTTTCAAGTTTCTAGCTTTCATCCCGTTTGGTTTTCTTCCTTCAGCATTTATTTCTGGAGGCAAGGACTTCTGCCAGTTCGAGTTTATGGTCTGCCTTGGACAACAGCTGGCTTCCCCCAACAATTCTGACTTTGCTCAATTATCGTGATTGTTACAGTTTGGACTACAGAATTAGAGCAGGCAGTCATGAATACTCAGAGGATTTATCACTTAATAGCTGGACTGTTTGGGTCATTAAGGGGTGGGAGAGGAACAGCCAAGTGATTGTTACGCCTGCAGAAACTGCAACAAAATGATGGCTGTTTGCTTCCTGCCGTCTTCCTGCACTCCCCCGGAGATCTTTTTTTTGCCTTTCAGACTTTTGAGGTCAGGAACCCTAGTTTGGGGAGAGGTAAAGGGCATAGCAGGGTGAAGGGAAAGCAGAGGAAACCAGTTTGGACTGCACTCTGAGTTAAGCACAATACTTTTGCTTTTTAAAGATCACTTCAGATTAGGCCTTTTTCCAAGATCATTTTGAAGGAATTTGCATAGTTTCCTTATAGTATTTGCATTAACCCAGGCAGGTGGCAGGATTCTCAGCTTTCCCACTGCTTCTCTGTGCTTCCAGTGAGAGAGAGCAAATTTGCCAAGGGCACAGAAGACTTGAGTGTTTTCCTTCAGAGCTCAAGCCTCATCCAACCAGTGACTGATGAGAGTCCATAGCCTTGAGATGTAACTGTGCTCCAACAGAAAAAAAAATACCATAGTGTCAGGGCATGTCAGAGACAAAATATAAGCTCAGTATTTACTCGTAAACTGTATGCTGGGGTTATATGTAGAACAACCAGATCTGAAATATAGGTTCTCTTGAACCTTCCATAGCTGGCTGAGCAATCCACCTCCTCTCAATCCTGTGTTCTTTTTCCCAGCCAGTTTGTAGAACCAAGGTGGGTATACCCCTTCACAGGAGAGGACAGATAAACAAAATGGGTGCAACTTTCTATATGG
The DNA here is from genome assembly GCF_011064425.1 of Rattus rattus. Lineage (NCBI taxonomy): Eukaryota > Metazoa > Chordata > Mammalia > Rodentia > Muridae > Rattus > Rattus rattus. The sequence goes on from NC_046172.1 coordinate 94,580,689, forward strand.
GCGCCAGCAGTAGCTGCAATTGGCCAAGTGGCATTCCTGTCACCGGTCATTTGTTTTGCAATAATTACGCCTCTAACAGCAGGGCATGGTGGAAGTGCCTTTAATCCCAGCACTCAGAGGCGGAGGCAGGCAGGAAGATCTCCCAGCCGAGGCCAGCCTGTCTACAGAGTGAGTTTCAGGACAGCCATGGCTACACAGAGAAACCTTGTCTCAAAACAACAACAACAACAACAAAAACAAAGAAGTTCTCTAAATCACGGTGTCTTCAAAATTCAAAAGAAGCAATGTCCAATAGTAGAATTATTAGATATGGATCATGGTGACAAGAAGCCATTTCTGTATAAGTGGTCCACTGCTCCCTCATGCCTCTCTACTGTCATTTAAATGAGACTATACTAGACAAACTCCAACTTATTTTTTAACAGACAATCTGGGCAGTACTCTCTAACAATATTAGGGGGTTCCTTATCCCTCTAGAACATCAGTTCTCAAATGTTAAATCAGAAACACAAATTGCTATATACCAACTCTAGAGACTTTAATTCAGGTATTCTGGTCTGGAACTTAATAATTCAGATAATTGTAGTGATTTCCAAGCTAATGTTATTGTTGCTAGTCTCGTGCCCATAACTTAAGCCCGTTCTATTATGTTCGGAAGCACAGCCTAAACCATCTGGGTTAGACTGTACAGCCTGCTACTTCTGCGCTCATAGCTTTACAATGGAGACATGACCTTTATGCCTCAGTTGTTTTGGAAACAGCAGCAGAATCTTCTTTGGACCTGAGTGGTTAATGAAACAACACTTTAGCCCCTCTTAAGTTATGTGACCATTATCATTATTTAATTTGTGTTGCTTCCTTTTTTCAATCTAAGTAACAAAATCGCCACCTGAGAAGAGAGAATTTCAGTTGAGGGACCTGTCTTATTAGATCAGCCTGTAGTGTGTGTTCGTGGAACATTTTCATTATTAATGACTAATTTGGAAGCAGCCCACTATGGCTGGAGTCATCCCTTGGCAGAAGGTCTTGGGTTGTATGAAAAAGAAAGCTGAGTAGGCCTTGGGGAGTAAGGTGGTAAGTAGGGTCCCTCCACAGTATTTGCTTCAGTTCCTGTCTTAAAGTCCTGCCTTGGATTGCCTCAATGTAGAGTGTAAGCTGTAAATCAAATAAACCTTTCTACTTCAAATTGCTTTTGGTAAGATTTTTTTTTTAGTCACAGCAACAGAAAGTACCATTCATTAGAGAAGAGCTGGTGCCCCACTTTTCTTGTTTGAACTTTAAGGTACTTCTGGGCAGAGAGACACAACCTTCCTATGATACCCACCTACAGACAAAGACTTGCAGCTACTCTAGTTTGTCTTACAGCTAAAGTGCCCCCTTGTAGGAGCTCGCCCACTCAACATTCCATGTAATGTACAGGCTCTTAGCCGCTCGAATGCTTTCCAAGAGAATACATGTCTACGTATCCTCAAAGGAGCCCAAATTATTTTAGTAATATATGTCTGCAAACTCCATAGACAAAGCCTTAGTGGTTTCAGGAAAAAAAAGACAGCTTAAATGAGACATGTGGACTTCTTTGTCTGAAGGGAGAGGAATATGTAAGAAGATGCACTCAGAGATGCACACACAAACGGGAGTTGATACACACGCAGATGTCTTATGTATGTTTTCATTTTACAAAGAAATATAAGGCTCATCTCCACTGAAGCGCAATCTTCCCCAAAGTGAAAGGAAATTCCCTTCCTCCCTCTGTGAAGTAGTGGCAAGCGAATGAGTTGAACTCCTTCCCAACCTCTGGAGGAGAGAAACCTGTTTCCTGTTGCTACCGAATTGGGGTACTATTTTAATAAACCAATTTGCCTCTTCCTGATGGCCTCACAATAACTATTGTTCGTGCTAGTAAAACACGACAGTGGGCTGGTTGAGACAGTAGAAAAATCACAGAATTTAAAGGGTTTATGGGTGTTAGCCACCCACTCAGAGCACATAATGGATAATGAAATTTGGCCTGTGTTTCTGAATCTTAAGATTATAAAAATGAAAGGAAGAAAAAATTCCAATTGTCAGCTTTTGCAGTAAGTTTCCCAATTCTTTTCTGAGACATGGTTTTACTATATAACCTTGGTTGGCCTCGAGCTCACTATGTAGACCAGGCTGGCCTTTAATGCAGAGAAATATACCTGCCTCTGCCTCTCAAGTGCTGGAACTAAATACATGCACCACCATGCGCAGGTAAATTTTCCAATTCTTAAATGTTATCAACCAAGAGATTCTTTTAAAAAGACACCATGAGACAATGAATGTATGTTTCAGTACTTGCTGCCAGTGTGTGACTTCTGGGGTCTGGGGAAGGAAGAGAAAGCATTAGGGATTTTAGTATGGATTATAGAGGAGATCGTCAGCAAGAATGGAAATGATACTGAGAGGTAGGAGGAATGGATGTTACGAGGATGTCCTTGAGTGGTGTTGGGTACTGCTTGAGCCTAGATGCAAAAAGAAGCATATGCCAGGCACTGTTTTGACTCAGAGGCAGGGATGCATCAGAATCCTTGCTGCCTGTGAGGCAATGGGTGAAAATGACTAAAACGTATTGGACATTACATGGTCCCTGAGGTTGTTTTGAATTTTTTACATATACAATTGTCCCCCAAATCGCAGTGGGGGTCTGGTTCCATGAATCCTTACAAAGGCTGAAATTTGTAATTCTCAAGTCCCTTACATAAAATGCCATATTATTTACATGTAACCCATGCACATCCTGTCAGGTACTTTTTCTTGGTGTTGGGGATAGAACCCAGGGCCTGTACGTACCTGGTGGGAGGTGCTCTGTTCCTGAGCTCTATCTCCAGCTTCATTTCAAGGTTAGTTATAATACCTAATGCAAGGCAAATGATTGTTAGACCACTGGTTAGGGAATAATGACAAGAAAAAGCTCTGTATGGGCCCATTACAGATAAGGCCAACTGATATTGTATTAGTCGGGGTTCTCTAGAGTCACAGAAGTTATGAAATGAATCTATATATAAAGGGAACTTATTGGAGTGACTTAGAGTCTGCAGGCCAACTAAGCCCACAATGGTCAGCTGTGAATGGGAAGTCTAAGAATCTAGTCATTGCTCAGTCCCACGAGGCTGACTGTCTCAACTGGTCTTCTGTATAAGCAGGAAAGCTGAAGAAGTAGGTTCCAAGAGATGTGATGGCAAGTAAGTGCTAGCAGACAAAGAATGAACCCTTCCTTCTTTCATTGCCCTTATACTGGCGTCCAACAGACTTTATGGCCCAGATTAAATGTGTGCCTCAAGATCCATTAAAGGTGTGTCTATCTGGATGAAGTGCTTGTGTCACCCCACCTCAAGATAGATCAAAACCTTGTGTCTTTCAGCCTCACGATCTGGATCACAGATGTGCCCTCCACTTCTGAATTGTAGTTCATTCCAGCTATACTCAAGTTGACAACTCAGAATAGCCATTTCAGATACCTGACTACATTTTCAATTCATGGTTAGATGAATCTGTGGATGCAATACATATGGCTTCATATAGCTGACTACTGCTTTATTTATTCTTCATAATATCCTTGGAAGATTGGTACTCTTATTATTCTCATTTTCACTTCACCAGTACCCCAAACTTGTCCCAGTTGACTTCACAAAATAGAGCTTTGCTGAACCTGGACAACACACCCAAAAAGCCAACCCACTGGTATATCAAGAATATACTAGGTACTATGGCATTCATACAGCAACCCCACTCCAATTCTTAGAAACCCTTTTTTCTTAGCAGAGTGCCACAAAGGTCCCTATTCAGGAGACAATGCACTAAACGTGTTAGTTAAACTTCGAGAGTTGGGACATTGGGGAGTAAGTATATTGTTACAGTTTTATATCATCACCCCAGGAGGCAAAAAGTAGAGCCCTGTGGAAAAGATAAGAGTCATTTCCCAGTAGAGAGTATGAACAATGTTGTAAGTCAGCTTTGATACCAGGGAGGGCATGCACTGTTTATGCCCTGGGAAACTATTTCACAAAGGACATTGCAGTGATGGATTCGGTGAATCAAAGATGAGGGTGTGAAAGGAACCAAATGTGTAGAGGAACAGAGAGGCTAGAGGGAAGCAAAGTTAGCATGGTTTGATTTTTTTCTCAAGGTCAGTCTGATATACAGGCTTTTAGCCTGGCTCAGAAAAGCCCCGGAAGGAAGTGGAGTTAGGAAATCCAATTAGTCTAAATGCTGGATTAGAGCATCTGGGCTCTCTGAACATTTCCCCCATATTCTTGCATCACTACAGCCTCAAAGGAAGAGTAATCTTTGAAGCTTGCCTAAGATCTTGGTTTATCATTATCTAAATATATACTTAGCAAAGGCTTATGTTTAAATGAGAAGTTTAAAAGCTCTGGGTGACGTCCTTTCTGGTACTTATTTTTAAGGAAATGAACTCATTGCTTTATCAAATCATGGGTTATTTATTGATGGAAAAAGTAACAAGGAGCACCATCTCTCCATATTGCTTAGTAATTTCTCCAACACACACTTGTCTTATTTACATATTTGTCCTGGGGTAGCAGTTATGAAAGAACAGGAAATCTTGAGCAGGCCTTAGTATATATGTTACATTTTAGTCGGAGATCGTTCAATGTGTCCTTTATAGTGGCAAAGCTGAAGCTGGTGTGTTTCTTTCTTTCAACTACTTTATAGAAATTCTCTGAACCCACTACTTGGTCATTGAACATTTGCTGAATATTGGCAATAAATGTTGCCATTATCATGATAGATAACAATACCACCATTTTTTGAGCACTTACTATTTGCTGCATATTTGGCTAAATAGTTTATCTCAATCCTCATTAATTAAATGAGGTCCTGTTTACATGTGGTTATTACCACCCTCTTTCACTTTGCAGTTACTTAAACACATTAAGACACCAAGTAACTTTCTCAGGGCCAGAATTCGAACCCAGATCTTGCTACCATCAAAACCTGAGTCCTAAACTATAGGAGCTACCACCTCCAATAACAATAATTAGCTTTGAGAAGAATTATTAATATGTGTGTATGGTATGCATGGGGGGGCTATGCATGCCACTGTGGGCATGTGGAAGTCAGGCGACAAATTTGTGGAGTTGGTTCTCTTCTTCCACTTTTATATGAGTTCCAAGGATTAAACCCGGGTTGTCAGGATTTCACAACAAGTGCTTTACCTATGGAACTACCTCACTAGCCCATGTTGATTGGCTTTTACTGGATGGATGTATAGCAAGTTCGAAACAAAGTATCTAGTGTTGTACATACATCATCTCATTGAGTCTGTATACCAATTGTGTAAGTTCAGTATTATGATTCTTTCGAGGTCTGTTTTATGTACAAATACTACGAGACTCCAAGGGGCAGACTGGTTTGTCCAGGATCACACAGGTGGCAAGTGAAAGAACTAAGATTCAAAAATGGATCCATCAAGTCAAACGTGGTGTTGGCATGCCTGTAATCCTATCGTTTAGGAGACAAAAGAATCAGTGATTGTTATCATCTTGAGTATTTTGAGTCAACGGAATTTGCACATTATCTATAGTGCTTATAAATGCATGTTAAAAAGGTAATATTAATCTTGCTATCTCCTGAATACGTTCAGAGAAGCTACGTGACTTGTTCAAGTCCACACAACTAGTAGAGATGGATCTGGGTTTTAGATTAAAATCTAGGGCTATGGACAAGCAGCTGAAAGCACTTTCCTCCAAGCTGGACAACATGAGTTTGATCCCTGTAATTCACATGGTAGGAAAGACCCAATCCCTACATATTGTTCTCTGACCTCTACATGTACCATGGCACATGCACCCTTGCCACACACAGAGACACACCACTTACCCTCCTTAGATAAAAGGAATATAAAATTTTAAATCTGTCATTTGATATGAATCAAATCCTACACTTTCCCAACCAAACAACACTGTCTTCCTTTGCTTTATACTGAAATGACATCTTTATTACTCAGCACCCCAGAGGCTCAGAATGCTTCCTTAGTCAGCACACTAGATGGTAAATTGTCAAGCTTCATGAGTCATACGGATTCTACTACAAGTGTCTGACTCTGTTGGCTGTATTTGTACAGAAACAAATGAATGTGGTAGTGCTCTGGTGAATAATCATGAATATTGAAATTCCATTTCCTGTATCTTGTGTAGTGGGGTAGACATGACTGGGACCAGGTTATACACTCCTCACTCCTTAAGGACAAAAGACTATCATAGTCATCACTTTTGTCAGAATAGCTCAGTGCTCCTAGTTAGAGCCCAGAAAGTATTTGCTTACGGGCAGTAAAGAGGACATGGGTTCTAGTGACAGTGTTTTTGTTGTTTTTGTTCAAATATTAGCACCATGACCATTAACAAGTCTCTGTAACGTTGCTGAATAATTAAAAAAAGAAAAGAGAAAGTAGGACATGACTGCTCCTAGGTATGGGTTGAGGAGAAAGTTTGTTGTAGATATGAGGGAGAAAACAGCCATAGGCAGAGACATGTGAAAGGATCCTGAGTGAACATGGCCAGACTGAACAGGGCCATGTGAGGAGAGAGTGGGAGAGAGAGCAAGAGAGGAGCCGCCAACCAAGAAACCTGGGACAAGAAGCCCCGGAAAATAGACTGGTTTGGTCAAAATGGTTGAGTTATATAGAGGCCAGAAGGATCTGGAAGAAGGGCAGCACAGTCACGGGGCTGAAGAGTTCTGGATAGGGAATGGCATAGCCAGCTGTGAGGGCCCTGTAACAGGTAGGGACTGAGAGTTAGTTGCTGGGAGAACTATCTAGGAGAAACATCTGCTTTGATATGTTAATAAGCCCCTATTTGTCCTGGGATAGAGACCTAACAGTTACCTTCTAGTTTTCTCATAAAATGACAACAACAACAACAACCAAACAAACAAACAAGACTTGATGCATTCAGAAAACGCTTAGAAAGGAACATGACATTTTATTTTTGTTATATTTATTTATTTACATTCCAAATGATGCTCCTTCCTAGTCACCCCGTCCCAGAGAAATTAGAGTGTGGCATTCTCATTATTTGTTATTTTCAAGCTCAATAAGCCAGTCTTCACGGGATATATCATGTCATCTAATTAGATGAAAACAGAAAAGACAAAGTGTGAAACTTTCTGTGAACTAGCATTTTGCCAACAATAGACTTAGATGCAAATCCTGTTTTCTAAAGTCTTCCTGTCCATGGTTTTGACCTGAACTTAGTGACTGAAGATATTCTCTTGAAGACTCCCAAAAGGGGACACAAAGTTAAATTATCACCAAGATCCACTGAAGAGACGCTTCCTTGTTCTGGATTATGCTTAGGTTTGACGGTATTACAGCACATGCACACATTCCACTTACTCTTTCTCTACTGAGCCCCACCCACAAAGGCCAAGGGGTTGGAGGCCTTTACTCTAGTGTCTCCATCCGGGACCAGCTGCCCTGAAGGATCATTGCCACCTCTATTTGCAAGCATTACAAAGAGGGCTGCTCAATTTTGATACTGGCCTTCCTTTTTCATCACCATCTCTTGGAGTTGACTTCATGATCTACTCATGTTGTACTCAATTCCATCCTGCCCCTGTGATATAACAGGCTGTCTCTCACCTGTTATTAATACCTGCTCTTCTCTCTTCTTGGGATCTTCTCACTTTGATTGCTAGCCCAGGCTAGTCTCAAACTTCTTATCTGATTGCCTTGTTGGGATTATAGGCATATATACTGTTCGGAATATGTTTAACTCCACTTCAGCAAGTTAATTATTTCTTACCCTTCGGGTATTACCTTAAGTATTACTTCATCCAGGAACCTTCTTCCAAAGCTTTGAGTAAATGTTAACTCTTTACTTGGACAATTACATAACTGTACAATAATATATTAGTGGCAAAACTAGCTAGATTCCTTCATTTTCTTATTGAGCAAAGAGGAGGCTCACATTTCTCAGGTTCCCCCACCAGTAGATTGGCTCCTGGTCACTTTCAAGTCTTGATATAAATCTTGTTATTTAGCTCTCGATGAACTTGTTTTGCATGTTAGTCCAGATAGTAGTGTGGGTCCAATTCTAGACTCTAAAAGGGTCTACAGAATGGTGACTCCATATGAAAAAAAAAAAAGCTTCCACCCTGAGTCATTGCTTGAATATCTACCTAGAGGATATCCTTGTATCTTTGATGCCCATAGGCCTGAGGCATAAACATAAACTGGTGTGTGTGTGTGTGTGTGTGTGTGTGTGTGTGTGTGTGTGTGTGTAGCCACAGATAGGCAAGTGTGGTTTCATTACTAATGCTACAATTTTACCTTGACTTACACTATCTCCTTTATGTCATAGCAGTTAATCATACTGATGAAAATTGCCCATTTGCTGGCTTCACTCATCATCAGAGTGAAAGCTCCATTAGAGTAGGGGATTTTGCCAGGATTGTTCGCTCCTCTGTCTTCAATACTGTATTACTTTTCTACTGCTGTGACGAACTACCATGGTCAAGGTAACTTACAGAAGAAAGCATTTAATTCTCCTTATTCTTTCAGAAGGTTAGAGTCCATGACTGCAGAGCAAAGACATGAGGGGGGAGAACAATAGAGAGTTCATATCTTGATCGAAAAGCAGGAGGCAGAGAGGGAACACTGATGAGAGCACAAGTCTTTTGAAACCTCAAGTCTGTCCCTCCCTGGCCCCAGGTACACCTGTCTTCCAACAAGGCCACACCTCCTAATACTTCTCAAACAGTTCTACCAACTGGGGGGGGTGGGCGCAAGTATTCAAACCCTGAGAGTTATGGGGGAATCTCTCATTCAAATCACCACATTCCAGTCCCTGGCCCCTGTAGGCTCATGGGGTATCATAATGACAAAAATGCATTTAGTCCAACTTCAAAAGTCTCCGTAGTCTTTCAGTCTCAAGATAGTTTAAAAGTTCAAAGCCTCTTCTGAAACTCAAGACATTCTCTTCTCTGTGAAATCAAACCAGAAATTATATATATATATATATATATATATATATATTATATGTGTGTGTGTGTGTGTGTGTGTGTGTGTGTGTATTTCCAACATGCACTGTCACAGAATATACACTGCCATCCCAAGAGGGAGAAATCAGGATATACTGAAGAAATATCAAGACCAGAGCACAGCAGAGCAAACTGCAAATCCTGTAAGCTCTACCTGTTGCCAAAGGGCTTTGATGGCTCTACAATGAATTTCTCCTTCTTGGGTTGTGTCCTAGTTAGGGTTAACATTGCTGTGATAAAACATCATGATCCAAAGCAAGTTGGAGAAGAAAGGGTTTATTTGGTTTATGCTTCCATATCACTGGACCAGGACCCTGTTACAATGCGTAAGGTGCATGGCAAAAGTCTTAGAGTGAGGTGGTATCTGCAATCGTTGCTCAAACTTGAATTTTATCTTTGACCTGGATAAGAAAAGTATAAATCAAGGAAACTGTAGAAGAAAAACAAAGGAAGGTGAATGAAGTGAGGACACAACTGCTCCTAGGTATGGTCAAGAAAATGTTTTTTTTATTATAGATGAGAGAGAGAGAGAGAGAGAGAGAGAGAGAGAGAGAGAGAGAGAGAGAGAGAGAGAAGCCAGAAGCATCTGGAAGGGTCCAGAGCAGAGAGAGAAAGGTTGAACATGACTGGCAGAATGAACCAGGCATTAGCGGTGAGAGAGAAGGTAGACTGGAGAAAGCCAGAGAGGAGGACGAAGAGGAAGGGTCAAGTGGACAGAGAGAGAAGACCAAGAGCCAAGAAAGTGAATGATTTTAAAATGGCAGTGTTATATAGTAAGGAGAAGCCTGGGAAGGGAAGCCCATGGGCTGGAGAGGTTTAGGGTATAGGGCTAGGGTTCAGGGTATGTGTAAGAAGAGCTGTGTCCAAGGAGGAGCCGGGATGCCATCAAGGTCTCTGAAACAGGTACTTGCTGAACATATCTAGAAGTCAGCATGAGCTTTGGTATGCTAATAGGCATCAAGTTTGTCCTGAGACTATTTCTTTTTATTGGATTTTTTATTTACATTTCAAATGTTATTCCTTTTCCGGTTTCCTAACCATAACCACCAATCCTCCCTCTCCCCTTCTTCTATAAGGGTGTTCTCCCTCCCCAACCCCCCATTCCTCCCCACTCCCCCCCCTGACATTCCCCTGCACACTGGGGGTCCAGCCTTGGCAGGACCAAGGGTTTCTCCTCCCATTGGTGCCCAACAAGGCCATCCTCTGCTACATATGCAGCTGGAGCCATAGGTCTGTCTATGTGTACTCTTTGGATGGTGGTTTAGTCCCTGGGATCTCTGGTTGGTTGGTATTGTTGTTCTTATGGGGTTGCGAGCTCCTTCAAACCTTTCTCTAACTCCTCCAATGGGGACTCTCGTTCTCAGTTCAATGGTTTGTTGCTAGCATTCACCTCTGTATTTGTCATGCTCTGGCAGAGCCTCTCAGGAGACAGCTGTATCAGGTTCCTGTTAGCATGCACTTCTTGGCATCAGCAATATTATCTGGGTTTGGTGGCTGAATGTATATGGGTTGGATCCTCAGGTGGGGCGGGCTCTGAATGCCCGTTTCTTCAGTCTCTGCTCCAAACATTGTCTCCATATCTCCTCCTATGAATATGGATGGAACTAGAAAATATCATTCTGAGTAAGGTAACCCAATCACACAGCCCCCCCAAAAACCACACACATGGTATGCACTCACTGATAAATGAATATTAGCCCAAAAGCTCGACTTACCCAAGATACAACCCACTCTAGACCAGATGAACCTCAATAAGAGGAAAAACCCAAATACCCTTCATCAGAGGAATGGATACAGAAAATGTGGTACATCTACACAATGGAATACTACTCAGCTACCAAAAACAATGACTTCATGAAATTCATAGGCAAATGGATGGAACTAGAAAATATCATCCTGAGTGAGGTAACACAATCACAGAAAAACACACTTGGTATGCACTCACTGATAAATGGATATTAGCCCAAATGCTCGAATTACCCAAGATACAATCCACAGACCACATGAAGCTCAAGAAGAGGGACGACCAAAGTGCAGATGCTTCAGTCCTTCTTAAAAGGGGGAACAAAAATATTCAGAGTATTGACACTTAAAACTCAACTGTGAAGTCATGAGTGGGAGCCAGGGAGAAAGGACACTAGTACTTAAGAAGAATTTGGCAAATGAATGTAGGAGAGGGGTGTTGTAAGTGATTGTCCACTGAGTCAAGTGATTGCTATCTTGGGGAGTTCAGCTGTGCCCACCTATTAAAAGGATCACCAGATCTAGGCTTGTTGACTACACCCCACTATGGAGGGATGCTAAGGGCCTTATATCCTGTTGTATGAAACTGTGCCTTAATTGGAGGTGGCTCTAAGGAGGGACTAGGGAGGGACTAGAGTATATATCGAGGGGAGGGCAAGCAAAAGGAGGCTGTATTTATGAGGCTACAGGAAAGCCCTCATCTGCAGGGTAAAGGCTTTCCAATTGCAACCTGTGGTGGGAGGCACCCAGGTCTCTGTAAGTAAGCCCTCACCGATGCTCTGTGAGGGAACCCAATAAACCCATGCGAGGTTCCGCAGAGTTAACTCTGGAGGAAATATGCCTCTTTTTGTCATTGGGACTTTAGGAGTATGTGTCAGGTGGTGGACTTTCTTTTTTTTTTCTTTCGGAGCTGAGGACGAACCCAGGGCCTTGCGCTTGCTAGGCAAACTCTCTACCACTGAGCTAAATCCCCAAGCCCTAGACTTTCTTGATTATATCGTCCCCTGTGAAAGGAATTTTAACAACAAAGGGGTGCGGGGCATGACAGGAACCTCCTATACCCCATGGAAAGAAGGAAAAGTATAGCTTCCTTGCATTTAGTCCTTGAGACTGGACATTGAAAATGTATGGAACCCACAGAAAGCAGACTGACTGAGACTAAGGCCATGCTGCGGAAGGTGTCAAGCTTCCCACGGGGACTCCATGATGATTAACTGTGGGTGGAGAAAAGCCAAGCATCCTGAAAGGCCGAAGTCCCTGGAGGCAAGGGCAGGTAAAGCACTGAGCTCTAACATCTCTCATTTACTCTCACTATTTTAATCTTTGCCTCCATTCTTTTTTTTTTTTAAATTAACTTGAGTATTTCTTATATACATTTCGAGTGTTATTCCCTTTCCCGGTTTCCGGGAAAACATCCCCCTTCCCCCTCCCCTTCTTTATGGGTGTTCCCCTCCCCATCCTCACCCCCTTGCCGCCCTCCCCGCAACAATCTAGTTCACTGGGGGTTCAGTCTTAGCAGGACCCAGGGCTTCCCCTTCCACTGGTGCTCTTACTAGGATATTCATTGCTACCTATGAGGTCAGAGTCCAGGGTCAGTCCATGTATAGTCTTTAGGTAGTGGCTTAGTCCCTGGAATCTCTGGTTGCTTGGCATTGTTGTACATATGGGGTCTTGAGCCCCTTCAAGCTCTTCCAGTTCTTTCTCTGATTCCTTCAACGGGGGTCCTATTCTCAGTTCAGTGGTTTGCTGCTGGCATTCGCCTCTGTATTTGCTGTATTCTGGCTGTGTCTCTCAGGAGAGATCTACATCCGGCTTCTGTCGGCCTGCACTTCTTTGCTTCATCCATCTTGTCTAATTGGATGGCTGTATATGCATGGGCCACATGTGGGGCACTTTGCCTCCATTCTTATAAAATTTAGGTTTAAGCCTCCCAGAAGACCTTACCGTCCGTGTCTCTTACATTCAATGCTTGATTGATGGGATTCTGGCCTTCTTTGTTCCTCTTTCACGTGTAGGCAAAGCCATAGCCTATGGCCTGGGGGTGGGGATCTTGGGAGAGCTGCCCCATCTTTTCATAGTCTGCTTTTGCTTCGTTGAAATACCTGAAAGGCAATCATCCAGCATTTGCCCCCACCAACCTCCCATCCCCCACCTCCTCAGCCTTCGGCCCCCCTCTCCTGACCCACCTCATCCCAACCCTACACAGAGCCAGCTCTCTTTCCTCCCCCTGAGGCAAAGGATTCCAGCTCTGCAGTGAGTCACCACCCACTAAGAAACACCACAAGCTTTTCTGTGTCAGCTGTGTTAATTTAACAGTGGGGCTTTTTTAAGAGTGAAGAGATGGGAAAAGGACAGGCATAACAAATGGAACAAAGTGAGGGGCTGGCTCTGGTCTTCTGTTTCCTATTTGTCTGGAGTAGGTCTTCGTTGTGTTAGGCAGACTTCCATTTGCTGCTCAGTTGTATTGCCCTTGCTCTTTAAATTCTATTTCATCCCTTGTAGATTCAGGAGTTTGCACCTTTTTATGATGCTTCAGCTCCATGGGGATTCTGAGAGGGAGAGAGAGGGAGAGAGAGAGAGAGAGAGAGAGAGAGAGAGAGAGAGAGGAGGAGAGAGAGAGGAGGGAGGAAGAGGAGGAGGGAAGAGGGGGGAGGGAGGGAGGGCCTTGTGGGAGGGCTCCCACAGACCTAAGTAGGTATAGTATAAGCTTAGGATGTTAATGATACTGCTAAAACAATATATACAGGTCATTGAAGTCCAAAGGAAATTTAGAAAATCCATGATAGTTATGAAAAAGAGCACTCAAGAGTCTGCTTTCTTAAAGAACTCAGGACCACCAGCCCAGATTGCACCCTCACAATGGACTGAACCATCCCCATCAATCACTAATTTAGAAAATACTCTAAGGCTTGCCTATGGCCCAACCTTATGGTGGTAATGTCTCAAGTGTGGCTCCATTCTCATTAATAATGATAGCTTGTGTCAAGTTGGCATAAAACTAGCTAGTACCCAGAGGTCCCCAATTCAGTTCCCAGAACCTGTACTGGGAAGCTCACAGCCAGGTATAAGTCCAGTTCTAGGGGATCTGGCTCTCTCTTCTGATCTTTGAGTACCCCAGGCATGGACACAGTGCACTTATATACATGCAGACACTCATACATGTCTTTGAAATAATAGTAATGAAGTCATTATTATTTTTCAGATTTATTAATTTATCTAAAATTTACTTTTATTGTTTTTGTTTGCATGCATGCATGTATCTGTGTGTTTCTGTATGAGTATATATACATTAATGAAGGTGCTTGCAGAGGCCTGAAGTGTTGGATCCCCTGGAGCTGGGGTTGTGAGCCACCTGATATGGGAGCTGGGACTTGAACTCAGATATTAAACTCTAAGCCATCTTTCTGGCTTCCAAATCATCATTATTAAGGTAGTGTTTTAACATTTGTACACACACACACACACACACACACACACACACACTCATCATATGTTTTGTAGTATCATCAGAACACGATGACTCATTTTTTAATTTTTTTAATTATTTATTTTTACTTCATGTGCATTGGTGTTTTGCCCATGTGAGGGTGTCAGATCCCCTGAAACTGGAGTTACATAGATGTGAGCTACCATGATGGCAGCTAATTGAACCAGTCCTGGTAGGAACTGCTTTCTCTTCAGATGTATTTTTTTTCATGTCACATCATAGAAGAAAACCAAGGTGGTAAAGTTCCCCAGCCATCTACAGAGATACAGAGGCAGAATTTGAGCCTAGGGGTTTGGCACTGGGGTCCATGTTCTTAAACACTATAATCCCCATCAGAAAATGTGTTGATGTTTTAAAATGTGTGGCCCTTTTGACCCTACACTAGAGAAAGCCTTTTGATGAGCTGTGTCTTTCCATATAGCAATTGTAACATGAGCAGGGAAAAGAAGAAAGGAGAAGTAAGAGATGTTGCACACTGTCCCTGCCCATACACCTTTAAATGGAGATACATGCCAAGCCCTGCCAACAAGTATAGTCTGGTCTTGGCAGACAGTCTTACCAGCTGGTATCCTAGCCTGAGAAAGCTCTAAAAATGCAACCTTCAAGCTGCCAGTGCGTTTCTGTGTGTGTCTGTGGGCGGATGTATTGCCCAGTTTCCTGGGCCACCCACCATCCCTCTCCCTCACACAGCACGATTTTTATAGGGTCATTCATGTTCCTGGAAGAAAAGGAAAAAATTTCCATTTTGAAACAGGGGTAGAAAGAGACAGCCAAGTGGGGAGGATCACAAGTGAGAAGTTTGATTGGTCAGAACATTCTGCCTGGTACATTCAACCACTGATAGAGTAAGCAGGGAGTCTGTCACCATCCTCATCTTCAGGAACAAAAGCTCTCTAAGGTATCTATTATGGCCTCCTCTGAAATGAAGTTTATCACCAGAAAGCCTCTGGAATTGATTCCTGGATAAAATTACATGTGTATTCAGAATCACAGTGTAGATGCAGGATATAATGACGTTCTTGGCTTTGCTAGCACAGTTCAGGAACTGTATTATGAAATTTTCAATGATAGATCAGTTCCCAGAACACAGCCACTACTTGCAAAGAAAAAAAGCTCACTGAAGCACAGTCCCACTAGGATGGAAAATACATAACCGCCCCAACACTCACACAGCTGTAAGACAGTACAGAAAGCTGGCATCTACACAAGCTGGGTGAACAGAAAAAGGTGTGATCAGTGCATCATAGCTTTAAGTCATAGATTACACTTTCTAAAAAGAACTTGCACTAGATAAGATAAAAGGTGTGCTACAGTTGTACTATGGGCATTTGTTCTACAAAAAGAGTCTTGGGACCAAGTACACAGAATGTCAAGCCAAAACTGCAGATCAAATAGCAAACTACATGTAGAAGGTAAATGATCGTATTCATTTGAGTCATCGATCTGCATATATAATTGTGTACAGACACGCAACTTGAGACCAATCTATGGTTACAATAAAGATTATTGACAGTTTCTGGATGTGCTGGCACACATATTTAATCCCAGCACTAGGGAGGCAGAGGCAGGCAGATCTCTGTGAGTTTGAGGCCAGCTTAGTTTACAGAGTAAGTTCCAGGACAGCCAAGGTTACACAGTTTGACCCTGTCTCAAGAAACAAACAATTAGCATGTGGAAGAAGAAAATTCAAAATGCTTATTGACTACCCACTGTAGATTTTTATAATTTGCACAGAGCTATGTTAATCTAGCTTTGATGTTCTTTTGAAAAAAAAAAAGATGTGTGACCATTTTATCACCTTCAAAGAGAAGTGATTTAAAAAAAATGGGAACCAAGAATGTGGGAAGCAAAGAGATTCTAAAATAGAGACAGGGAAAGTTGATGCTTTTATTTACTCTTCCCTGATCTGGTTCTAAAGTGTTAGGCAATAAAAAATTCTACAGGGTTATTAAACTAACTGCTTGTTCCGTTGTTCTACGTCTTCTGTCTTGTGTACTAGAAGTTTGAAGTCTGTGGTTTTAGAGATCCTTTGGGATTATGTACGACATTCTCTGTGTGTTTATGTATGTGTACCCAGGTTTCCCTTTCACCACAGGAAGTGATTGTTCTTTTTTATATCATTTAAGGTAAAATATAACATAACATTAGTTGGTATTTTTTACCTTTATCCACTGTATATCCTACCAGTTTATCAACCTATTTTGGTCAAGAAAAGTCTCCATGGAATAAAACACAGATATTTTAGAGTTAATGCTAGCTAGTACACTCCACTAATGTCTAGATCTTGTATCCTAGAAAGAATTGGGATTAAAAAAAAACCTTATTGATTCTTTGTGAATTTCACATCATGCACCTCAATCCCACTCATCTCCCCCTCCATACTTATAACCACCCCCCAAACAGAGAAAAGACCATGTCATTGTAGAAGTTGCAGTGTGTCACCGTGTATCCCCAGTATACCCTTTTGTCCACACTTCTTTGCTTGCAAATGTTCATGGCATGAGTCATTGGTCCGGTGCAAGGCCTCTGGCTTCTGCTACTCTATAAATACTGGAACCTCACTGGGACTCCTCTCAGATATCCTGTTTTTACCCTGTGTCATGGAGATCCTGAAGTTTTAGATCTGTAGGACCAGCCCCTTCACACACTCCAACAAGCAGTTCATTGATGGAGTAGATGTTGGGGTGGGCCAATTCAAAGTCCTGCATCTGGGCCTGGGAGATATCTGAGCTGGTCAACCCTGGTCTCCTGCTCTCAGACCCTAGGGCCTATTGACTGGCAATGTATGCAACTAAGGCCAGCTATACCCTGCTGTCCAGGTGAGGTGCACAGCCAGCTGAGTGTTGCAGCCGGTGAGGGACATGGCTAGTCCCTCCCTCTCTTATGACCCCAGAGCCAGCTCTCCAATCTACCATAGGTGTCAAGGGATGAGGGAGGAGAGGATGGTGTCTCTCCCCTTTCTGCACCACCACACAGCAGACAAGAGTCAGGGCCCAATCTCCTGTGCTTACACCTGTGGGCCAGGTCAGCTGCAACCCCCATATCAAGGACTACCTGTACTATGTTGCCCTGGGAAGTGCAGGGCACTTAGGGCCAGCTCTCCTGCCTGCCGTGTGGTGGGGGAGTCATCTTTCCCTCACCCATGTCCCTGCACAGTAGACAAGTTTCAGCAGAGAAGTTTTGGGGCCAGTTGCCCATGTTTACACTCTATGGGCTAGCAAACCTGCACCCCTGCCATCAGGGTCAACTCTACTGTGCTACCCAGGTGAAGTTCAGGGCCTGCTCTCCCTGTGCTGCAGCAGGTAAAAGATAGAGGCAGCTCTCCTCCTCTCATGACCTCAGGGCCGGGTCTCCTGCCTGATATAGGTGATGAGGGTTAAGGGGGGCTGAGAAGGGTATCTCTCCCAAGTCCATGCCACTACACTGAATTCTACATTTTTATCCTCAGGGACCAGCATACCTGAAACTCCTGCAACGTGTGTGGGCTGACTTGCCCATGTACTGCAGCTGGCTAGGGGTGGAGTAAGCTCTCATGTCCCCAGGGACAGCTCTCCCATGCTGCCCAGGTGAGGGGTGGAGCCAGTTCTTCACAGACCTCAGATGTCAACATGTCCCCAGGTGTCAACTCAGACCAGGGAAGTCTGCCTGGCCTTTGGTGGTAGCTGAACCCTGCTGCTGCAGGGCCACAGACTCAGATGTGGCCTCTGGGGGCAGCACAAGCCAGGACCCTACCAGGTGGCATTACCGGCTACTCACATCGGGCTGTTCCTCACTACCCTCGGGTCTCCAGTTCTGTCTCTCTTCATTGTGCCCACATCCTTCTGTTTCTCTTTCTCCTCCGTTTCTCCACCACTTACATGCTCCTCTTAGATACGCCAGAGTCTCTGAGCGTCTGGGGTTGAAGTGATCTCAGGGGTGCTATGTCCTCATTGTGCATTATGATGCCAGGCAGGAATCAAGTCCAACATGTTCTGCTCCCCAGTGCCTACATGACACCCAACCAGTGGTCGTCTCAGGAGAATTCCTTGTTGAGGCACATGCCGGTCTGGTGGTCATCTCAGGCTTGCTCCTGACCCATGCAAGGGTCATCCGTGTCAGGCTCATTTTTGCACAGGGCTTTTAGTCCCAGGCGGGGGTTCTTCTAGTATCTTGCTTTCTCCTGGCACCAGACTGATCACCGTCTTGGGCTTGATTTTTTTCAGCAGTTAGGGCTATTTTTCAAAGCAAATACTGTTAGTATCTCTCTCTCTGCTGCCTATCAAACATTCATAAAGCAGCCACCCTGTATTGTCAGGGCAGAAAGAATCATTTTTATCACATATGTATTTAGTGTGTTTATGTGTGTGCATACTCATGCCATGGTTCATGAGTAGACATCAGAGAGCAATTTATGAGAGTCGGTTCTCTCCTACTAAATGGACCGGGTAATTGAACCCAGATCCTCAGGCTTGGTGGCAAGAGCCCTTTTACCTGCTGAGCCATGTTGCTGGACCAGATGGAATAATTTGTCTTGTTAAGTGGCATCATATAAGATCTGATTGAGGAAGAAAGAATATTAATGTACACCTCAAAATCACCTCCATGTGGTAGGTCAAATTATTTATTAATTGATTTGACAAATACTGTCAAATAAGTGTATACATTATGTGTGTATACATTACATTGCTCCATAGGATCCACATATATATGTCCTACATTTTGTGGATGGGGAAATGGTAGAATTTACAGATAATTGGAGTGGCTAATCGGTCAAGTCCGGAAGCAAATACGATGTGAGGGTTTTGAATCCTGACCATATCTAACTCAAATTTACAGGAGGCACAATGTTTGACTTAATAACATAAGTAACATGGTTCTGAGAAGTACCCAGGGCTTCCTTGGGTCTCTGTTCTCTGGGTATCTGAAGGGCCAGCAGCCACAGCTTGCATCTGTGCTCTTCTAAGCACCCTGGCCCTGCTCAGTTTCCTTCTCCAGACAAGCCATGCCCCTATGATTTTGTTTCCAGCACCACTGAGAATATTAGATTACAGGGAGTTCTGGGTGAAGGAACAAAAGTCTCTGCAACATGACAGCCACTTTACTGAGTCCTCCAAGGCAGAATTTCCGAGTACAGCACAGAGAAAAAGGTCAGCTACTTGTGCCATTAGTGGTTGCCGCCCCATTTTGGCCAACCACCAGGTTGTGATTGAGAAGTCTGCCTTTTAGCTGGCTGTTGCAAGTTTCTAATTAGTCTCTTTTCCCTTCAGCCACTCTGTGGAAACCTTAGAGAACACTTGATGCTGATTTGTTTGTTGACCTTTTTTTTTATTCTGTCATTGTTGCTTTGGTTTGATTTTTTGCGACAGGTTCTTACTAGTTCTCGCTTGTCTGGAGTTTACTATGTGAACCAGACCGTCCTTAAACTCACAGAGAGTCGCCTGCCTCTGTCTCTCGAGTAATGCGACTAACGGTGTGTTACCCACCACAATCAACTTTGGATTCTGCTTTCTTAAATTAGGCCAAGTCATTCCTCTTTACATGAGATTTTATAAGGCCCTTAAGATCAAAGAGCTAATGAGTATCCGGATGACCTGGGATTGCACGGGGTAAGAACATGGGGGCATCTGCTCCAGGCCCTTCCTCAGATCAAAGGAACTTTCCACAACTGCAGATTATTCATGGTTTTATGACTCTATCCCATATAGAGTAACATGAAAAGATACCATGTTACCATGGCATCACATAACTCTTAGGGTCATAATCCTATGCTCACCTCTGCCATGGCCACAGCAGCCTCAGAGAAAGTGACATTCTTCTGTCCCTTGTATTCAACAGCAATCCCCATTTCATTTGCCCAGTGTTTGTTCTTGGCCCGCACAGTTGCCTGGTATCTCTCACTTCTGTTTTCTAAACACAACTTAAGAAGAGTAGAGAAAAGAGCTCTTACTTTTCTGCTCCCTCGTTTTCGCAACACGAAAATGGTGGGGGGTTGTTAAGCAACACCTATAAAGAGTCTACTTAGAGCAGACTAATCACATGGTGAATAATTGAGAAGTCAGAAGACACTGTCAGTGCTCTGTGGTAGACTCGTGTGTGGTCACAGCAGTGGGGAGGCTGAGGCAGGATGATTGAGAATTCGAGAGCCGTTGGACCCCATAGTGCAGGGGTTCTCAGCCTTCCTAATGCTACGACCCTTTGATACCGTTCCTCGTGTTGTGGTGACCCGCAATCATGAAATTATTTCCATTGCTACTTCATAATTGGATATGTGACCCCTCCAAAGGGGTCATGACTCCCAGTTTGAGAACCTCTGCTATGGTGAATTCCAGCCGGTCATCCTGGCCTGCCTAGTGGGAGCCTATTTAAAAACAAAATACATCTCCTCAGTTTCACAGATCACTGATACTTTTGGAATGTTTCCCAGATACAGTTCTAGTACCCTACTGATGAGAAGGCCCTGATTACTTGTTTTCCTGGTGGTAACAACTTCATTCTCCTAGACCCCAGTTACCATGGTTACTACAATCATTGTCCAGAGGAGGTTGGCAAATATATATATGCTCATTATTGGACCAGACCCTGACTTTCAAAATTAGGTGTCTGAATAACATCGTAGAAAACTGGAATTCAATTTTGAGAGAGGAAAACTAACCTCTCCATCATTGCCTTACAGTTATGATTTCTGCAAATAAACCTCGTATGGGGTTTAGACATAACACCTTTAAAATTTCTACATCATCATAGGGACACTGTGGCGAAAGGGCTGCATTTCATTATGGTAGCCACAAATAGACTCTCATAATTATTAAATAAATTTAAATTCCATTGCCTCAACTTCATTCTTTAAATCAATACACACTGATCACAAAACTCATTAATTGGTGAATATATTTATTCTAATCTTTGTTTATATACTTTCATTTTTTCCTATTTTTTTCTTCTTTTCTCTATAGCGCTGGGAATGAAACTGTGGACTCCATTCACAACATATTAAGATCTACAAGGGGGTTGGGGACGAAAGCTCAGTGGTAGAGCGCATTGGTTTGGCAAGTGAAAGGCCTGGTGTCGATCCCCATCCAAAAAAAAAAAAAAAAAAAAAAAAAGATCTGCGTGAACTATAAGCTTGAACTCTCACATATTTATTTTTCTGGTCTCTGTTTTTTCTACTTGTTTCTGTTTACCCGTTTTCCCCCCATGGACAGGCCAGAATAGATAAGTCAGTTTCTAATATCTACATGGAAAAATCCATCTGAACATTCTCCTTAGCACGTGACTCAGAGAACATTCAATAGAACTTACCCTGGCCTTGTAAAAGAAGTGCTACTAAGTCTCCGGTCTTGTACAGTTAGCAAAACAAATATTTTTAGATAGAAAAGCCAAGCTTCTGCAACTGCAGACATAAGAGATTGTTTGTTTATCTATGGTGTTGGCAAACCTGTGCCTTATACTTATCAAATTCGAGAAGAGTGAATTTTCCTCAGATAATTGCATTTTTAATACTAAGTGCATATTATCATTTTAAAATATGAACCCAACACGCATGTGTACCTAACAAAGGCCCTGGAGACATTTCATTACAAAGTATGAACTTTAATGTTTGAATTCACATTTACTCACTTGAAAACAAAGGTTCAGGAATTCTGGCTAAAACAGATTAGTGTTTTTCTTTACTTATTTCTTTATTTATCGACTGTACATCTCAATAGAAACCTCCTCCCTCCTCTCTTCCCAGCCCTCCCGTTACAAATGCCTCCCCTCATTTCTCCCATGGGTACCAACCCGCCCTGGCACATTAAGTTGCAACAGGACTAAGCACATTCTCTCCCATTGAGATCAAGGCAGCTCAACTAGGGGAAGGGAATCCACAGGCAGGCACCAGCCTCGGGGACAGCCCCATCTTCAATTCTTTGGATATTCACATGAAGACCAAGTTGCACAAGTCTTATACATGTGCAGAGGGCCTGGGTCAGTCCCATGTATGCTTTCTGGTTGGTGGTTCAGTCTCTGAGAGCCCCAAGGGTGTAGGTTTGTTGGTTCTGTGGGTTTTATTGTGGGGTCCTTGACATTTCAGGCTCCCTAGTTATACCTCACAGGATCCGAAGGTACCCACTTTACCCCGTTGTACTATTTTTATCAGGACAAGGACCACTATGGAAAAGTAGGGGAAAGTTCAAATGACATCTGCGTAAGGTTTGTTACAGAGTTCAATCTTGGGACACGCTATTTGCTTTCATAAGCTCATTGTGCAATGCCACAATTCCAGAGAGGTGGCTGTTGGATAAATGTCAGGGGGCGGGGCGGGCTTCCCTTCATGTGTAATGTGGAGGAGTTCTATTTGCTTTACACAGCTCAAGTTCCGGGAAAGGAAAGATGCCTTTACTCCTGAGAAATCCATTTAAATGTAAACTCAGACTGCAGGTTCGGGGGAAAAAATGAGTCATAAAAATCTGTTTATGAGATCTGCTGCCAGACATCCTGCACACTGCTTTTGTTTTCTGTGTGTGTGTGTGTGTGTGTGTGTGTGTGTGTATTGTGTTGTTGTGTATGTGTGTTGTGTGTGTGGTGTGTATTTGTGTTGTGTGTGTTGTGTTGTGTGTTTGTGTGTGTTGTGTGTGTGTGTGTGTGTGTGTGTGTGTGTTATGTATGTGTGTGTGTGTGTGTGTGTGTGTGTGTGTGTGTGTGTTATAAGGGTGAATGAATCAGACATATCCTGGAAAGTTGTGCTTTATGAGCACGTGTGAAACACCTCTAGTTCTCCCTTTCTCCATGCTCAGCTCCACCCTCACCCCTAAGCCCAACCCCGAAAAGCTTTTAGTGAATTAAACCATGAGTCACTTTGCAAAGTTGTCCTTTAGGCTATCCTTAACACAATCTGCGGTTTGACCCAGTTAGTAAATTATCCCCAGAACCGTGGTGGAGTCCGGCTGCTTTGCTAGCTCTTCTCATTGTATTTTTTTCTGAGTAGGTCTTGAACAGATAACCTCACTTATGACAGCAGACATATAAGCAGAGCCCTGTGGAGCAATTTGACACAAAAGATGGTTAAGGGTCTTTATCTTCCCTACCCAACAGGCGCCAGGAACCCGTTTCTTCTCTTTATCCAAGCATCTATTTCAGGGCATCTCTTAATCAGTCTATCACCCCAGGAAACCATGGGCCTTTACATTCTCTCATGACAACCCACCCCTCAGCGCACAACACTTGTTGATTCTAATTGAATATTGTAACTAAACCCTGAGAGGAATGTTAGAAGCTAACTGTGAGGGGAATGTCATAAAGGAGCACCATAAAACCGAAAAGCGAGGAGTTAAAGGGCGATGAAATTGCTGTAGCCGAGCACCAGTGTTAACTTATTGGCTAATTTAAATGCACTTACAAGCACATTGGTTTCTTTTGAACATACACAGCTAAAGCTTTGTCCTTTCCTGCCTCTCTACATTCACCCTGCGTCTCACCACTTGGTCTCAGATCTCTGCTGCTGAGTGGGAATTCCCAGAGCACAAGGTCCAGCAATCACTCCATTAGCTATACACACAGGGGCGGAAGGTTCAGGTCACTGCCCTTTCAGAAGATTTTGCCCTACAGAGGGGGGGGGCAGGCGTTGAAAAAAACAACAGAGAAGGTTAGAGGAAGAGATTTGGGCCACTGGAGGAGGAGGGCTGCCCTGTGGCATAAAGGAAGCACTATTAAAGAGATTAGCTGCTCTTCAATCAGAAAGGCAGGCAGGGCAAGGGACCCTTAGAAACCTTTACAACCGAGAAGAGCTTCTTCAGTAGAGTGAACAATGAATGCCGAAAGAAAGAAAAGAATTCCTTTGAGGTCTTAGGTGAGTTGAGATCAACAAAAGTCTGATTTTACAAGAACAATAGAGAATTCACTACTGCATGAAGCAGCAGGTAGACACATATGTCACATCTTTAAATGTCCCAGAAAGAATCATGCTAGGCTGTAATCCTAGCATTCTGGGAAAGATATGCGGGAGGTGAGGAGTTTGAGAGCAGCCTGTACTACAATAGAAAATTTGAGGCCAGCCTGGATAATGTGAGACAAAGTGTCGAGTTTCTGCATATTTATCAGTCCTTTGTTTCTTTTTCTTTTTGTGACATCTCAGGCTGGCCCCAAACTTACTACTCACTACTTATTGTAGCCAAGGATGACCTTGAACTCTTGGTTCTCCTACCTCTAGTTATCAAGGGCCAGTGTAACCAAAGTGTTACATTAACACACTTCCCCATCTTCGGTTACTTCTGATTGTGCTGACACAGTGTTTTACTATCTGAAGTTAAAACTTCTGACCCTCCCACCCCTCAGTGTTGCTCTAAGGCTGATATTACAGGCAGGGGCCGCCATAGTTGGCCAATTTTAGGTTCTGAGGCAGTGTAGTGAAGACAATATCTCTGGATGTTACACGCAGACGATAATTATCTTATGCAAAGTTATACTTTCACATATCTTTCAAAGCATCTTTCAGAGAGTTTTCAAATAAGATTTCTACAGCCTTTAAAGTTACAAATAATGAAGTTACAGCTATAAAAATATTTTGGACAAACATTTTTTGGCCAGGTTAAAAATCTAATTAGGCTACAATAAAACAAAATCATGATCAAAGAACTAAGATCCTAGATTAAAAAATATGAAATTACAACACACTTTTTATTTGTTAAATTAACAGAATAGTTAGGGTAATCATCAGTTGTCAGAAAACCTCATTGTGGTAAACATGGAGCAAGTTCACTCAGAAGGTAAGCTGTTCTTCTCAGGGTCACTTCTGCACAGTGGTAGGAACGAGCAGAATAAAACAGACTTTACAACACACACACAGAGAGAGAGGTGGGGGGGAGGGAGGAGAGGGTGGGGGGGAGGGAGGGAGGGAGACAGAGAGGGAGAGAAGGAGCAAGAGGGGAGGGGAGGAGAGAGAGGAAGAGGGAGAGAAAGAGAGGAGGGGAGAAGTCTAGTTTGTGAAGACAATCAAAATAGAGATCCATTTAAAGAGTGTTACTTTTAAGCAATTGAATGCTCCTTTGTCACAGTCTCAGAAACATACTAGCCACTCACTAGAAGGTGTACAAACTTCTGGATTGTCCTACACAGATGCAGAATGTTTATGATACCCTAGTAGGGCTGCTTATACTACAAACAGCTATAAAAGGTAATAAAAGACTTTGTTTTTCCGGTGACTGCTTTGACTACAGAGAGAACATCTTTTAATTAATGATTTTCATCCAGTTTCATGATCCTTTATGACATTTACATACATATATATCATTGTACTTTCTTCATATTCTTTTGTTCCCCCTTCTACCTCCTGCTAGTCCACCTTCACCTCTCCCTCTCCCTCTCCTTCTCCCTCTCCCCCCTCTCTCTGTGTGTGTTTATGACAAATAACATTTACTTTATCCATTAAACTGTAACGAACACCTAGGACTCACCTATTGTGAATGAAGCCACAAAAGAAACGGAACAGGCTCCCTTGTCTCTCTCTGTAATAGGCTCAGTTGAATTTCTTTGCATATATTCCCAGCAGTTCTGCAGCTACATCATGTGATAATTCTATTGTTAGTGTCACCTCCACAGTGATTACCATAGTGGCTGGATTAATTTACATCTCCAACAGGAGTGTGTAAGTTCCATTTTCCCATTCTGTCAGCATGTGAGCTTGTTGCTTTTTTTTTTTTTTTCCCCGACTGGGGACCAACCTAGGGCCTTACGCCCTAGGCAAGCGCTCACTGAGCTAAACCCAACCTGAGCTTGTTGCTTTTTAAAATTAATTATTTTGTTTATTTGCCCCTCCCCAGTCTCCTCTCCCAGAGTTCTTCCCCCCAGCCTCCCCTTTGCCCCTGAGAGGGCGCCTCCTTCCCCTTAGGCCATCAAGTCTCCACAGGATTAGGCACATCCTCTCCCACTGAGGCAAGACAAAGCAGCCGACTGCTACAAATGTGGGGGGGCCTCGGACCACCCTGTATATACTCCTTGATTGGTGGCTCCATCTCTGGGAGCTTCCAAGTGTCCATGTTAGTTGACACTGTTGTTCTTCCTATGGGGTTGACACCCCCTTCAGTTCCTTCAATCCTTCCCCTAACTCTTCCATAGGGGTCCCAACCTCTATCCAATGCTTGGCTGCGGGCACCTGCATCTGTCTCAAGTCAGCTGCTGGTAGAGCCTCTCAGAAGACAGCCGTGCTTGGCTCCTGTCTGTAAACACAGCATAGCATCAGTGATAGTGTCTGGGTTTGGTGACTGTGCATGGGATGAATTCCAAGTTGGGCCGGTCACTGGTCGGCCATTCCTTCAGTCTTTGCTCCTTTTTTGTCCCTGCATCTCTTTTAGACATGAGCAATTCGGGGTCAAAAGTTTTGTAGGTAGGTTGGTGTCCCCATCCTTCCACCGCGGATCCCGTCTGGCTACTGAAGGAGGTGGTCTCTTCAGGTTTCATATTCCCACTGTTGGGCATTTCAGCTAAAGTCACCTGCACTGAGTCCTTGGAGCCTCCCCCATCCCAAGTTTCTGGGACTTCCTAGAGAACCCCCTCCCCCAGCAACTATGTATTTCCATCCATTCTCCTGGCACTCTGGGCTTCTTTCCTGCCTCTCTTCATATCTGATCCTGCCCCTCTGACTCCTCTCCCTGTCCCCTCTCCCACCCAGGTCCCTCCCTTCCATGACTATTTTGTTCCTCCTTCTAAGTGGAATTAAGCGCCCTCACTTGGGCCTTCTTTCTTATTTAACTTCATTGGGTGTCGGGGGTATCATGGGTACTCTGTACTTTTGGGCTAATATCCACTTATCAGTGAGTACATACCTTTGGGGTCTGGGTTACCTCACTCACAAAATAACTCACAAAATACATCACAAGATAATATTTTCTAGTTCCTTCCATTTGCCTGTAAAATTCATGATGTCCTTGTTTTCAATAACTGAATAGTATTCCATTGTGTAAATGAACCACATTTTCTGTATCCATTTTTCAGCTGAGGGACATCTGGGTTGTATCCAGTTTCTGACTATTACGAATAAGGCTTCTAGGAACACAGTGGGGCCCATGTCCTTGTGGTATGGTAGAGCATCTTTTAGGTATATGCCCAGGAGCAATATACCTGGGTCTTCAGGTAGAACTATTTTCAATTTTCCGAGAAACTGCCAGATAATTTCCAGAGTGATTTTATAAGTATGCAGTTCCACCAGCAATGGAGGTGTGTTCCCCTTTGCTTTTGATGGCCATTTTGATTAGGGTGACATATAATCTGAATATAGCTTCAATTTGCATCCCTGCTATCTAAGGGTGTTAGACATTTTCCCTATCTTTATCAGTTGTTTTATTTCTTCTTCTAAGACCTGACTGTTTAGATAATTTGGATATTGCTATTCAATTTAAGCTCTTCATATGTATATGAATATATATTCAATGTCAGGTGCACAGCTAGCAAAAACTGGCTTCATTCTGTATGATGTCTCTCCACTCTGCTGATTATTTCTTGTGCTGTGCAGAAGCTTTACCATTTTGGTCTGGTATTTTCAAGACACAGTTTCTCTGTGTTACTTTGACTGTCCTGGAACTCACTTTGTAGACCAGGCTGGCTTCGAACTCACAAAGATCCACCTGCTTCTTAGCTTTCCAATGGTATAAACCCAATTTGCCGATTCTTGCTATTACTTCCCATGAGAACATGCAGTTTTCTCAGTACTGTTTATCGAAGAGGTGGTATTTTCTATGGTGTGAGCTTTTGGCACCTTTGTCAAAAATTAGGTAATTGAGGTGGACATATTCTCAGGACTTCTAAAATGGTGGCAGGGAACTTTGAGCAGGCTGCTCCTTCAACAAGCAACAAAACAAAAAACACACCCAAATCTGTCCCTGTAAATTGTCTCTTTCTTTCCTCTCCTGTGACATTGCTGTGATGGTAATGCTATTTTTGTCCAGGATCTGTAAATATAATTTAAATCAAAATCTGCTTAGTCTCCTCTTCTGAGGATTGTTTTAGTTATATAGGTCTTTTTTTTCAGTTTGGCTTTTAGAACAGTTCTTCAGGAATTTTGTGAAGAATAACATTTTAATTTTGATAAGGATTGCATTGAATCTCTCAGTTATTTTTGATGACATCACCAGTTTCACAATATTAATCCTCTCATACATATAAGAAAGTCATTCTTCAATTTCTTTCTTTGATATTTTAAAGTTTTAATTCTAGAGCTAGAGAGATAGCTCAGCAAGTAAAGGCACATCGCCCTAGGCCGCAAAAGCTCACTTCAATCACTGGGAGCCACTTGGAAGAAGGAAGAGGCCAACTCCTGCAAGTTGCCCTCTGACCTCCATATACCCATAATGACGCATGAGTGTAAATATAACAAAGCTTTCATTGCACATGTCTTTAACATACTTTTAGGTTAAAGGTTAAATTTATCCCTCGGCAGTTACATTTTTTATGTGATTTGTTTCTTTAATTACGTGTAAGGAGGTATGTATAGATATGTGCATGTGAGTTCATGTGCACTTGATTGCCAGAAGATAGCATTGGATCCCAGGGAGTTGGAGGTGGTTCTGAGCTGCACAAACACCAGTTCTCTGGAAGAGTAGTGTGGGCTCTTACCACTGAGACATCTCTCTCGTCCTCTATTCTTATTTTTCTTATTGCTAAAGGCATTGTTTTATTTCCCTCTCAGTATAATCATTATTTATATAGACAAAAAATTTAATGATTATTATATAAGACCTAAGAATCTTTGGATCTTTTAAGTACAGGGTCATTTGAGAATTAATTTTAATTCTTCCTTTCCTATTATATTCTTTCAGCTTCTTTTTCTTTTCTTTTCCTTTATTAACTTGGAGTATTTCTTTTTTCATTTCGATTGTTATTCCTTTCGGTTTCGGGCAAACATCCCTAATCCCCCTCCCTTCTATATGGGTGTTCCTCCCCATCCTCCCCATTTTACCGCCCTCCCCAACAATCTAGTTCACTGGGGGTTCAGTCTTATGGGACCCAGGGCTTCCCCTTCCTGGTGATCCCCACTAGAATATTCATTTGCTACCTATGAGGTCAGAGCCCAGGGTCAGTCCATGTATAGTCTTTAGGTAGTGGCTTAGTCCCTGGAAGCTCTGGTTGCTTGGCATTGTTGTTCATAAGGGGTCTGGAGCCCCTTCAAGCTCTTTCTCTGATTCCTTCAACAGCGGTTCCGTTCTCAGTTCAGTGGTTTGGTAATGGCATTCACCTATGGATTGCCTTATTCTGGCTGTGTCTCTCAGGGGGGACCTACATCCGGTTCCTGTCTTCCTGCACTTCTTTGCTTCATCCATCTTATCTAATTGGGGGGCTTTATATATATGGGCCACATGTGGGGCAGGCTCTGAATGGGGGTCCCTTCAGTCTTTGTTTTAATCTTTGCCTCCCTATTCCCTGCCAAGGGTATTCTTGTTCCCCTTTTAAAGAAGGAGTGAAGCATTCACATTTTGATCATCCGTCTTGAGTTTCATGTGTTCTGTGCATCTAGGGTAATTCACTAGTTTCTTTTTCTTATTTATTGTTTTGTCTAAAAAATTCAAGCATTACAATGTGGAGGGACACCTTTGCCTTACTGTTTTCATTAATTAATTAATTAAGTCAGTTGTGAACATGTCAGAAAATACATGAATGCCATGCCACATTGGAAATTTGAAATTGGCCGTGGTGGACATGCTTTTACTATAGCTATTCTTCCCTTGAGTTGTGAAATATTTGCTGGGGCATTATTGCCTTCCTTTGTCAAAGAGAAGCGAGGTGGGGATAGAGATCTTCTGTTTTCCCCATCATTACAATTCTCACTAGGTATCCCCATGCTTTTTTTTTTTGAGCTGAGGACAAACCCCAGAGCCTTTACGCTCTCACACTGACTAAATCCCTATACCACCCCCGTGTGCTTTTAATCCAACTTTTGGTATGGTTGGGGGAGGTGAAGGTAAGGCAGGGTCAGTTGAAATGGAATATCAAGCTCTTGAGAGGTGACTGACTCCCAGGCAACCAGAGCCATTAGACTGTTTATAATGCCTTCCTGCTACTTTAATGTGACAATATACCATGGAATTTATAATTCATCACCTTTCATTTTGGACATATAGAGTGCTTCAGGTTTCTTACCATGTTACACAATGCAAAGAACATATTTATACATATCTTTGTGTTTTGGTGAAATAACTCCATGTGACACATGGAGGCACGTCATTGTTGGAATTCTAGCTCCCTTAGACAAAGGAGTGGTCAGAAGACCTAGGAAACAAAGGTTCTAACATAAGAGGAGGCTGGATTTGTGGATTATGCACATTAATGCTTAACCCTGAATTAGTGTTACATTAAGTAAAGAAATAGCACTTCCCTTCGTTATCATTTAACAAGGTAAGATCAGATTCAATTCCCGACTTCCTGCATTTCTGTTCTCTGTCTTTCCAGTAATGAGAATCTGTGCTTGCCTGAAGAAGCTGTCTTGTGAATCTCTTTGTCCCTGGTTATGGGTGGGGCTGTGCCTTCTCTTTGTCTGTCTGTTTGTCTTGCTGTGTATTTGTCCCTCACAAAGGGCTTACTCTGTGTTTATTGAACGACACAATGAACATCACATATGAACGGAATGGTATGCTTTACAGAAATCTTTAACAGAGGTTGTTGCTGTTGTCGTTATATTTTTTTTTAAATAAGGCATTAATTAAGCCTCTGGTTTCAACTGATTCTAACTGACCCATATAACAAACAGGATGACAAACATCATGGTTTATCAGCCAATATCCATAAAATGCATCCAATGTTTATGGTAGATCTTAGAAGGTGTTTCAATCTCTGAATTTGCTGCTTTCAGTAAATGCTTTACACAAGCACTGCTCTGAGTCGGGGGCATGGAAAACAACATATTTTAAGACCGTAGCTATACATTAGCTTAGTTTGTAAAAGTTGCTTGCAAAGGAAATCCAAGGTAAGTAAGGTTGGTTGCAACATTGTTCTCTTGAGTACTGAGTACACAGTAGACTAGCAGTTTTAAGCCTTCAGTGACCTCAAGGTGTATTATTAACTCTGGTCATGAGGTCCGGCAAAAATTCCAGTTTCTTAGAATTTAAGAGGTATTTCCAGAATATTGCATCATCACAGCTAGACACAAGAAAATTCCCAGGATGTAGGTTAAAGGAAAGGCTAGGAAAACAACTCTGTCACGAGTTAGAGACAGGCAGCTGCATGGCTCTGAAAATTGCCTGCAGAAAAAAAATAATGGAACCCTCAAATTACCTGAGATACACACTTAGATGGGCTTAGAGTTATTATTGCTGTGATGAAACCCCATAACCAAAGCACCTTGGGGAAGGAAGATTTATTTCACTTCCATATCACAGTTCTTCAACAAAAGAAGGTAAGGCAAGAGCTCACACAGGGCAGGGACCTGGAAACAGGAGCTGATGCAGAGGCCATGGAGGAATGCTGCTTACTGGATTGCTCTTCATAGCTTGTATGTGTGTTGTTGTTGGGGTGGGGGGTGTCAAAGCCCTGAGAGAAAATAATGGCTGTGTTAGATTGGTTGCCTAGATGTAAATGTAGATTCTTCAACTTTAAAAATGATTTTTTTTTAATTTCCGAGTTTCTGTTGTTACATCTCTTTTCATTCCTGATTTTGCTAATTTGGATACTGTCTCTGTGCCTTTCTCAAAGAACCAGCTCTTGGCTTTGTTGATTCTTTGTATCATTCTCTTTGTTTCTACTTGGTTGATTTCAGTCCTGAGTTTGGTTATTTCCTGACTTCTATTCCTCTTGGGTGTGTTTGTTTCTTTTTGTTCTAGAGCTTTCAGGTGTGCTGTTAAGTTGCTTGTATGAGATCTCTCCAATTTCATTATGAAGGCATTTAGTGCTGCGAATTTTCGTCTTAACACTGCTTTCATTGTGTCCCGTAAGTTTGGGTATGATGTGTCTTCATTTTTAGTGAATTCTAGAAAGTCTTTAATTTCTTCATTTCTTCCCTGACCAAGTTATCATTGAGTAAATAATTGTTCAGCTTCCACCTGTATGTAAGCTTTCTGTTGTTTTTGTTGTTATTGAAATCCAGCCTTAGTCCATGGTGGTCTGATAGAATGCATATGAATATTTCAATCTTTTGGGTCTTGTTTTGTGTCAATTTTGGAGGAGGTTCTATGAAGTACCGAGAAGAAGGTATATTCTTTTGTTTTGGGGTGAAATGTTCTGTAGATATCTGTTAAATCGATTTGGTCCATAACTTGTTAGTTTCAGTGTGTTTCTGTTTAGTTTCTATTTCACTTTGTCCATTGTTGAGAGTCAGGTGTTGAAGTTTCTCACTATTATTGTGGAAACACATACTGGTGAGAATGTGGAAAAAGAGGAACACTCCCATTGTTGGTGGGATTGCAAACTGGTAAAACCACTCTGGAAATCAATCTTGTGTTTCCTCAGAAAACTGGATATAGTTCTACCTCAATACCAAGATTCTCTACCATACCACAAGGACACCTGCTCCACTATGCTCATTCATATCAACCTTATTCATAATAACTAGAAGCTGGAAACAACTCAGATGTTCCTCTACTAAAAAATGGATAAAGAAAATGTAGTTCATTTACACAATGGAATACTCATCAGCTATTAAAAATGAGGACATCATGAATTTTGCAGACGAATGAATGGAACTAGAAAAATATCATCCTGAGTGCAGTAACCCAGACCCAAAGGGACATGTGCAGTCCATGTACTCACTGATAAGTGGATATTAGCCAAAAAAGTACAAAATACCCAGGATATGACCCACAGTCCATAAAAAAAGAAGGAAGGACCAAGTGAAGATGCTTTTTCAATCCCACTTAGAAGGGGAAACAAAATAATCACAGGAGGCAGAGAGAGGTAAGGACCTGGGTGAGAAAGGGGAGGGGGAGGGGGAAAGGGGGTCTGGATCAGGTGTGTGAGAGGGAACAGGAGAGAAAAAAGTCCCAGAGACCTGGGATGTGAGACATTCCCAGGACTCAATGGGGGTGACCTTAGCCAAAATGCCCAACAGTGGGAGAGGTAACCTGAAGAGACCACCACCACAGATAGGACCCAAGTAGAAGGGCAGGATAACCAACCCATTGTCAAAATTTCTGACCCAGAATGTTCCTGTCTAAAAGAAATGCAGGGACAAAAATGGAGCAGAGACTGAAGGAAAGGCATTCCAGTGACTGGCCCAACTTGGGATCCATCACATGGGCTGACACCAAACCCTAACACTATTATTGATGCTATGATGTGCTTGCAGACGGGAGACTAGCATGGCTGTCCTCTCAGAACCTCTACTAGCAGCTGACTGAGACATATGCAGATACTTACAGCCAACCATTGGACTAAGGTCAGGGACCCCTATGGAAGAACTAGGGGAAAGAATGAAGGAACTAAAGAGGATGGTAACCACATAGGAAGACCAACAGTGTCAATTAACTTGGACCCCTCGGAGCTCCCAGAGACTAAGTCACCATCCAAAGAGCCTACAGGGGCTGGTCCAAGACCCCAGCACATATGTAGCAGAGGACTGCCTTGTCTGGCCTCAGTCAGAAAGGATGAGCTTAATCTTGTAGAGACTTGAAGCCCCAGGGAAGGGAGATGCTGAGGGGTGGAAGGGGAACACCCTCTCAGAGGCAAAAGAGATGGGGAATGAGATGAAGAATTATGGGAGGTGGGGCCGGGGGCAACATCTAGAATGTAAATAAATAAAATAATTAATTAAAAGATTATAGGCTTATACAAAAAACTGACAACCAGACTTTTTTTTGTTTTGTTTTGAATACAGTTAGTACAATTTTGCAATATCTAACAAAAAGCTTTTTTTTTTTTATTAACTTGAGTATTTCTTATATACATTTTGGAAAGTTATTCCCTTTCCCGGTTTCCAGGCAAACATCCACCACCCCCTCCCCTTCTTTATGGGTATTCCCCTCCCCATCCTCCCCCCCTTGCCGCCCTCCCCCCAACAATCTAGTTCACTGGGGGTTCAGTCTTAGCAGGACCCAGGGCTTCCCCTTCCACTGGTGCTCTTACTAGGATATTCATTGCTACCTATGAGGTCAGAGTCCAGGGTCAGTCCATGTATAGTCTTTAGGTGGCTTAGTCCCTGGAAGCTCTGGTTGCTTGGCATTGTTGTACACGGGTCTCGAGCCCCTTCAAGCTCTTCCAGTTCTTTCTCTGATTCCTTCAACGGGGTCCTATTCTCAAATCAGTGGTTTGCTGCTGGCATACGCCTCTGTGTTTGCTGTAATCTGGCTGTGTCTCTCGGGAGAGATCTACATCCGGCTCCTGTCGGTCTGCACTTCTTTGCTTCATCCATCTTGTCTAATTGGGTGGTTGTGTATGTATGGGCCACCTGTGGGGCAGGCTCTGAATGGGTGTTCCTTCTGTGTCTGTTTTAATCTTTGCCTCTCTATTCCCTGCCAAGGGTATTCTTGTTCCCCTTTTAAAGAAGGAGTGAAGCATTCACATTTTGATCATCCGTCTTGAGTTTCATTTGTTCTAGGCATCTAGGGTAATTCAAGCATTTGGGCTATTAGCCACTTATCAATGAGTGCATACCATGTATGTCTTTTCTGTGATTGCTAGCTCACCAGGATGATATTTTCCAGTTCCAACCATTTGCCTCTTAATTTCATAAAAGTCGTTGTTTTGATAGCTGAGTAATATTCCATTGTGTAGATGTACCACATTTTCTGTATCCATTCCTCTGTTGAAGGGCATCTGGGTTCTTTCCAGCTTCTGGCAATTATAAATAAGGCTGCGATGAACATAGTGGAGCACGTGTCTTTTTTATATGTTGGGGCATCTTTTGAGTATATGCTGGATCCTCAGGCAGTTCAATGTCCAATTTTCTGAGGAACCTCCAGACTGATTTCCAGAATGGTTGTACCAGTCTGCAATCCCACCAACAATGGAGGAGTGTTCCTCTTTCTCCGCATCCTCGCCAGCATCTGCTGTCACCTGATTTTTTGATCTTTGCCATTCTCACTGGTGTGAGGTGAAATCTCAGGGTTGTTTTGATTTGCATCTCCCTTATGACTAAAGATGTTGAACATTTCTTTAGGTGTTTCTCAGCCATTCGGCATTCCTCAGCTGTGAATTCTTTGTTTAGCTCTGAACCCCATTTTTTAATAGGGTTATTTGTCTCCCTGCGGTCTAACTTCTTGAGTTCTTTGTATATTTTGGATATAAGGCCTCTATCTGTTGTAGGATTGGTAAAGATCTTTTCCCAATCTGTTGGTTGCCGTTTTGTCCTAACCACAGTGTCCTTTGCCTTACAGAAGCTTTGCAGTTTTATGAGATCCCATTTGTCGATTCTTGATCTTAGAGCATAAGCCATTGGTGTTTTGTTTAGGAAATTTTTTCCAGTGCCCATGTGTTCCAGATGCTTCCCTAGTTTTTCTTCTATTAGTTTGAGTGTATCTGGTTTGATGGAGGTCCTTGATCCACTTGGACTTAAGCTTTGTACAGGGTGATAAGCATGGATCGATCTGCATTCTTCACATGTTGACCTCCAGTTGAACCAGCACCATTTGCTGAAAATGCTATCTTTTTTTCCATTGGATGGTTTTGGCTCCTTTGTCAAATATCAAGTGCCCATAGGTGTGTGGGTTCATTTCTGGGTCTTCAATTCTGTTCCATTGGTCTATCTGTCTGTCTCTGTACCAATACCATGCAGTTTTTATCACTATTGCTCTGTAATACTGTTTGAATTCAGGGATAGTGATTCCCCCTGAAGTCCTTTTATTGTTGAGGATAGTTTTAGCTATCCTGGGTTTTTTGTTATTCCAGATGAATTTGCAAATTGTTCTGTCTAACCAGACTTTTTTATTTTTTTTCTTTCTTTTTTTTTTTTTTTTCCGGAGCTGGGGACCGAACCCAGGATCTTGCGCTTGCTAAGCAAGCACTCTACCACTGAGCCAAATCCTCAACCCCCAGACTTTATTATCTCATAAAACATAAAGCCAGATCTGTTAGAAACCTTGCAAAGCTGAAAATACTTGAGCTGCAAACCAGTGATTAACAGTTGACTTTGATACAGAAAATACTTTATAATATAAATTTCTGGGAGAAGCTATTCAGAGTTGTATTAACTATCCAGGAACTTCTGTTTATGACTGTTTTAAAAGCTAAGCCATTTAGAGTGACTCCAAATGCCTATTCAAGAAAGATTTTTATAAAGATGAAGACAAAAACCTTTTAATTAAAAGACAATCACAAACCTCATTTGTATCACAGTGCAACATCTGGTCTGGGAGAATGGAAAGGACATTTCCGATCCTGGTGGCTTAAGTAATTTCTGGTGTAAAACTTCTATTAAATATTTAATCAGAGAAAATAATTAAGCTCTCTGTCGCTTTGTGTTTATATTGCTTCATGTATTTCTGAGCTTCCTTCTTCCTTCTATTTTCCTTCTTCATAACTGTTATTGGATTGAATGTCAGTCCATTTCTCCAAGTCTTTCAAACCAATTCAACCTTATCTCATAGAGCTGGGTGTCAGATCCTGGCTTTCCTGAGATTCTGCCTCCTCACAGCCTTTTAATTAATATCATTGTTAAATACAGTATTCCAGAAAATGTGGCTAAG
The DNA here is from genome assembly GCF_011064425.1 of Rattus rattus. Lineage (NCBI taxonomy): Eukaryota > Metazoa > Chordata > Mammalia > Rodentia > Muridae > Rattus > Rattus rattus. The sequence goes on from NC_046172.1 coordinate 94,617,493, forward strand.
TGACCAAAGTTGCCATGGTTTTGGAGCTTTTAGGAAGGGTGTTTTCTCTTTTGGCTTGGCTCTGTGATCCGCTCCCATGCATACCTGATTGTGCTTTCTCTTTGTTGGACAATGCTGCCTACGCCATCTCTGCTACACCTGCCACGTTGCCTAATACCTTGATCAACAAGATCTTCTGTAGATCTGCCAAGTGAACATAATAAGGTATTGTACCCAGTAAATAATGTCCTGTGCCCATCAAGTGCTGAGCTCAGGACAAACTGAAACATTTTAGCTATAGGGACCATTTGAGAAAGCTTTCAGCTTGTGAGTTTAGTAACTTCTGTTATGACAATTTGGGGGGATTGGTTTTGCCACTTAGAGTATTCACCTTCTGAAATGTGACTTAACCACTCACTCTGCCTACCATGAATCATAACTAAAACAGAAAGAAAGAAAGAAAGAAAGAAAGAAAGAAAGAAAGAAAGAAAGAAAGAAAGACTAACAAAGAAACAAATAGTAGGTCTCCCAAAATTCAGCTGAAAAAAGTTAAAGGCAAAAAGGCAAAACAAACAAACAAACAAAATTTTGTTTTGTTTAATTGTTGGAAAATCTTACCTTACTATTCAAAGATGTCTTAGTCACAAATTGCCTTCCTTGTGTCTTCTGAAGCTATGATGTTGTGGTGGTTGGAATCATTTCATGATTCCATGGTGTCTAGCATTTGAATACTTGGTGCCCAGTTGATGGTAATGCTTTAGGAGGCAGGACGTGTGCCCTTGCTGGATTAAGTATGGCACTGGGGTCAGGATTGAAGGTTTCAAAGACTTTGACCATTTCTAATTTGTTCTCTCTGTTTCACACTTGTGGTTCAAGCTTTGAGCTCTCAGCTGCTGCTCCTGGCACCTTGCCTTCACTCCACCATCATGGGCTCTAACTCTCTAGGATCATAGGCCCAAATCAACGTTTTCCTCTAAGTTGTCTTGGCACTGGTGTTTCAGCACAGCAATAGAAAAATGGTGGATACAGACATCTCCTACTAACGCTAGAAAAGTGCTCTCCATGAATGCAAGCGAACATTGACAGGTGTAACTATGCTCCTACTGATTTGGGGGCGGGTGCAGTTATTGCAGTGATGGAAGAGCTGTAGAACCAGGATCAAGCCATTTCCAACAAACAGGTGTCCCATGTGAAGGAAAGTCCTGAGGTTAGCTCACCTACCTGTGTCTTCAGTACTGTGCTAATTGCTGTTTGTCACAAGAGCCACATCCTATAAGGGTTTAAGAGCCATCAAAGAGAAAGGCAGGAACTATGGGTGCAGCTCAGTGGTACAGCGGTTGCCTAGCATAGGAAAGACACTAGACTCCATCCTAAACACTGAAAACCTGTCAGCCACGCTTAGTGAAACTGTATTCTCAAACACATCGTACTGCTTTTCTCTTCTATTTCTATCAGTATGTCCTTATATGAGATGCAGAAAGGTTCAAGTTTACAAATAGATCTGATTCTAAAATAAAATGTGTTTATAATTTCTTCCTTCAATTCAACCTCCCCCCCCTTTCCAAGCATCAATGATAGAAATGCTGACTTAGTTCCAAGTTCAACCCACAAAGCTTATTTAGCCCTAAATGTGGAGGAAATGCTGAATGCTGAATCTTTGCAGAAGAAGACAGAAGAATATAGTTGAAGAAAAACAACTAAAAGTAAAAAAAAAAAAGATTGAATAATTATTTCTTTTTAAAATTCATCTAGTGTAAATGCTTGAAGCCACACATGTTTAACAGGGGATGGTGGGGAAATGTGTGCACGCTTTTTTTTTTTTCCAGAGCTGGGGATCGAACCCAGGGCCTTGTGCTTGCTAGGCAAGCGCTCTACCGCTGAGCTAAATCCCCAACCCCAAATGTGTGCAATCTATGGTGATGTAAATGCTTGGGGGAGGTGCCTGGGCTTATTGATGAGCTGTGTAACTTGTTTCACCTTATTTTGGACTTACTGTTAACCTGCTATTATTTCAGTATTAGCTTTTCAGAACTCAACAATTGGCTGGATTCCTTCTTAGAGACACTAAATAAGATGACATAGGTAACACCTCTTCCCTTTTGTTTAGAGCTGTGTCCATTATTAGACACATGGAAACTGTTGAACGAATTCATCTGATGCCGATCTACAGTAGAAATAGAAATCTGGATTAAACAGCATTTCTCAAGAGGTAGTTCATGAACTCTGTTTATGCTGTAAAGTCAGTAATGACTACTTTTCAGTTTCCATTTACAAAGTCAACACTGTAAGTTTCTTAGAAGTATTTGTTTCAAAAAGAGGACATTTGATAACCTCTAGTAACCCCATGTAGCAATGAACATTGCATCACAATGTTCAAAGTCTTATCACTTCTATATCTATTATAGCCTAGCCCCGTGTGTGTGTGTGTGTGTGTGTGTGTGTGTGTGTGTGTGTATGTGTGTGTGTGTGTCTGTGTTGTTTGGTTTCAGAAGTTCGGATGCTAGAGATTGCATCCAGGGCCTCCTACAAGCTAAATAGACACTGAGTTATAGCATAGCTCCATAGAGTAGTGTTTCAATCATTACATAGGTTTAACTTATTTTTATTTAGTTATATATTGTTCCATCTGTGGCTGAGGTAGGCTTTTAGCTGAAGACTTACATTTCCCCAAGTAGTCCATCATTGAAGATAGTCAGGGCAGAAACTCAAGCAAGGTAGGAACCTGGAGGTAGGAGGTGATGCAGGGGTGCTACTTACTGAACTGTTCCTCATGACCATGCCCTACCTGCTTTCTTACAGAACCCAGGACCACCAGCCCAGAAGACACAGTCTATAGTAATTTGGGTCTTCCTCCATCAATCATCAGTCAAGGAAATGCCCCACAGGCCAATCTGATCGGGGTATTTACTTAATTGAGATTCCCTCTTCTCAAATGACTCTAGCTTCTAACAAGTTGATATAAAACTATACAGCATACTCCCCCAGGTTAAGGTGTCAAGATGAGGCCCTATACCATAGCCTGTGTCAAAGCCGACCAACTAAATCATGCTCAAACTCCTGACTCACAGACACTATGTAGTAATACATATTGTCTTAAGTTACTTTGGGGGTAATTTCTTCTGAAACAATAGATAGATTCAATAAAATAATGAGCTGAAATGCCTTTCACCTAGCAACAGATTTTAATTAGGTACCAGCAAAAGAGTGAGAAAAGATTTCAATAATTTCTAAATGGGATGCAGATTATATGTTACTATGAAAGAGATATGCAAAGTCATAATGGACTAGGCAATACCTTTCTTCAAGAGAACTTTGAGTTTTGCAGTCAGAAATGATTACAAAATGAACAATCATTTCTGTTAGGTCTCAGTTTACCTGGTTGAAATTCTAATTAAAAGTTCAGGTTCTCCGGCCTACTCCAGAGCTACCATATCAGAAAAAAGTAGTGGGCTGAGCCTAGAAAGCCATGTTTTTGTTTGTTTGTTTTTTGTTGTTGTTGTTGTTTTTTGTTTTTCTGGAGCTGGGGACCGAACCCAGGGCCTTCTGCTTGCTAGGCAAGCGCTCTACCGCTGAGCTAAATCCCCAACCCCCGAAAGCCATGTTTTAACACAGGTCCCATTCTGCTAAGCTCCTCCAATGTTCATTGAAGTCTGGGAGTCTTCTGCGCATCAGACTTCTTCTTTTGGGAGTTTATTCCAAGCTTGTTGAATCAGAGTTGCAGAGGACAAGCTAACAATCTGTATTTTTAAAACTGCTCAGTTAGTTCTGAAGAAATTCTCAGAGAATAAGCCAGGCATTGTCAGTAAATATCACAAGATCATTTTTGGTCCTAAAGCACTCTCTTGGAAAGCAGTACTTGTACTCAGCATCCTAGATATTACTGATGGACAGGCAGTCACCCACAGCTCTGACCACATGCGTTAGGGAAGAGAACTAGAGACTGCACTAGGGAGAAAGGCCCTTGGGCTATAAGTGATGGACATCGATGATAGCAGGGTAGGAGCAAATGAGTATCATACACAGCCTACAGTTCAGGAGATGCCCACCACTTAGGCCACATGGAGCCTGGGAGAAAACAAGGACCTAGTGATAAACAGTATCTGGAAATCAGTGTTCTCAGAGGTTTCTTGATGGGTTATGTATTGGTGCCAAGAAGTTTGGGCTGTATATGACTTGGTCCCTGACCTTCTATTTTATTCAAGTGACTAGGCTGATAATATCTGTGAGAGCAACAATGAAAAGCACCATTTCTGGAGTCTTGCAACAGTCAAGTAAGCTTACTAAAGCTTTAACGTGCATGGACTTATAATTTTCCTGCCTTCAACATGTCCTACTTGGTGACATCATCATAAGTGGCAAGATGTATGGACACAAACCTTCCATTATCAATCTAAAGGAAGTAGACTCCTTGTCTCCATTTTAGACATGAGGAAACTAGAACTCAATAGGATTGAGTGGCCAGTGCTATGGCTACCTGTCTAGCCTGGAACTCATTGTGCAAAGCAAGCATGGAACTCACAGAGATCCAGCTGCTTGCTTCCTCAGTGCTGAAATTCAAGGTATGCACCAACATGCTTGCCCGATATCCTCAGGGTTGAGACCAAAGCCCTTTAAGACATAGTATCATCTGACTCTGGTATAATCAGGAGGAGATAATTGTCTTATCTTCTTTAACATTTTTTCCCTAGAAAAAAACGAAATTATAATTAGTTTGGAAATAAGTTTCGACTAGGCCTTTGTATCAAGGGCATAAAGAACAACACAGAGAGTAAGTTCACTCAACAGTGTCAGGTGGGTAGGTAACCCATCTCTCTCAGGGATATGACCTGATCCTCAGAGCCCTCCCCCAGGTGTGCTTATATATACCTGGGAAAGAACTTTTCCAATGGGCTTGGAGCTGTCACCCTTTCCTGGTATATAAGATTTCTCTGCTGTTATACAAGATGACCTTCTGACCCCACTGGAAATATTTCTAGAATTTTGGGGCCATTCTAGGGTGGCTTCTGGAGGTAAGGACATATGATGATTAGTTTCAGTTGCCAAATGGATTGGATTTGTAATGGTTACAAAACACAACTCTGAGCATGTCTGTGAAAGCATTTCCCCTAAAGTTTAGCTAAGAGAGAATGATACATCCTGAATATAAGCGGGGCCATTCCATGACCTGGAGTATTGCATTGAATCAAAGCAAGCAAGCAAGCAAACAAACGAATGAACAAACAAACGAATGAACAAATAAAGAGGAGGAACTCAACGGAGCCCTGGCATGCATTTCTCTCTGTTGCTGACTGGACCAATGTAACTAACCAGCAACTTCCTGATCCTGCAACTGTGATTTCCCTGCTATGATAGACTGTAGCCCTTCAAATTGTGAACAAAAGAGTCAAGCCTTCCTTAAATGAAGCTACTCATTGTCTTTGTCAGATATTTTGTCACAACACTGAGAAAAGTAACCAATACGGGAATCCAGGCAAGTGTTGTTTTTAAAGAGGAGAAAAGGCAGCTGGATCCTTTGCTAAATGCCATATAGTTTCAGGCCTGTGTTTTTATTCAGTCTAGGACTTGCTTAAAAGGAAAACAGTAAGAGATAGTCAAGCAAGGCCCTTCTCCTATGTCTATAGGTCAGGCGAGGAGGATACTAACAAATCTTAGTTAAAGCAGCATCTTTGATCATTGATAAGGGTTGTTTTCTACTTTTCTAGGTAAAGGCTACCTATTCTCATAGTATGACTTCTGACTCTCAGGACTAACTTAATGCAGTAGATTTATGGAATTATGGTATTTGATGCTAGGATCTACTGGCTCTAATTAAAGTTTTAGGGCTCCTAGGAGACCAGCTGTGCTTTTCACAGGATAAATCTGAAAAGTAGATGATAGATAGATAGATAGATAGATAGATAGATAGATAGATAGATAGATAGATAGATAGATAGATATAAAAGTGTCCTCTGTGAATGTGCTCCCAATTCCAGCTTACTAGCATGGAGGGTTCCAGCCATCATCATGTAGTTGTGGCCTCTCTCCTTTTAGCCACAAGCACCTAGTCATTGATTAGGTAAATTTTACTACAACGCAGTACCACCCTATTTTGTTTGGTTTTGCTTGTTTGTTAAAGTTTTTAATTTTTTTTAAATTTTATCTTATTTATTTTATGTATGAGTGTTCTGCTGCATGTAAACCCACATGTGAGAAGAGGGCATCAGATCCCTTTATAGATAGCCAGAAACCACCATGTGGGTGCTGGGAATTGAACTTAGGACCTCTGAAAGAGCAGCCAGTGTTCTTAACCTCTGAGCCATCTCTCCAGCCCTTATTTCATTTTGTTTTGCTTTGTTTTTAAAAGATCTATGGCTTAAGATCTGGAGACTGTGCTGTTCTTACTTCATGACCTCATGTGTACTTGAACTCTGTGCATGAGCGCCTGCATACCTGCTGTCATCTTCCCTTCCCATGATGGCCAAACCTGTAGCCCTTAAAGGAATATTCCGACCTTGAGGGAGATCAGATAAGCTTTCTGAGAAGACTGAAAGACTCCTCTTGCTCAAGGCCAGTTTCCCTACCACCAAACTGGGAGGGGAGAAAACCAAGTCATGAAGTCAACTAGTCCTACCTGGAACATTGTGGCTTCTCAGCCTTCAAGCGTTGCCTGAGCTCTAGGCCACAATTCTCAGCTCCTTGATGTAAACAGTCACCTAGAAGCTCCACTGGTACCCACAAGCTCAGCAAGTCCAAGCTGGCCTATCCTCTTTTACCATCATTCCTACCTACATGTGCTCCTTGCCTCCACTGATAGTGTCACCACAGGCCCAAGCTGGAATGTCAGATCATTGTCACATTCCCCACCACCACCTTGACCCAGTGACACCTAGCCCCGTGGTTTCCACATATCAACATGTATGGAAGCAATTGACATGTGACATTCTGAAGCCATCCCCTCCTCTCAGAGCTCACTACTATAGTCTCTTGTCCGGGAGAATTTTTCTTTCTTGCCTGGACCAATAAAATGGTCGCCTGCCTTCAGGCTCTTTCCTATCCAAGTTTACTTCCTAGCCTGTTTCTTTCCTGCCTTGACAGACAGAAACCTTCAGGGGCTCCTTGTTATCACCAAACAAAACACTCTTTTGCCCAAAGAGGCTTTGAATAGCTGGCTCCAGCCACGTTGTCCAAGGTTCCAGCAGAGACCACCAATTACATCTTGCTGCCACCGGTACCACACCACCAAATCCACCCAAAGAACACGCATAAAGCTCTGTCACTCAAATGACAGCCAGATACTCAAATACTTAGAGCGTCCTTCCCACCGTCTACCTTTTCCCTGACAACACCTTCCATTAGTCTGTCAAGATTTAGAATGCTTTCCCCTCTCCCTCAACAGGGTTTCTCTGTATACCTTCGAGAATCTTGGAACTTGCTTTGTAGACCAGGCTGGCCTTGAACTCAGATCTACCTGTCTCTGCCTCCCAAGTGCTGAGATTCAAGGCATGCACCACCCCTGCCTGGTTCAGCTGACCTCTTTATGTATGAAGCCTTCTTCTGTACATATAGCAGAAGTTTGTCACCATCAGTGTCCCATGAATCAGGTATGATTATGGTTAATAGACACAATATTTTCCATAGACCTGTGTGTTGACTTCTTGGTTCCAAGATCAGGCACATTCTGCCTTAGCATATGCCCAGAATCCATGGAGCCAGGGACTATGAAGTAAAGTCTCAAAGCTGTAAGCTAAAATAAATGTATTTTTTCCTTTAAGTTATTCTCTTAGATATTTGGATCACAACAACAACAACAACAACAACAACAACTACAAGCAACTGATCTAGAAATCCTGGAGGTTGACATCTGATTTTTTTTTCTTTTTCTTCTTTTTCTTTTTTTTTTTTTTCGGAGCTGGGGACCGAACCCAGGGCCTTGCGCTTGCTTAGGGCAAGCGCTCTACCACTGAGCTAAATCCCCAACCCCCTGACATCTGATTTTAAAGTAAAATCTGCAAGACCATGCAGTGTTTTGTGGGGTCAGTTTCTCAGCAGGAAGCTCTTGATATAGCAGTGAATGAAGCTGTCAGAGGGAGTCAGAGATATAGTGGGAACTTCCATAATGCTTTATATTATGGGAATAAGGAATATCTACTAAGGGAAGTCCTGGGCACGGAATGGAGTTAGCTCACAAGAAAGGCCACGTGTGCTGCAAATGGCAAAGCCATAGGAATAGGAGTACCAAAGCCCATTGTCACATTATGCCACCACCATATACCCAGATGTGAGGCTACAGGATTTAATGCTTGCTTTGCTGAACATTAGTCTTGCTGGTCCAGTTTTTATTTGGCATTCATATATCCACCCCATTTAGAATGGTAATAATTACTGTGTAGCTTTCTGTTAAAAATCCATAACTTACTTTCATTTAGAGAGTATTTCAGCCAAGAGGCTGTCTTTGAGTCTCCACAGAGTCTCTGAACTTAGATTTTTGAACTATTTGGAACAATTAAAATGTCGTGGCCTCTTGGAGATGAACCAAATGTATTCTTTGTCATGAGATGGTTATGAGTCGTCTACGGCCATACCACCCTGAACGCGCCCGATCTCGTCTGATCTCGGAGATGGTTATGAGTCTTTTTGAGCCAAGGACAGAATGTTACAGTTTGAATACGCAGAACCCCATAGTCTTAATAATGTTTTGAACTCTTTGTTCCACCTGCTAACAGTATCTTGGGAGTTTTTGGAAACTTTACAAGGTGATGCCTATCTAGGGACATGCCTTTAGAAGGTGTGGCCTAGGTCACTAGGTCACCTTTGAAGATTACACTTGGAACCGTATCCCCTTTTCTCTGCTTGTTGTGAGGTGACGAGCACACTTCTACCATGTTGTGTATGATACTCTGCCCAAGGGCATGAAGCCAAGTGATAACAGAATGAACCTTCTGAAACTGTGAGTTAAAACAACTCCTTCTTTCCAGTCATTTCCCTCAGGTGTTTGGTCACCTTGGTGGAAGTCTAATAAATCAAGCTACATTCTGTCCCACAATACCTATGTTTCCATGAGAGTTTATGTGTGTCTCAGTTCCTCTACTAGACAGAGAGTCCTCAAAGGTTGCCCAGAACATGGCTGAGTTCTCCCTTGTATTTTCAGAACTTAGAACACTATCTGATCTGCAGTAGATACTATAATGCAGTCAAATAGAGGAATCTCAGAGTCTTTGCACACATTCTTCCCTCCATCTTCAGCCCCATTTCTTTAATTTTATATTTGTTTTTAAATATTTAAGTCAAGTCATGTGGTCTAGGAAAACTTTCCAACTCATCTTCTTCTTCTTCTTCTTCTTCTTCTTCTTCTTCTTCTTCTTCTTCTTCTTCTTCTTTTTCCTCTTCTTCTTCCTCTCCTCCTCCTCCTCATTATTATTATTATTATTATTATTATTATTATTATTATTATTATTATTACTGTTATTATTATTATGTACTGCTGAGATTGGAATTCAGGATCCGGCACATACTAGGCAAGTGATCTAGCACTGAGCTTCAGCCTAAGCAAGGCAGACTTTCCTAACACACTTCACTCACTCTTCTTTTGATTGCTTTCCCCTCAGTAATAATGAAGCTATAGCTTCCATGACAGTTGCTAGCATAAATATTTTTGTCTCTCAGAGTCTTGGGATAATGTTATCTCTCAAAATTCCTCTCCCACATATATGCTGAATCCTCAGCAGGGGAATTCCGTATCTACTGTTGTAGCTATTGCCAGCATAGCTTTTCTAATTTGTAAACATTTATTTTTCTCTAATGAAGAGAAGGCTGGATCTGACTTAGGCTTGAGCTCCCACGTAGCAGTGTAACTCTTTAGCTTCTCCACTGCACGGAATGCTTAGTTTCACCTTGAGCAAAGAAGAATTACCCAACTGGGCCTTTGAAGGGTTTCCTTTTTCTCTTTTTTCTCCGATGAACTTACATACATATTGCACAACAGTGAGACCAAAAAGCTTGGGCGTTTATCTTTGCATTGAATCCAGGCAGAATTCGACTAGAATGACTACATATAGATCAATAAGTGGACTGTCACAGGATACTCTTTCAGCAGCCAGTACATAGCAGGTTACTTAAAATCATGAAATAAGGCGACATATACATTTGGTGCCAAATTCTGGCTCTACAGTGTACGGATTGTGTAACCTTGGCCTTTGACTGCTAATGTGTGGAGCGAGGACGATAATGGTTCCTACCTTGTGGGTTGTGAGGAATACATGAGTCAATTGCTGGCAGTGTGGTCTCTCAATGCCGTGAATTGTTATGATTCCCCCATCCTCCCTGAAGTATAAGATGCCTATCTTTCCATTATTGTGCTAAATCAGAAAATTCCATGGGGGCAGCTGGGAGCTCACCAAATAAAACTTTCAACACTTGTGGTGTAAGCCAAGACAAGTAAGAGGAATCCAAAGGAAGAGGATGGCAGATAAAAGTGAAGGGACAGACACCTTTATGAGGGCTGGCATTGAGTGATCCTCTAGAAGAGCTACAGGATGTGAAGGTAAAATAGGACTGAGTCAGAGCACTGGCCAGGCCTCCCAAGCTTCCTCTTCCTCAAGGCTTCCGGACTCTGACTTTGCTAAGGACTTGTGTCAACCGGTCCTGGCCTTAGGGAGAGCAGGGGGTAAGAGCTACCTTTAGTCAAATGAATTCAGGACTAAGAAGTCTGCCCAAAGCAGTTCTGAGATAGGCCTTGGGAAGATGACTCCTTTGCTCACAGTTAAGTCTGTGATTCTTATTTGTAAGGGTTCATCATTCAAATATGAAGCATTTCAAATAAACCAGAGTAGGAAATTGAATGAGTTGATTTCACAGGCATTTAGCTCATGGATAGATTCTATTGTTAAATTGTTTGATTTCCATCTCATGAGTCCCTAAGAGTCTTGTATTTTGCTTTCTGTGATGACTTTCAGTAAGAATTTCGGGTTTGATCATTTTTATTCAAACAGGATCACACTACCAAAATGGATGCTGTCACTCAGCAAACGGAAAATAGCTGCTTCCTCGCTCTGACCTGACGGGAATATAAAGTGGTGTTGATATCTAGCAAAAGGTTATTCCAGATGGCATGTGAAATGTATACATACTTTCATATCTGTTTCTTTTCTTGCCACTGACAGCAAACATTTGATGAGAAGCAGCTTACAGGAAAAAGGATTTCTCTTAGCTCACAGTTACGGTGAAGGAAGCATGGAGGAGGGGTGGTCATGGAACAACTTGTTACATTTCCACTGATCAGGAAGTAGAGACTGCAGAGACAGAACAGGAAATTAGGTCAAGCTATATACAGTAAGGTCCACCTGCTCTAATGACATACTTCCACCAAGTAACTCTCTCTCCCAAATTGCCCAAGATTCTCCACAATCTGCCTGAATAGTGACACCAACAGGGGACCAAGTGTTCAAACACATGCATTTGTGAAAAACATCTATCATCAAAATCTTAAGTTTCCAAAAGCCGGATTTCCTCATAAGTAATTGGCTTTCTATATTGTTCATGAAAGAAACTTTAAATTAAAAATAGTTCATGTATATAGGTGCTCTGCCTGTGTGTATTTCTATGTACCATGGGTATGCCTGCTGTTTGCAGAGGCAAGAAGAAAGCAGGCACTGGATCTCTTGAACCTGAAATTACAGAGAATTGTTAGATCCCATGTGAGTGCTGAGACTAAAATTTAGGTCCTCTGGAAGATCAGCCAATGCTCTTAACTGCTAAGCCATTTCTCCAGTCACATGAAGCTAACTTGATCATTGAAGATGTACACAGATAGACTATATATCATACTTTCATTAACTTTCCCCCTAGTCTTTCATATATTTATTATGTTTTGTCTCTTCTTCCATGAAAGTAAATAAGCAATTATCTTTTTGTTATTTTGTTTTGTTCTTTGAAACAGGGTCTCTCTACATAGCCTAAGCTGTCCTGGTACTCAGTATGCAGACCAGGCTGGCCTCAAACTCACAGAGATATCTGACTGGCTCTGCCTCCCAAGTGCTGCCAGGAGCCACCATGCCTGGCAAACAGTGATCTTATTTCTCTGCGTGTCTTTTTCTGTGTTAGGAGGAACATGACCTCTTGACCAATTTGCCCAGTGTTCCTTTTAATCTTTTCCATATTTTGTTTGTCGTGCTTCATATTCTTCTCTTGTAGCTTCAAACTGTCCTTCCTAGTCTTTTCTCTGTCAAAACAGTCACAAATTCCCATTTCCAGGTGAACATAAAAGATGGGATGGCTGTTATGAAGATGCCCTATTCGCTGTCTGTGGAAGATTCAGCAACAGTTCAACACTAGGACAGCTTGCCAACTGACTCAGATGACTTTTGGCAAACTCTTGTTTGGATATTAAAGCCAGGGACATCCCAGATCTCTGTCTGTACAGGTTTTGCTCTTCTAGGTGAACTGCTTCATCATTTGGATATTTGGGGACTTTGTAAATACATGCCCAGGACTTTAGTGTTTCTGGAATCAGTGGCACACCCTAGCGCAAAGAAGAACATTATCAGGAGCGGGCCAAATGCATGACAGAAGTGCAGCAAGGATTAGCATCTAAAGCTCGTAATGACAGCTGCCTTTCAGGGACTTCTGGATGGTGAGCAGGTGGACTAAAGAGTTAGGGAAATGAATGGTGGAGGAAAATCAGGGCTTGGGTATACTATGGAGACGTTCTGTATAAAGATCAGCCTAGCTAAAGACCAGGTTTTACACTAGGAAATCTCTGATATTATGAATGGGCAGCTTGTGGCATGCCAGATGTGTTCAACAGAGGAATCTGGGTTTGTTATACTGACTCCAACAACAAATAGGCAAGCATACCCACAAGTCACATAGCCAACCTGTGACCAGACAGATATGTAAATGGAAGTCCTATTGAGTTTCAGGCTTCTTTCTCTTTTCTTCAGATGAACATAAAGCAATGTCAAGATTTTAGCCTTTTGCCTAATTGTCATGTAATACATTTAACGTTAAAAAAATGTAGCTGCTACACTGGCTTGAAAGAAAACTATGCTAGGTACTTAAGAAATGTTTCCACTGATGAGGGCGAGTTCTAAGGCAAGCTGTGGGTGGAAGATAATCCTGGGTAAGAGGCAGGAAGTGCTTCGGTTCTTCCATCTTCTCTGTGCTGCTGGTGATCAAATCCGGGGCCCCCTTTATGCTCATCAAATGGTCCCTCATTGAATGACAGCCTCAACCCTGGCCCTGGAAATTTCTCTGTTGCTGTTTTGTGACAGGTTCTCACTACTGGTTCACAATGGTCTTGAACTTGCTACGTAGAGCAGATTGACGTCAGTCTTCCAACAGTCCTTCTGCCTTTGCCTCTCAAGTGCAGGGCTACAGTCCCTTGTCTCTATGCCAAGCTTGTTTCTGAGGTTTTTAATGGGAGCAGAAAGCAATTGACTGCCAATGAATTAGAAAGCAGGAAAGTCCTAACTGGTTATCTATGCAAAGTAGACAGCAAAATGCCAAAGTGATGTTCAAATAATTTTCTGACTCTGGCTTTCCAAAGCCAAGGAGTTCCTTCGATTGGCCCTTTCTCAGGGCAGTCAATGCAGGTCTATTTGACTTTGTTCAGTCTATATAGCTCAAAATCAGTGATAAATAAAAGCTTAAACTTCTCAAGCTATTTGCCCCCAAACACTGGATCCCATTGTGGTCTAGAATCCAAATTCTATCTTCCTTCCACTCACATAGTAAGTAATCGTCCTTTGCCTTAGTGTCCTCTGCTGTTAAGTGAAATGGAACGTATGTGAGATTTCAGCCCCTCTAAGTGTATAGTCACTCATTTATTTCTCCATTCAGTCATTAGTATTTGCTTATCATCTTCCATGTATGCACACATGAAGGAATTAGGCAGCACACGGCAATACAACAGCATAAGCCTGGCTCTTCTTCGCAGAACTTATGAAGAAGCAAGGATACATTTCTTCAACCTGTGACAAAAAAAAAAAAATCTGCATCAAACAAGTCAAATGAACCACATAGGCTTTAAAGAGGTCAGGGAAGAAAGCTTTCATGTTTGTTTTTTTGTTTGTTTGTTTGTTGGCTTGGTTTGGACATTGTTGCTATATTATTTCCTGTGCTGACCATCAAACCCAGGGCCTAAGTTATGTCCTAAGGCCTTGGTTTTTGTATTGTATTTGTCATTGTTTGATACAGTGTTTATATATTTCAGGCTGGCCTATGACTTGTTCTGTAGCTGAGCACGACCTTGAACTTCTGATCTTTCTTTCCCTATCAACTAAGTACTGGGATTTCAACCTTGTGGCACCATATCTGGTATTTAGACAATGCTGGGAATGGAGCAGGGTTTTGTGTATGGTAGGCAAGCATTCTACCAACTGAGCTACATCCTAGTCCCTATCTTGTTTGCCTTGTTGTTTAATTTTTATTAACTAATTTTGTCTTGGACAATTTCATACATGGATACAATGTATACTGAGTAGTCTTTCCCCAGCGCTCTTTTCGTTATCTCCTCTCACTCTCAGCCCTCTTTATCACTCCCAGTTCCTTTCCCAGAATTGTAACTTTTGGTTTGCTTTTGTGACCCACTTAGTTTAACCAGGGTCATTGGTGTGACCACTGGATTGGCAGTATTCATTGGAGCCTAGTGGGCATATAAAGTAAAAGAAACAGCTCTCCCTCTAGCAAGTAGAACTCTGTGTGGGCCAGACCTCTAGAGCTCCTCTTCCATGCATGTCTTCACTGTTGATGGTTCACGTCAGACCCAGTGAGGCGATCTACAACTGCTGCTCTTATCAACTTGGCAAACAAGAGGAATGGACAGAGTGTAGTGATGGGGGAGCCTATCAGACTTCAATGACCAATAATTTAAAAGAAGATATCCTACTCCTGGCACTAGACATTTGTTGAATAATATATGGATTCTGGGAGTAACACTTTTCAGCCATGAAAAGTAAATCCTTTTAAAGATTTATTTTACTTTTAATTATACATAAGAGAGAGAGAAAGTGAGAGAGACAGAGACAGAGACAGAGAGACAGAGAGAGGGAGAGACAGACATAGATGTCAAAGACATTTGATTCCTCTGGAGCTGAAGATACTGCTGGTTGTGAGGAACCTGACATGGGTGCTTGGAACTGAATTTTGTCCTCTCACTGAGTGAGCCATCTCTTCTTCATCCCTAAAACACATTTTTTATCATTATAAAGTATATATTTTAATTTGGTTATAGAGAGTAGGGTTCCATATTCTGTTCTTATAAGCCTTTTATTTTCGTTAACACTCCCTCTGCATCTTTCCTTTCCTATCCCCAACACTGCCTGCTTCCTGACCTTTCTAGTTACTTTTCAACTGTAAAAGAACACCATGGCCATGGGCAACTCACAGAAGCAATTAGAAGTTTATCTACAGGGGCTTACAGTTTCAGAGAGTTAAGAGTGCGCATGATCATCATGGTGGGTAGCATGGGCAATTAGAAGGCAGCAGGCATGGTGATGGTCCGCCCAGGTAATACAAGGTCAGATCAGTAATCCCTGATCTGCAGGGCTTGAGGGGAGGAGGGGAGGAGGGAGGAGGGAGGGAGGGGAGGGAGGGAGGAAAGAGGAGAGAGAGAGAGAGAGAGAGAGAGACCCACCCCACAACATCAGTCCTCAAGCAATTCTTTAATCCTTCCCAAATGGTTTCACCAGCTGGGGACAAAATATTCCAATATATGAGCGTGTGGAGGCCATTCTCATTTAAACCACACTTCAGTATTTCCCCCTCTCTTTCCTAGTTCCTACCTTCTACTATACTTTCTCTCTTAAAGGACCGTCTCTCAGTAGTTTATAAAGTCTTGGCTTCTATAGGCACCCCAAGTTAAACACACAAAACTAGAATTGACATAGAAAGGAGAATGTGACATTTTTATTCTGTGCCGTGGGTACACTCGTTCAACCTAATTTTGGCAGACCTATTTACCTGCATGTTTTACATTTTTAGTTTTCTTTACAGCTAAATACAACACCATTTTATTTATCCACCAAATTGTTATGCTCCATGTGTCAGTAGACAGACACCAAGGCTGATTCCATCTCTGAGCCATTCAAGGATACTGTAGCAATGAACATGGATGTGCAAATTCCTCTGTGGAAAGATACGGAGTCTTTTGGCTCTATGCCCAGATATTGACTATATGAGTCATTTGATAGTTCTATCTTTAGCTTCCATAGGAATCTCCACACTGATTTCCATAGGGACTGCTCCAGTTTGTACTATCACCAACAGCAACTAAGTATCCCTCTTTCCCGCACCCTTGCAAGCATATCCTAGTGAGAACGGCTATCATCGGGAGACCATGTCACAAATACTGGCAGTTTCAGAGTTTCAGGTTTGAGTTGATGTCTTTGGTCACTTTGGAGATGACAACTTTCATTCTTCTACACATGTACAACCCATTAATATCTCAATGCAAGTGTATCTTCCTTCCTCTTTCTAAGAATCTCTCCTCTACCAGCAACTACAACTCAGTAGTCATCTTGGTTCACTTTTTGTGAAGAAGTTAACTAAGTGTACATATTAAAGTACAAGGAAAGCTACAGGAAAAAGGACAGAACTGGACGTCATGGTCTTGAACCAAATAAACCGTGCTCAAAAAGAAGAATAATACATTTTTCATATATTTACTTTCCCCTTATATTATAAAATACTATAACCAAAGCAACTTGCAGAAGGAAAACCTTTGAGTTTATGGTTGCCTAGAGTCCATAATGACTGAAGGAGGCAATTACGCAGAGCAGGAACCTGAGATATCTTTAGTCACTAACATGAGGTAGAGAGAGCTTACTAGAAATGGGGTGAGGCTATACATTCTCAGAGCCCACACCCCAAGAGCCATACTTCTTCCAGCAAGGCTCTTCCTCCTTAACATTTCACAACTTCCCAAAACATCTCCATCAACAGGGGACCACGCTCTAATGTATGGGAGCCTATAGGGGACATTTCTTATTCGAATCAGCACATTTATGGATCCTAGGTAGATATGAATGACAAAAAAAAAGAGAAGACTTTGGGAAGAGGAAGATAGACTAACAGAATGAAGGGGAGGGAAGAGAGTAATGGAGGGCAAATGTCAATAAAATACATTAAACCCATCACTTTGAATTATGAATATATGCTAATAAAGCATTGTTTTAAAATAGATGTCATAGGGGCTGGAGAGATAGCTCAGAAGTTAAACACACTGGTGTTCTTCAAAGGACTTAGATTCAATTTGCACTAACACAGATGTCTATAACTCCAGTTCCAGGGAATCTGATGCCCTCTTCTGGATCGCCTGGGTATTATCCACACATGCTGCTTGCAAGCAAAATGCACATACATATTTAAAAAATTATATTAAATTAAATTAGCATAGACATCCTAAATAGGAACATCCAGTAGTAGAACATGTACCTAACCCATGTGATTACCTGGCTTTCATTCCTACCACTGCACAAGAAAAGTAATAATCATTTTTTTTATGGAAATCACAAACCTGCTTTAGCGCAGGCCTTTGTTCTCTGCAACTTCCCTTCCCTTCACATCCCTAATCCAAATTTATTGATCCATTCTTAAATTCTTCCCAGCTCTGCAATTGTCATTACAAGCCTAAATTATCCACGCATGGCCGGTATGACGTACTGTTCATCCTCTCAAGCACCTAAGGATTTGTGGTTTTTTCATTAAACATGTATTTTCTATCAGGTGTAGGGAATGGATGTCAGGTTTAGAGAAAAGACCTTTGAGTTTGACTTTGAAATAGGATAGGGATTTGCAGTGACACTGGGAGCAAAAAGAAAACATTGGGAGCAAAGAAACAGTATCCGTGATGTTAGTACCTGCGTGCAGACAACTGCCATATTCAGGGTTGTAGTCTTATGTTTATTCCTGTGAACGAACACCACTACCAAAAAATGACTTGTGGATGAGTTTATTTTAATTTACACACAAAAACAAACACAAAAACACAAACACAAACACAAATAACGAGATATGGATATAGGGATATAGGGAGGGAGGAGAGAGGAGAGAGAGAGAGAGAGAGAGAGAGAGAGAGAGAGAGAGAGAGAGAGAACATAATGGTGGGGAGGACATGGCTTGGTAGCAGTAGCAAGAAGCTAAAAGATCACATCTTCAACAACAGACTTGAAACGAAGAGAACAAACTGGAAGCAGGTTGAGGCTATAAACTTTCAACGTCTACTCTTACTGACACACTTCGTCCAGCAAGACTCCATTACCTAAAGGTTTCCTAACTTCCCCTAAACAATATGCCAACTGAGGACTAAGTTTTCACAGATATGAGCCTCTGGGGGAAATATCTCATTTAAACTACCACCGACCGGTTACTGGAAATAACCCCTTCTATCTATAATAAAAGGAAATAATTAGAAGTGATGTTTGTCAAAACAGTAAGCTAAAGACAAAAAAAACAGAAGCCTGGCTGGGCATGGTGGCGCATGTCTTTGATCCCAGCACTTGGGAGGCAAAGGCAAGTGGATCTCTGAGTTTGAGGTTAGCCTGCTCTACAGAATAAGTTCCAGCTCACTACTGCAATATTCTACATGAAAGAGAGGACCTGATTCTAAGGGGCAGCAATGGGGCAAAACATAAAGAGCTAGAGAGCTAGGCACATGTGAACGGTATTTAGAAGGTAGGTGATAAGATTTAGTGACAGATTTCGTGAGGGGGTTGTGGAAGAAAGTCCATGTTTGATGGGCTCGGTGAAAGGGCTATTTGTTAGAACGGGGGTTCTAGAGAAACCATACTTGAAGGAAAAGTTATGGGACACATTGTAAGCATACTGAGTGTATAAGGACCACCTTCAAGATCTCTTACATAAACAGCAATGTGAAAGAAAGGCGAACACCTTCCAAGTAGCTTAATGAGAAACTGCATAATCTGGCACAACTATTAAAATGGAAGATTAAGTTCTTACTAATTACATCCTTTCTTAGCCGGAAGTCTATTGTACTTAGAAATCATCATTAATTTAAAGAACAATTTTAGAAACCAAAGCCTTTATAAGGCTGGAATACATATAGGAGAAAATACATTCCTGTGACTGTATTAAATTAACAACATAGAGCTTTTTAGCTCAGTTGTCTGGAATGATTTGGCCAGCTTGTCTCTCTGCATTATAAACTCTTTTCCTTCCAAAGACTTAGAGCTACCCCAATGAGCTATGTAGACGGGGCATAGAACAACACAGGTCATTGAAAACCATAGATGAGTCAAAGGTCTGTGGGAATCACCTAGGAAAAAAATGTACCCTCTCATGTTCTGAATCCTGGCAGGTCCAACTGGGCAGGTAGTGACCTTCTTAGGGTCCGTGCTCTAGAAGTCTACCTCATGTAGCAGTTAAGCAAGAATAATTTGAAGGAATAAAAGTGGTGATAAAACATGAAAGCTGGGCAATGGTGTCACACTCCTGTCATCCCAGCACTCAGGAATCAGAGGAAGGTGGATCTCTGAGTTAAAGGCCAGCTTGTTCTCTAGAGCCGTTTCTAGGAAGGCCATGGCTACATGGGGAAACCCTGTCTTGAACCCCATACCCATACACACAAAACAACACGAAAAAGCATAAATTTAAGATAAAGACTGTTCAGGGGTTGGGGATAAAGACTGTTCATTGTCATGCTATTCTTTGTATGGGGTTGATTACATAAGAGAGCAAGTAATAAAAGCTGGGAAAGTGATTAAAGAAACAGAGAGATCTTATATGAGTTTTTTGATTTACAAGTAGACAGTGTCCTTTGTTTTCGAATAGCATAAAACATATGATAACTGAAACTGCCTTTTCCGAGGATCTGAGGTCAATTCCCAGCATCCTGCTCACAACTCTCACAATGGCTGACAACTGCCTACAATTCCACTTCTAGGGGATTTGATGGCCTCTTCTGGCCTCTGCAGTCACCCGCATGCTCATGCACAGCCTTACACAGAGACATGTATGCAATTAAACATGAAAATTAGAAGAAAATCTTGGTGCTGGGGCAATGGTTGTTCCGGCAGTTAAAAGTACTTGATGCTCTTTCAGAGGACCCAGGTTTAGTTCCCAGCACCCACGCGGTGGCCCACAACCATCCGGAAGTCCATTTTCAGATCTATTGTATTCTTCTGGCCTCTGAGGGCACCAGGCACAAATGTGATTTACTTTCATACATTCAGACCAAATGCTTGTACACAAAAATATTTTTAAAAGATGACTGAAATGGCAGTTATTTTGTCATGATGTCAGACAAAATGTTCGAGATTCTACCCTGTCGTCTTTCTTTTCTATCCACACTGTATTAGTATAATAATGATACGTCCAAAACATGCTGAGTCCACATAAATTTCTATCACCTGGAATAAGTTGCCTCTTACTTTATAATACCTCTTGCTTCAGTAATGGCAGCGATCCCTCAGCCTCTACTCTTACACAATTCTACACACTAGTTTTCATTCAGCAGCCAGAGTAGAGTGATCTTGGGAAAATTCTTTCTAGATCATGTTCCTTTGCTTTAAAACTCTGATCCTTTCTCTTTATGTGTAGGGCGTGATTTCCAATTGATTGAAGCCATCTAAAAATAATCCAGCTATCTGCTGTCCATGTATTTCTTCCACGCAGTCTCTCACTATGCTCTTTCACCCTTCCCTGCCCTGTAGCCATAAGTGGTTCCTTTGCGTTCTTCAAATAAGTCCCTCAGTCCCTAGAGTCACTGCACCTGTGGCTCTTTTGGCCTCAAATTCCCTTTCCTTCTATCACTGTGGCCTAACTTCTTTGCTTTCTCACTCTTTATTTTCCATTTAAAAATGTGTGTTTCTCAAGCATTCTTGATCTGACTCTTCTCTCTCTTTTCCCATTAGGATGTAACACATGCAATGAAAGTTTCCCTTTTAAGTATACAATTTCATGGTCCACAGTACAGGGAAATGATTCCCCCCTCCCCAGTATTGAATGCTATATGTTTTCATCATTCACAATGAAACCAAAACTCCGTACCCCCCCACACACACACAACCACTGCTGTACTGTATTTTCTTTCTCTGTAAATTCGTCTATTCTGGGTATTTCATGTAAAAGGATCTGTATAATGGGAGTGGAGAGATAGTTCAGCCAATAAGATACTCTTGAAAAGGACGCAGGCTCAGATTTCCAGCATCTACATGATGGTTCGCAACCACGGAGAACTCCAGTTCCACGAGATCTTCTCCTTTCTTTAGATTGCCATGGGCAATATATTCAGGGTGTACATTGCAGGTCACAGAGGCTCCCTTTCACTTAGGACTATAGAGAAGGTCACTGCATCTGAGACACCTTACCTAATTATTCCAAGGACAATCATCCACCTCCACCATCCATCTCTACTGATTTGTTCTATTTTGTTTTCTCCAGGTCACTAACCACTGACCAAAATAACCTTGTTTATTTCATTACTTTTCATATCTGCCTCTCTCCACTAGAATATCGGGTTCCCAAGGACAGACTTGATTACTGCTACACTCTTAACCTCTACGAAACTGACTGCCAAATAGTAAAACTTCAGTAAGTATTTAGAGATGATATGAATGGATCTCCTAGGGAAAAAATGATTTTTTCTGTCATCTCAAACATTATTCAGAAGTGTACTAATGACTACGTTGGTGTTTTCTGGTTCCAGTAGTTATTCTTTGGAATAAACAAAAAGTAGTCTGACTACAGTGTTGGAAAAGCAGCTGTAGCAAAGATCGTGTGGGTTCCTTGGCTTTCATTTTACAGTTTCCCAACCATGCCCTCATTTTCACTACAGTAGTCATAAGATGCAGCCAGTCCCATTGGAATCTGCTCACAACTCCCTGCAACTGCAGCGGATGAGAATAACAAAAGAAAGAAAACCCACTGAGGAAAATGAGACATGAGACGCCTCACGCTGTAAACTGAGCCTTCTCCTTCTGGGTGACTGGATTTTCAATATTTACATGAGGTAGTCACGTATTTCTGACCTGGACCTTTTTCTAGGTCACCATACCTTTTCCAGAAAATAATAGACAAAAAAAAGTGATAACTTGCTTTTGACTCTCAAAAAAAATAGTCATTTGAGTAACATGGTCTACTTGTTGAGATAAAGGAAAGAGGAGGTGCTTGTTTAAGAGGTTTTGTCTGTTCAGTAATAGGGGAAGGATACTGACTGAAGTTTGTGTTCACAATGCTAACTCCTAGTATCAATTTGTCTTCATATGCTCCTCTTTGAGAGTCGAAGCTTAAAACAAGCAAACAATAGAAAAAAGAAAACCGAATCAGATATAGCTCATTAACATTTCAGTCAAAATACAAGTTACCTATAAACATTTTCATATGAATTCTAATATCATCTTTCATAAATGATTTTCATGGATACCTTTCAAAGACTGTTATTGGGAATTGCTGGGAGGCCTTCTTAAGGCTGCACACAAACACTTTCTTGGTACAGCCTGGCCCGGGGAGTAAAAGTTTGGCAAGGGGAAGTGTGTGGGAGGCTGAGATTCCTGCAGGGTGGCAACTCCCCCAAATCTAATGACTGCTTCCAAAATGTCAAATACAGACTCGAAACTCACATGAAAAATTAAGTTCAGGTGTAAACACATATAAGGGTAGATAGATTGCTCACAGTCATTTATTTTCTAGTGTATGCTGATTCTAGATTAATATTCAAAACAGCATAGAACAGAACATATCATTTATCAGACATGGGAGAACAGTATATGTTGTTTATGGATACACAGAAATGGAATAAAAGCACAAAAATGTGTATGGCTGTCAGAAGAGAATCTCAGGAAGGTGATATGGAAGGGCATACCGATAGCTTACTTTCATTGTTTAGTGTTTTTCATAAAGCTATTTACGTGAAGTAAAAGGACATTATAAGTGTAAACAGGTTTCCAGCACTGGATCTGTAGAATTTAAATTTTTAGAAGTTGACTGGAGAGGTGGTTCAGTGGTTAAGAGCACTGACTGCTCTTCCAGAGGTCCTGAGTTCAAATCCCAGCAACCACATGGTGGCTTACAACCATCTGTAATGAGATCTGATGCCCTCTTCTGGTGTGTCTGAAGAGAGCAACAGTGTACTTATATATAATAAATAAATCTTTATACAAAAGTAGTTGAGTGTGGTCAGGTGGTGGTGGCCCATGCCTTTAATCCGAGCACACGGGAGGCAGAGGCAGGTGGATCTTTGAGTTTGAAACCAGCCTCATCTACAGAGCGAGTTCCAGGACAGTCAGGGCTACACAGAGAAACTCTGTCTCAAAAAACCAAGAAAAAAGAGTCGAGGGTGTTTGTTATATTATGTATACTTTTTAGATGTCTGTTACATTAATTAAAAGTGCTAAGTTTCAGTCTTCCCAATTCTCCTCTAGTTATAAAGGCCTCTGAAAACTTTATCAAAATAAAATCTTTGCATAAAATAAGTTTCAAGTTACAATATGCTATTTGGTATTTCATGTCATTTAAAATTATTACATTTTTATTTAGTATGAGTGTGTGTGTGTGTGTGTGTGTGTGTGTGTGTGTGCGCGCGCGCGCGCGCGTGCGTGTGCATGAGCAACATGGAGGTGATTGGACTACATATGGGAATCTGTTTCTGTTCTCTTATTCCACCTTCTGGGGATTGAACTCAGGTGGTCAGGCTTGGCCGCAGGTTCCTTTACTTGCTGAGCCATTTTATAGGCCCGTAATGCCGTTTTAACATATCATAAGTACATAAAGTACATCCATTGCTTGGATGCACCCAAAATGAAACTTAACGGATACGAAGAAATCTTGTGCCTTTTCTTCCTCAGCCAGATCCTAGCCCATTTTTGAGTTCCCACAAAATTGATACAGAGTCTCAGTTCTGTTACCACAGAATCCTGTCTCCTGCTCAAGGAAAGCACTCCAGATTGGGTTGTTTCACTGCTGTGCATGCTGCCCTCTACTGGTGGACGACTCTACTTGCAAGTGGTTCGCTGCTGTGTTTGGTTCCTTTATCTCCTATCAAAGTCACACCCGAATTATAAACAAGGTATGCATGTGGCCATCCGTCCGGCAAGCTTGTCTGCATTTTTCTCATAAACAGAATCACTGGTTCTACGGCTACGATGTTTTTTAATAGAAAATACTTATCAATTTGGAGGGAGAGCTTGCGAAGTGTCTCCTATGAGAAGGCACAGCAAGGACTAGCCATACGAGTCAGAAATGGACTTATCTTGTGTGAGGAGTTCGGATACTATTGTGAACTATACTATGGAAGGCTGTTCGAAATGCCATCTGCAGAGGGACACACCGAAAGACTGAGGACCACAAAAAGGAAGCAAACCTTGCTGTGGAGAGCTTTAACAAAACCAAGAAAACCAAGGATTGTGAGACAAACAGTAACAGGAAATGGGGCAGAGTGGTTCGAGGACAAGGAACTACTGAAGAAAGCAGAGATATCAGAAATTGTTTGTTGGTGGCTAACAATGGTATCCATTCTTCCTGCGGGACCAGAGGACTAAAAACTTGTAGAAACACCCTGGCACTCCTTGACGTCAGAAACAGACCTTAGAAGTGCTTGGAACTGAACCACAACTCTTCTAATTCAAACACGGCAGGGTGACACATGGAGATAGGGAGCCCAGTAAATTAAGTTTATGAATTACTGCTGAGAGGTTGCTGGGCTCTAGATTTGTCTGTGGATTTGTAGAAGGCTCACTGGGGACTGAGAAATAAGCAAGAAATTGGGACCACAGCCATCTTCCACTCTCTCCCATTGTGCCACACTCCCCTCCCCTCTCCTCTCCTCTCCTCTCCTCTCCTCTCCTCTCCTCTCCTCTCCTCCCTTCCCCTCCCCTCCCTCCCCTGCTCTCCTCTCCTCCTCCCTTCCCTCCCCTCCCCTGCCTCCTCCTCCCTTCCCTCCCCTCCCCTCCCTCCCCTGTTCTCCTCTCCTCCCTCCCTTCCCCCTCCCTCCCCCCCCCTGCCTCTCCTCTCCTCCCTCCCTTCCCCCCTCCCTCCCCCCTCTCCCTCTCCTCTCCTCTGCTCTGCTCTGCTCTGCTCTGCTCTGCTCTGCTCTGCTCTGCTCTGCTCTGCTCTGCTCTGTCTTGGCAATCTGAATCTAGAAGCTAGCACTTTAAGAGGGAAGAAGTAAAGTTGGGGGACTCCAGCAGAAGCAGAACAGGCCAAGTAGAATGACATCCTTCTTTTTTCTTCTTCTTGGCATAACCACCATCACCACGAAGGATGCTGGCAGTGGGGAAAAGCACCAAGGGGGAAAGAGTAGCCTTAGAAGTAGCTGAAATAGATTTTACTGCTCCTCTCACAGAAATAGGAACTTGACTTAGTTATTTCTGGCACTGTTCAGCCCTAGGACCACCATGTGGTTTGCCATAAGAAACAAATGAAAGAAACTATATCTTGTAGACATGTAAATAGGCTGATGTTCTCTAGGGGGTGGGCAGATATGCTTTGTCATGGATACATCTTGAGGTTGTTTGCCTCTTTCTTCTACTTTAGAGGCTGGGAGCAGAATTTTTATCATTGGGGTTGGGGATTTAGCTCAGTGGTAGAGCGCTTGCCTAGCAAGCACAAGGCCCTGGGTTCAGTCCCCAGCTCTGAAAAAAAAAAAAAAAAAAAGAATTTTTTATCATTATTTGTAACATTTCGTTATGCTGGTGGAGAAAAGTATAACCTAGTGTTACCAGAGAGATTTAGGAGACATATATTTCTGATTCCGTTAGATAGCAACGTTAAGGATGAACTAGCCAGTGTTTGCTGAGGGAATGGTGTATGGCAGGCCCTGGACAGTCTCTTCTTACTGACTTTTCACAGCCTTACAAGTGCAAGCTCCGAGGTCAAGCTTACTATCCCTTGAGTCTTGGCACAACTGTGTACACAGAGTAGGAGCTCAGTACATGTGGAATACACTCCATGTGTTATGGGTTGAATGTGTTTTCTCTGGCTCCTGGCTCATGTGTTGAGTATTTGGTTCCCAGGTGGTGCTATTTTAGGAAGTTTTATGTGGAAACTTTAGGAGGTGGGGCTAGCTAGAGGATGTAGGCCACTGGGGACATCAATTTAAAGATTATATTTGATACCTAGTTCCTTAGTCATTGTGCTTCCTGTTTATTACACCACTAGGATGCTTTGTTTCACTATGGGTCTAGAATCAAAGTAGTCAAGGTCTAAGCACAGAAATCCTCAAAACCAGGAGCTAAAAGAAACTTTTCCTCCCTTAAGTAGTTTCTTCCAGGTAGTTTGGTCACAGCAACACAAAAACAAACTTAATAGATTGGCCAAGTGATTGAAATTAGTAAGCAATTTTAACAAATATTATCACACACACATACAGTCACACTGGACAAGTCATATTATCATCTTTACCTTCTAAATGAAATTGAGGTCCCGAAAGACTAAGGGATGTATACAAACTTAAGGAGATTCTATGTATCAGAACCTGAATTCAAAACCATTTAGCTGTACCTGGTTTCTATTTGGGAAGATAACAAAATCTGAAGGACAGAAAATAGTGACAATTAAATGAGGTATGGCAGAATTCCAGGAACTAAACCACCATCCAAAGAGTACACATGGACAGACCCATGGCTCTAGCTGCATATGTAGCAGAGAATGGCCTTGTTTGGCACCAATGGGAGGAGAAACCCTTGGTCCTGTCAAGGCTGGACCCCCAGTGTAGGGGAATGTCAGGGTGGGGAGGTGGGAAGTGTGGGTGGGGAAACACCTTCATAGAAGCAGGGGGGGTGGTGTAAGTGGTTTATAAATGGGAAACCAGGAAAGGGAATAACATTTGAAATGTAAATTAAAATATCTAATAAAAAATGAGGTTATGGATACAGTTATTTCCAATGGACTATGTACTTCAGATGACTCAAATGATTAGTTTTCTATATCATGTATATTTTACACCTCATCCCCCACCTCCTCAGCACACACAGCCTGAAATATCAGAGTCTAGAATTTCCAGCATTGTGACATCAATGACCATGAAACAGATGTCTATTGTTCCTTTGCTCATAAGCCATCATCCTCCAAGTACCATGTTTTTAGTCAAAAGACTGGATACCACATCTGTTTCTCACTAATCGTGTTATCAGTGAGCATCCAGGAATACCTGTCTGGCTTTTCTTAGGTTAAAGGGGGAAGCTAGTTTCAGACAGACTCACCTAAGGGATCACATCAGTTATGAACATAGGGCCTCAATGACACTGATTCTGACCTTGGATTGAGGAGCACAGGTTGCTTTGAGTTTCTCTCTGATGAGTAGAGTCAGTGAACACTGGGTAGTTTCCTTATTCCTAGTTGACCCTCTTATTGAAGTAAATATGGCTGCTGCTGGCTGAGGACTTCTAAGAGGAAGTGAGTCAGCTGCACTTAGGGGAACTTGAGGAGCCCCCTGTGGAAAGGGGAAGGAAGATGAACTCACACTGAGATAAACCATTTAAAGAAGATTAGCTAGTGCTTTCAACATCACAGAAGAGAAAAGCTTACCAAAATGAGCAGTATTGCAAAAACGGTCACTCTTTAGCCAAAGTCCTATGAAGTGGGGGAGCAGGAAGTTCGCACTAGCCACTTTCCTCTCTCTATGACTTCTCATGATACTCAATGAGGAAGAGTGTTCAGCAAGAGCAAAGTCCCCAGATAGTCCTTGACACCATGAGAAAAAAATGAACTAGGAGCAACACAAAAATCTAACACGTCAATCAAATGGCAAATTGATTGGCATTAGTTGTTAACATTAATAAATGTCATTATATGCATGCAATAATTCTAGACAGGTCATACTCCTGTTTTCCAGCCCACAGTCCTCTCCTGTTAAGTTCCCTCCAATTGTCTTGTTGCAGAATAGAGAAGTATGACCAGCAAATGCTGCCCACTTTTGAAAAATCAGACCTCCCAAGAACTGTGCAGCCATATTTGATTTCTACTGGGCATAAAGCCAATGTTGGAGGAGTAGAACACGTGCTCCTAAGAAAAAGGTGCAGGGTACCAACCAGGCTACCCTTCCCTGTACATGGATGTGTTCTATAAAGGTTTGCAGAGCAGCACCTCAGTCTGAATGGAAACGGCCTTTCAGCCTAGAGTACAGAGGGCCTCACTGATCTTTCCTTCATCCTGACTCTACAAACTGGGCTCAGATTCTCCAGAGAACACAAGCAAAAATAATCCAGCTGGATGCCCATGTCCTTGATTTGCCTCCCTCAGCTTTGCTTAATGACCCTTTTTATGGTCTTTGCTTTTTGTCTCCACACATGAGCTCATGATGCCACTCCCAGTGTCCTCCACCTCCTCTTTTCCCTTCCTTCTCTTCCTCCTCCTTCTTCTTCGGGGTTTTTGGTTTTGGGTTTTTTGTTGTTATTGCTTGTTTATTTGTTTGGTTTGAGAAAGGGTTTCTCTGTGTAAGCCCTGGCTGTCATGGACATTGCTCTGTAGATCAGGCTGGTCTCAGATTCTCTTGCCTCTGATCCCTGAGTTAAAGGCATGCGCCACCACTGCCTGACCCCTCTCTTTCGTCTACCATGCCCTATTACAGCTACACCCTCCATCTGGAAATTAGCATTCTGCTCTGTTAGTTCCAAGTATTCCCATACACTGTTTACCCTTCTTGGATGGGGCTGACCTGCTCCATAAAGCTAGGAACTCCAGAGGCCACCTGTTAACCATCCTGAAGCAATGCCCAGTGCACTGGAGCCCAGCCAGAAGGCTGCACTAATATTCTCACCATCACCAACTCGACCTGTATCCTCACCTCCATTTGTGCCGCCTCCAGTGAGATTAATAAGAGAACTCCCTAAGTTGAAATTGCTCCAATATAATTGAATCTGGAAACACTGAGTTCCAGAGGCTCTAAAGGAACAGTGCATGTAGAATTACACTCTGTTCTCTTGCTGGCACGACAGTAATCAAGACCATGACGCAATTACCCGAAGAGACCTGGACTGTGCTGGAGGGTCGTGGTGGTAGTGGTTGTGGTGGTTGTTTTCCCTAAACTGCTTTGAAAATATTCCACTGAGGATGGAGAGATGGCTCAGCAGCTAAGAGTGCTTACTGCTTTTGCAAAGAAACTGAATTCAGTTCCAAGCATCCAGGTCAAGCAGCCCACAAGCACCAGGAACTCCAGCTCTAGGGGATCTAATACCCTTTTCTGGCCTCCAAGGACACCTACACTCACTCACGTGCAGTCTTCTCCTGGCCTCTGTGGGCATCTATGCTCACATGCCCCCCCATACACTTTAAAAAATAATAATAAATCTTTTTCAAAATGAGATACAGAATAATCAAACCCGGAGGTTTGTTCAAATGTAAGTCACTTTTGCCAGTGGAATGGCCTAGTGACTGCCTTCAAACTCTCCGTGGGATCCATGAGCAGCTGCAACTCAGGTCCTCTAAGACCAGGAGTCTCCTAGAAACTAATATATTTCACCATATTTCTCCCGGCCACAGCATCAGCCACTCCCAGAAAAATCCAAGGGAAGGCAGAATTTCTGTAGTTGGCTGCCCCCTGGTGTTTGCAGAGCAGCAATGATAGGCAGGGCCACAGCACAGCTAAGCTGCAGCAGAGATGCTTGGCTTTGACATTCAGCCCACGCTCTGCTCACCACAGTCTCAGCACCCGGGAGTTACCTTACTCTTTTCTAATTTATTTTCCACAGGTTTCTAATTTTATTTTTAAGTTTTACATGGCCTGAGATTTCTCTTTTCTTAGTTTTTATTTTTAAAACATTAGATTTCATTATAGTGTTTTAAAATATAATTTGTCTTTGTTGACACTCCTGCTCTCCTCCACCCTTCCCTCCTACGCCCTCTTGTACTCAGGTTGCCGGTGTTCAATTGCCTTCCCCTCTTCAACAGGAGATTTCTATTTTCTAAAGGATAACAGACTACTTACTACCAGACCTACATGATAGACCATACCAGCCTGTAAGGACACCATCTCTACTTCTGTGATTGGTTTGTTTTTGCTTTTCGGTGCTAGAGATTGAACCCAGGACCTCACATGTGCTAGGCAAGTTTTCTACGGTCAAACTTAACACCCAGCCCATCATCTCTACGTCTAACGTGCACTCCTAAGAGCCTATAAGAATCTCTCTCTCTCTCTCTCTCTCTCTCTCTCTGTCTCTCTGTTTTGAGAAAATTGGTTCCATTTTAGAGAATTCTCTGGACTAAGAATTCCACAGTCATATGTCCACCTATGAGTTTCTGCTAGCTCTACTTCCAAAATATGTCCTTTGTCTGCCCACATTTTTTATATTTCACTCACTTCATATCTAAATTCTAGAATTTCTAAATTTTTTTTCACTGATATGAGTACACTGTAGCTGTCTTCAGACACACAAGAAGAAGGCATCAGATCTCATTACAAATGGTTGTGAGGGGCTGGAGAGATGGCTCAGCGGTTAAGAGCAGTGACTGCTCTTCCAGAGGTCCTGAGTTCAATTCCCAGCAACCACATGGTGGCTCACAACCATCTGTAAAGGGCATGACGTTAGTTAGTCTGAAGTTAGTGACGGTGTACTCACATATATGAAATAAATAAATAAATCTTTAAAAAAAATGGTGTGACTCTCTTTCCTTCCTCCGCAGCGATCCTACTGCCAGAACTTCACCATGTCCATTCTCAAGATCCATGCCAGAGAGATCTTTGACTCCCGTGGGAATCCCACCGTTGAGGTGGATCTCTACACTGCAAAAGGTCTCTTCCGTGCTGCGGTGCCCAGCGGTGCGTCCACTGGCATCTACGTGGCCCTAGAACTCCGAGACAATGATAAGACCCGCTTCATGGGGAAGGGTGTCTCAAAGGCTGTTGAGCACATCAATAACACTATTGCACCTGCTCTGGTTAGCAAGAAACTGAATGTTGTGGAGCAGGAGAAGATTGACCAGCTGATGATTGAGATGGACGGCACAGAGAATAAATCTAAGTTTGGTGCAAATGCCATCCTGGGAGTGTCCCTGGCTATCTGCAAGGCTGGTGCCATGGAGAAGGGGGTCCCCCTTTACCGTCTCATTGCTGACTTGGCCGGCAACCCTGAAGTCATCCTGCCCGTCCCAGCTTTCAATGTGATCAACGGCGGTTCTCACGCTGGCAACAAGCTGGCCATGCAAGAGTTTGTGATCTTGCCTGTGGGAACATCCTGTTTCAGGGAAGCCATGCACATTGGAGCAGAGGTTTACCACAACATGCAGAACGTCATCAAGGAGAAGTATAGAAAAGATGCCACCAATGTAGGTGATGAGGGTAGATTCACATCTAACATCCTGGAGAACAAAGAAGCACTGGAGCTGCTCAAGTCTGCCATTGCAAAGGCCGGCTACACTGACCAGGTTGTCATCGGCATGGATGTGGCTGCCTCCGAGTTCTACAGGGCTAGCAAGTATAACCTGGACTTCAAATCTCCAAATTACGCCAGCCGGTACATCACACCCGACCAGCTGGCCGACCTGTACAAGTCCTTCATCAAGGACTACCCAGTGGTGTCCATTGAAGATCCCTTTGACCAGGACGACTGGGATGCTTGGCAGAAGTTCACAGCTACTGCAGGCATCCAGGTGGTGGGGGATGACCTCACAGTGACCAACCCTAAGCGGATCGCCAAGTCTGCAGGCAAGAAGTCCTGCAACTGCCTCCTGCTCAAAGTGAACCAGATTGGCTCTGTGACCGAGTCTCTGCAGGTGTGTAAGCTGGCCCAGTCCAATGGCTGGGGTGTCATGGTGTCCCATCGATCTGGGGAGACTGAGGGCACTTTCATTGCCGACCTGGTGGTGGGGCTCTGCACTGGGCAGATCAAGACTGGTGCTCCCTGCCGATCTGAGCGCCTGGTCAAGTACAATCAGATCCTTAGAATCGAGGAGGAGCTGGGCAGCAAAGACAAGTTTGCTGGCAGGTCCTTCAGGAACCCCCTGACCAAGTAAGGCATGGACTGGAGATCCCTGGAGCTACCAGATCCTCTGTCTCTGATGTCATCCAGGCGGCTCAAGGCTGGCCCAGTGCTTGCCCCTCCCATGTCACTGCTTCCTTAGACATCCACCCCTGACTTCCTGGAGCCCTGCTGGAGCCCCCAGCTTTGTAATCATGTGATCGGTCTGAATCATTGTTTCTGTCACCTGACTTTCCAGCTAGTGTCTGGAGCCCTCAGAACTCCAGCGTAATCTCTAGGGTGCCCATACCATCAAGACTCCCCCCAGTGGTTTACATGCAAAAATAAAAGCTGCAGAAGCCCCCCCCCAAAAAAAATGGTTGTGAGCCACCATGTGGATGCTGGGAATTGAACTCAGGACCTCTGGAAGAGCAGTCAGTGCTCTTAACCACTGAGCCATCTCTCCAGCCCCCTAGGATTTCTTATTATGGTGACATCAGCAGTGAGAGAATCACTAGTGTACTATAGTGATCTCTTTACTGCTCTCCCTGCTCCCATCTTGGCTTCATCTTCTATAATAATTTGCTAAAATATAAGCCAGTGCATGTGACTCTTCTCCAATGGCTTCCCAATAGGTTTACACTGAATCTCAAACTCCTTGTATGGATAACTAGAGCTGGGATAATGTAGCTTCTGTTAGCACAATTTCCTGTCCCTCACTACTCCTAAACACCTCGTAAGTATCACAAATATAGCATATAGCATTCCATGTATCCCGGGCTGGGCCCAAACTCACTATGCTCACTTTTTAGCTAAGGATAGCCTTGAACTCATGCTTCTCCTACCTCCTGAGTTCTGGGATTGTAGAAATTCTGCCAAAGAAAATATATAGTCATGGAATAAACACATGAAAAGATACCCATTTTCGAACTGGACTTTAATTTTTAAAATTATTATTTTGTGTGTGTGTGTGTGTGTGTGTGTGTGTGTGTGTGTGTGAGAGAGAGAGAGAGAGAGAGAGAGAGAGAGAGAGAGAGAGAGAGAGAATTTTAGTGTTTGCATGCTGTAATGTGCATGTGGATGCCAGAGACTAACTTGTGGGAGTTGGTTCTCTCCTTCAGTCGTTTGAGTCCCTGAGATTGAACTCAGTTGTAGTCTTGGTGGCAAGGGCCATTGCTCATTGAGCCATCTCACTGGTTCCCCAAACTGGATTATTTAATGTTCCATTTTTGAGTTGTTTGTTGGTTATGTGCTTTGTACATATTATTTTACACTCAGAGCATATATTTTCATTTTTATCCACTAGAACTTTCATGGAATGAAAGTTTTCCAATGTTTGATGAGGTCCAAACTGTCTACATTTCCTTTTATGGTCTATATGGAGCTAAATCTAACAAGTTTTACTGAACCCTAGAATCTGGTTCTTCTCTCTCTCTCTCTCTCTCTCTCTCTCTCTCTCTCTCTCTCTCTCTCTGTGTGTGTGTGTGTGTGTGTCTGTGTTTCTGTCTTATAAATTCTATACAGTTTGACAGTGTCGAGAGAAGTTGTGGTCCAGCCTGAGGCTGTTCAGATGTAGAGTGTAAGAATGCCTATTTTGGTTTAGCATTTTCATGAAAATCAGTTGGGGGTATTTGTGTGAGTCTATTTCTGGGTTTTCTCCTCTGTTCTTTTGCCTTAATTCTGATCCAGTGATCCATGTTCTAACCCTTCCACCAATATACTCTCCTAATTACTATAATTATATACTAAAGAAATTATATAGTAAATATAAAGAAATTATATAGTCAAACCAAGTAGTTCATATCCTCCCACTCTGCCTTTGTCAAGTTGGTTTTAGCTATTTCACAGCTTGTAAGTCCACACTAATAGAATACAGAGGAGAACTGCTCTACTGTTAGACACAATTGGCTGCAAACACAGTCTGTAGGGATAGCTGGCAGGTTCAGATTTGCTCACAACTGCCATTTTCTGAAACACGTGTGCCCATGTTCAAGCCACGAAAAAATGTCTCACTGCCCTAACCTTTGCATTTATGAAGTGAGTATCAGCCAGTGCCTCTAGAGAATGCAGTGGGTTTTTTAGGGAATATCACAGAGATTTAGTATGTGTCTCAATACATATTAGACCTTTAATAATGCTCAGACTATTCACCACAGAGTACCTCTCCATTCTGCCACGTCATCCTGGTGAAAACGGAGAAGCAGAAAAAAAAATGTCCACTTCATTCTGTTTCGCTCTTTCATTCATGCCCGTCTTTCTCTTCCAGCCCAGAACTCAAACTTCAGCACACTTATAAAGGGTGATTCGAAGTGAGCTCTCTGTTTCATTATAACCCACGGAAGTGTTAGAGTTGTTTTAAAGATATTTATAGGGACTTGTAAGTAGCAACAACAGCAGTGGGCTACTCGGTCCCTTTAAAAGAATACTTGTCAAACCAGGTGGTGGCAGCAGCAGTCTGTGCCTTTAATCCCAACACTTGGGAAGCAGAGGCAGGCAGATCTCTGTGAGTTTGAGGCTACCCTGAAATGGAAACTTCTGGTTTCTTTGGAAAGTCAGCTATATCAAATGATGTTTTGCTGGGGCACACAGGTGAGATGTTTTGCTAAAGCAAACGTGCGAAAGAATGTTTTGCTGAAGCAGACTCAGGTGACAGGATGTTTGATGTTAAGAAGGAATATAAACATAACCCAAAAGACGGTGAATGACACTG
Organism: Rattus rattus; assembly: GCF_011064425.1. Taxonomy (NCBI): domain Eukaryota; kingdom Metazoa; phylum Chordata; class Mammalia; order Rodentia; family Muridae; genus Rattus; species Rattus rattus. The sequence goes on from NC_046172.1 coordinate 94,652,005, forward strand.
GATGCTATTGGCACACCTTGCCATTCCTTACTGGTCATCATTTGTTACGACTTCATAGAAAGAAACACACTAAAAACTTCTGGTGCTGCTCTGACAGCTTCTTGCCGTTTCCACAGACTTGGGCCGATTGGCAGAGTGAGATGGAAGTTTCTGGATATGTCAGCTGACGCAGACTCAAGTGGAGTTTTTGCTAAAACAGATATAGGGAGAATAAATAGGACTCAACGGACAGTGACATGATAGGGCGGAGGTGGCGAGGAGGCTTGCATAGCTAGCTTTGGAAAGCTTCACTGGCCTTGTGTCTTTGCTGATCTTCAATTCCTTGAGAGATGCTCAGCAGAGAACATTTCCTGGCAGCCCTGCTAGTCCTGCTTGCTCCTGTTGACTCAGATTCAGCAGAGACCTGGCTTTTACTGCCGGGTTAGGCCACCACTGCTGATTCGTGTTTGCTATCGTGACACTACTGAACTGGACTGCTGCTATCCTGACAATTGGAGATTGAAATCCCTCCAAGGAACTACTTCTAAACAGCATAGATCAGAGCCTCACAGCTTCTTCTGAATTGACCTGTCCTTGCTGATTTGTGAATGGTGTTTGCAAGGTGGATCGAGCTGCCATGGTTGATTTGTGTGTGAACTTAACTGCTGAGAGCCTGACCAAACAAGTGGAATTTCCTTCAAAGAACTATTTCTAAACAGGTCTACTTCCCCTGTGTCCTAATAACTTTTCTTTTTCACTATCTCTGGTGAGCTAGAGAGGAGGTTGAACATTTATTCAAATACATTGAGAAAAAAATTATGCCTACACTAGCCCCAACTACTGATCAAGTTTTGGGACAGCCAGGGCAATACAGGGAAATTCTTCCTCAAAAGACAAACAAACACAAAAACGAAGGAGTAGTGGGCTTGCAGGGGGAGAATACTTGTCACAAAGGCTTCAATTTGGCGACAGCCTTGAAGTATAACACCTTTACATCTGCCTTTATCCTCACAACTGAGACTGCTTACACCCTAGTCTATCTCAGGATGAGGGCTGGATACATTCAAAGTGAAAAACCATTGTTAGTTTTGATCTATGCAGGAGATTCCTGTGAACTGTCGTTGTGCTGAAGGTTCTAGCTAGACTGGCTCAGGTTTCTCCTGGCTATATCAGAGTTCGAGGCCTTTCTTGCCTAATCTCCCCACCCTCTCCCTCCTCTTTTACAGGCACAACTGAAGGGAGAATAATCTCCCTGCGCCTGCTTCCCTTCTCACCCACTCTTATCTTTTTTTATTTTTCCTTGGTTTTAATTCTCATTGGAATCTCCTTCATGCCTACCTTGCTTAGCATCTGGTTTCCAAAGAAACCAAAACAACATTCCCTGAGACCTTTTTGGATTTGGGGGTTCTTGATTCTAAATTCCTTCTGATGCTACTTACGTGCTCATGATATTCTCTTCTGGACTCTTAGGCGTTGACATCCAGCTGGTGTTGAAGCCTCCTGTTTCTAGACCACAGTACCTTCTTTCAGAAAGATATATCATCCTCACATTTGCTCTATAGTCCCAAGAACTGTGATTGCCAGGATTTTCTAAGTCTGTGATTAGATTGGAAGATAGTACCTTATATTCTTGAGTATGTTCTGTTATTAATCTTCTTTTGACCTTGGGCATACCACCTGTTCATTCTGTACCTTAGTTTTCCCATATAAAAAATAAAAGAGCCTGGACTAAAACAATCTTAAAGGTTTATTCTAACATTAACATCACATACCTACATGTAGCAAGCAGCTTTGGAGCCAGGAGATTCTATGAGGGAAGATTTTTCTGCTGTCTTTAAGCACGCTTGGCATAGTGACTCGTACCTTTAATCCCAGGACTTGGGAAATAGAGAGATCTCTGTGAGTTTTTGAAGCCAGTCTGGTCTACATAGCAAGTCCCAGGCCAGCCAGGGCTGCATAGTGATATCTTGTCTAAACAAACAAACGGAAACACATATAAAGGGCGCAGGGAGACTACTCTCCCTTCAGTTGTGCCTATAAAGGAGGCGGGAGAGGACAGGGAGATTTAGCTAACCTTTGAACATGAAAATGTAAGGAATCACAACAGGCAATAATGTGATAACAACAGACGTAAAATCAATAAGAAGCCCAGGCCAAAGGGAAAAGCATGGCGTGTAGAGAGGAGAGGGGCACACCATCCACGGTCCCGACAGGTCATCTGTATGCGAGGACTCTGTGAAGTGAGAAACCATCCATTCCATAAAGCACATAAGCATCCAAAAGGGGCAGCAGATTGGGCATCAGGGAATGAGATCAGCAAAGAGACAGGCAGGCTTAGGAGCTGAGGCAGAGGGTAGGCTGTAAGGTCAGAAAACTAGGTAACAAGATGACAGGGAGAGACAAACTTGCCACCTCATGATGGGTTGGTTACTCACGGAAACAAGAAACTACCTTATGACCTCATAATAATGTATATAGTTCATAAATTAGTACTCTAGATTTTGACATCGCTGAGAGTAAACCTCAAAATTATTTCCACCACAAAGTGCTAAAATACAGTTGATGTAAGGAACATACTAACTTGCTTAACATTGTCTTCCCAAACTGTACACCATAAATATGGTATTTGTCGGTATTTTTAAAAAGTCAAAGACTGGGTTTTCAGAACCAGCAATAGTTTCTCAGGCAAGTTCTTTAGGTCCCTTTGAACCTCATTTACCACAGTCAAAGATGGGGTTGGAACCACAGCTGCCCACAGGCTCAGGTCCAGCACTGAGTGCGATCCTCTGTGAAAAATATTGAGCCCTGTAATTGGTACGTGGTAATTGCTCTGTTCATGTAAGGTAGTTTCTGCTGCCTTGTCTGACACTGAATTTAAATAACACAAGCTCCTTCTCAGTAGCTCCCTAATTTGTGACAATGAAAACAGCAGCCGTTTGTGGTTGTTTATAAGTTACAAATTTTCATTCCAGAGAAAGCGCTCATTAATATTCTTACCACTGCTTCTTACTGACAGCCTCAGCCGTTGCGATGTATCTAATGTGAACAATTTGATGTAATTTCTGGAAGCATACACACAGCCAGCTTCCAGTTACTCACTCTAATGGAGAGTATCAGAGTCCTGGATAATCCAAACCTGATCGGAACCCAGAGGCATCTGTTTGGCTTAGCGATGGTCCAAATAACCTTTATTTGTAGTGCATTTACCTTTTGGATCCCTTCCTGCTTCAGCGAATCCTGAATTCAGTTTCTGCTCTCTAAACACAGGCAGTAAAAAATGCACAGAAATAGTCTTGAGGCAAGGGAAATCAAGGATCATGACATGGACTTTATTGCGAATGAAGACAGGATTTAGGATACAGTTTTGCTGGTGACTCTCAAAATTGAAAGCAGGTTAAAACAACATGGAGAACTTGTGAAGGTGTCCATTCACCCGACCTCACCCTTAGAATTCTGCTTGAGGAACTCTAGCATGGGCTTCAACAGTTTTGTTGTTTAAAAAGACAAAAAAAAAAAAAAAAAAAAAAACAACGTACAGGGTTAAGAGCACTGACTGCACTTCCTGAGTTCAATTCCCAGCAACCGGATGGTGGCCCATAACCATCTGTAGTGGGATTCGATGCCCTTTTCTGGTGTGTCTGAGGACAGTGATGGTATAGTCACATACATAAAATAGATAAATAATTCTTTGTTTATAAAAAGTACAAAGCCTAACAAAATGCCTGAACAGGTAAAAGTACTTGCTAGGGCAAACCTGATAATCTTACTTTGATCCCCAGAAAACCCGAAGTGGAAAGAAAAAAACTGACTCCTGAAAATTGTCCTCTGACCTCTTCATGCATGCTTTGCTCACACATGCATGTGCTAGCATACCAACACACACACACACACACACACACACACACACACACACACACAGTGTCTAACAGTAGGGGCTGGGAATGTCGTCAGGGTACGTAAAGCTTTGACTTTGAACTTGAGCACTTAAAAGGCACCAAAGCATTAAGTTGTTCATCTTAAGTGCTTTTATGCACACAGATCATTGGTATAAGTATAATCATGTAGGCAACAGATCTCTTGACACTCTCCATCTTGCAAAAGTGAAACTTGAGGCTCGTTTTGTTCCGTCTCCTTTCCTCAGTCCTTCACAACAGCCTTTCTACTTTATTCTTGACTAGATACTTCATATGAGTGGAATAAGACATTCTCTTAGTGACAGGTTAATTGCACTAAACATTATACCCTTGGAGGATTATCCCCGTTATAGCATGGGACATTATTCTTTTTAAGTGGGGCAGTGGGAGATGGGCATGGCTGTGCACACTGGTAATCTCAGTTTTCTGAGGAGCCAAGGCAGAAAAAAATATGGAAGTTTCAAACAGGTCGAGCTACATAGATGCTACCTTAAAACATCAGGGGTGATAATGTAGACGTGTCTGAAGTGGTACAGTGCTTGCCTGGCATGCATGGAGATGCCACTGCATACACTATGAACTCCTGTAGTCCTAGCACCTGGGATGGGGAGGCAGGAAGAGCGAACATTCTAGATCATCTTTAGTTATATAGGTAATTCAGGGCTATCCTGGGCTTCACGAGACCCTATCTCAAAATAAACAAACAAAAAAAAAACCAAACAACAAACAAAAAATCAAAACAAAACCAAAAGAACCACCACCACCAACAGCAACGAAACAAAACAAAACAAAATAAAAGCCCAAAAACCTCTATGTAGCCAAGGCTGGTATCGCACTTGTATTTATACCTCGGCCTCCTCTATTTTTTCCATTCATCCATCAATAGATGGTGGAATGCTTTTCATGTATTTTCTGCTTTGCTCACTTTTTCTAGTGCCAGGAATTGAACCCACAGCCTTGCAAAACGGAAGTGTGCTTTTCCAATAAACCCTCTGGGTATTTGCTACTTTTGGATCTCTGGCCATACTTGCAGAATAATTTTTAATTTTCTATTTTTTGGTTAGGGGAAATAGCCTCATTCTCAGTTCAGGCTGGCCCGGAACTCACATCCTTTCACTCATGATACTCCTCCAGCCTTAGCATTCCACGTGCTGGGATTATGAGTGTAAGCCACTATGTGTCCGCAGCTACTATTTAGAGAATTAGAAAGACCACTGATTTTTAAAAGTTGAAGTACTTTTATATGACAATCTAGTACCAGACTCCATTTTATAAATGAGAAATCCAAGGTACAAAGAGGGGAACTAGCCTGCCCAACATCACAAAATGAATAGTAGAATGGTCCATAGGTCCCAGGTCACCCAGCTCTTCACATAACTCACTAGGAATGGTTGCTAATGGAGCTAAAGCACTGGGCTGAGAAAGAAAGAAGGCAAAGGGAGATGGCCGCATAAAAGACTGAGAAATTTCCCCTGGCAGCTTGTAGAGACACCTTGGTGGTGGTGTTGTGCTTATATCAATCAGGGGTAGAGAAGATGGACTGTCTTTTGTTTATCCTAGCTTGATTGGTGCCTGGCTTGGTGACCAAAGCTGTCTTATGCCTAAGACTCATAAAAATCAAATCAAATCAAATCAAATCAAATCCAGGCAGAGCATCACAAGAGGAAGACAAGATAGAGACCTGCAGACTGCCATGCCACACACAGATCTGTATTTTAGCCTAGAGCACAAGCTGCCATAGACACCTAATTGCTGCCACAACATGCAGCGTGAATGGAGATGTCACCAGTCACATAGTCAGCCTGCAGTGGGAGCCGTTACAGTGTGTGAGTCTGTGGTGTCAGATGGGAGAGAAACAGAATGGAGCAGCTTGGACATTATGAAGAGAGCTAGAACTGGAGACTCCAGAGTGGGGAGGAGGAGCTTGTTGTGAGTCCTGCCATCTGGGGCCACCATGAGGTCCCTGCCTGAGCAGCCACTGAGGGCCATGTCTGAGCCTGTGGCTATGCAGTGGCAGGCATTTGTATTGATGTCCCTGGCTCATATGACCACTAGAGAACATAGGAATGGCCCTGGTCAAGGCAGCCACCAGGGACCATGTGAACATCCAGGGGCTGTGCCTAACTAGCCATGCCCATCATTGGACATGGTGCTCTGGAGAGCTGGCCCCATCTCTCAGCTGCAGCGGCACTCAGGAGAGTGGGCCCTGCACCTCACTCAGGCAGCATATTGGAACTGGTCCTGGTGGCAGGGATGCGGATGAGATGGCTCAAAGGGAGGAGACCTGACCCTGCCACTCATCTGCTGTGGGGTGCCACCGGATCCCCCATCCCCTGTGTCGTCTACATTCAGGGACGATGCCCACAGAATCATGAACTCAAGAGGGCCAGTCCTGCCAATCACCATCCCTCATGCTGAAGGCACTTGTGAGCCAGCCCCTAGGGTGTGAAAGTGGGAGAGCTGACCCAGCCCCTCACAGGGTGCAACACTTAGGAGGGTGCGCCCTGCATCTTGCCTGAACAGCACAGCAAAGCTGACCCTGGTGAGTCATGTGCTGTGAGATGGTGTGGGTGCAGTGGTGATGCACACACACACACATGCGCGTGCGCACGCACGCACACACACACACACACACCTCACCACCTAGGGCAGTCTGGAGAACTGACCACAGGGTCATGGAAGTGGTGAGACGGTCCTGTCTGTTACCACCTGTAGCACTCCAGAGAGCAGGCTGGAGTGGCTAGGAGGCACAGTAGAGCTGTCCCTGGTGACAGAACACAGGTGAGTCAGTCCCCTGAGGGTGAGAGCTCTGGCGAGCTGGGCCTGTCACTCATCAGGTGTGAGGTGGTGTGGATGTGGGGTAAATGACTTTCCCTTTCCTCCTCCCCCCCTGCAGTAGCCAGGAGAGTTGGCCTTGGGGTCATGAGAACAGGAGGGCTAGCCCTACCTACCCCCAATGGCTGGAACCCTTGGGACAGTGGCCCCTACACCTTGCCTGAGCAAAAGAGTTGAGCTGGCCCTGATGTTGAAGGCACATGTGAGCAAGCCTGAGGGTGTGAAAGTGGGAAAGCTAGACCAGCACCTCATAAGCTATAACACTTGGGAGAGTGGGTCCTGCACCTTGATCGGGCAGCTTAGTGGACCTGGCTCAGGAGGCATGGCTATGAGATCATGAGAATAAGAGAACTGACTCTGCCTTTTGCCGATGGTGGCATTGGTGCTGGAGCAGTGCTGAAGAGCTCACCCTAGTGCTGTGCATAAGGGAGAGCTGTGGGCTGAAAGCTCAGCTACACCTAGGCCGAGATCCAGGGTCTGAATTGGCCCACAGCACAATCTATATAATCTGTTAGTCCTGCTGTCCCAAAGCCTTAGGATCTCCACGACACAGGGCAACAACAGGATAACTGGGAGGAGTCTCAATGAGGATCCAATACTGATGGTGTTATAGAAGCCAGAGATCTCCAACTATATGAATGACTCACTGTAATGACCGTTTGCAAGTGAAGATGTGTGGGCAGAGGAATATACTGATGGACACACTACAGCTTCCACTATGGGATGTTTTTTTATGCTTTGTTTTCGTTGTTGTTTGTTTATGTGCATGTTTTATTTTGGGAGGAGATTGAAAGGGCAGATACAAGGATGGAAGATGCGTGGGACTGGGGTTCGTGAGGTGAAGAAACCCAGAAAAAAATCAGTAAAAAGTTAAAGAAAAAAAGGAAGACAAAGAAATAAGCTTGGATACGTCCATAGTGCTGGGATGAGAGAAAGAAAGTTATTGCAAACAGCCAACGTGGATGAAGTGAAACATTTGGATTTTAGCCCAATCTCTTCAGAACATGCCAACTCAGCAGTTCTCAAGTTATTATCTATGCAGCCAGGTCCATTCAGCAACCTGGGAATAATGAGGATTCCAAACATTCTGATTTAGTAGGGTTGAGCGAGGGCTAAACTTTGTGCAATATTTTTAAGTAGGTCCCCTGGGCAGTTCACAGCCAAATACATAAAGGATTCCATAATGAAAACCACTTGTCTAATTTTCCAGAATCTTGAGGTTGGTTGCCAAACTATTTTAAGGAAATATCAAAAGTCTTTGAGAACTCAAATTCTCCCTGTCGAAAGATTATAGATCTTGGGTCCCCATGTGGAATTTGACATCTTATGAAGTGTTTTGCCTGTTTCTTCAGTAAAGAAAAGTGAAATCGTGGCATTTGCAGGAAAATAGATGGAACTGGAAAGCAAGTGAGATAAGTCAGACTGAGAAAGACAAATACTCCATGCTGTCCCTTACATATATAAAACCTAGATTTAAAATTAAGTATTAGTGCATGTACGTGTATACGTATATATGCGTGGGTGAATAGGCCATTAAACTTGAAAAAGAAATCAAGAAAAGGGGGGTTGGGATTTAGCTCAGTGGTAGAGCGCTGTTTAAGCCCTGGCGCCGTGGTTTGGGCCCCAGCTCCGAAAAAAAAAAAAAAAAAGAAATCAAGAAAGGGTAAGAAGTGACCTTAAGAGAGGTGAGAACTAGGGCAGTGGAACATATATGGGAAAAAGTGCAGCAGCAGGTAGTAACTGGAAGAAGGGAGAACAGAATGAATGAGAACAAAAGATAATAGAGATGAAACTTATTATCACATACGAACGTCAAGTTAATAAACTTACTTTACTGTTTATTTTATAGTTAATTAATTTTAAAGTTAGTAAACTTGAAAGAAAATAGAATGGCTTTTTAAAAGAAAGTATGCTAAAAAAGAAAAAGGTATGCTGATCTAGGGGAAAAGTTCAGTTGCTAAAGTGATTGCCAGGTAGCCTGAGGACATGAGTTTGATACTCAGAACCCTCACAAATAGCCAGGCAGTGTTTATGCTGGGCCGTGGTGCCACATCTTTAATCCCAGCACTCATGAGGCAGAGGTAGCAGATCTCTATAGGTTTGAGGTCTGCCTGATCTACAGAGTGAGTTTCAGGACAGCCAGGACAACGTAGAGTGATCCTGTCACAAAGAATAAAATAATAAGAAAGAAAGAAGGAAGGAAGGAAGCCAGGCAGAAGGCATGGACTTATAATCCCAGCACTTTGAACACAGTGAAAAGTATCTCACAAAAAACAGGAAGTTTGGCCGGATGTGGTGGTATATGCCTTTTTAATTTTTTCTTATAAGGACAACATTTATTGGAATTGGCATACAGGTTCAGAGGTTGAGTGCATTACCGTCAAGGTACAGTGACAGACCTACTCCAACAAGCCTACATTCTAAACTTGTCACTCCCTGGGCCAAGCATATACAAACCACCACATTCCACTCCCTGGCCCCCATAGGCTTGTTCAAACACATGAGTCTATGGGGGCCATACCTAGCCATAGCATAATTAAAAAGTACATTTCGACCAACTTCCAAAGTCCCCATAGACTATAACAGTCTCAACAATGTTAAAAGTCCAAAGTTCAAAGTCTCCTCTGAGATTCATCCAATCACTTAACTGTAATCCCCAAAGCATGACAGGAAAACATCTGGGCACACTCCAAACTCTGCATCTCCATGTCTGATAGCAAAGCAGTCTTCAGATTTCCACTCCATTTCATCTTTGTTGACTGCAACGAACTTTCTCCTGGGCTAGCTCTACTCCCTGTTAGAAGTTTTCCTCAGCACTTAGCCCATGGCTCTGGCATGTCAAACATCATGGGGTCTCCAGGACAACTTTAATATTATGGCTTCTGGTTTCAATGTCTGGGATCCACACACGATCTTTTGGGCTCCTTCAAAGAGCTGGTGTTACTTCTCCAGCTCTGCCCACTATAGATCTCTAAGCTCAGGTTGACCCATCCCACTGCTGCTGCTGTTCTTGGTGATCATTCCGTGTTACTGGCATCTCCAATACACTGGGGTCTTCCACTGCAACTAGGCTTTACCAATAGCCTCTCAGAAGCTCTCTTCATGGTGCCAAGCCTGACCCCTTCAGACCTGGGCCGTCAACTTCAACTGGGGCTGCACCTTCACCAATGGCTTTCCATGGCCTCTCACAATGCCAAGCCTCAGCTGCTCTTTATGACCCCTTCGTGCTATGACAACTAGTATCACCTGGGTGACTCTTACAGATTACCAAGTCCAGCTGCAGCACAAGGTACAACCTTGGCTGTCTCTGGAACACAGCTTCTTTGTGTTCTCAGAAAACACTTTCCAAAAGATTTCACCTCAAAGATGCTGGTCTCTTCTTAGCTCCCACTAACCAGTATCAATTGTCCCTATAGTCCCTTTTATTCTTGACTCTAAAGCCAGAGCCACATGGCCAAAGCTGCTGAGTTGTGCTGCTTGCAGGGGCTGAAACATGGCTCCCTTGTTCTATTACATTATCACCAGCTTTCTGTTTTCCAACTCCTTCACTACCTAAGCTTGGTTGTCCTGGAACTTGCTCTGTAGATTGACCTTAAACTCAGAGATCTGCATACCTGTCTTCTGGGATTAAAGGTGTATACCACCAAACCTGGATTTAAGCTTTCTTCACCTAGAACTTACTCTGTCCTAGGCTGGCCTTGAACTCAGAGACTTGTTTGGCTTTGTCTCCTGGGATTAAAGGTATGAATTTCTATGCCTGGATTTAAATTTAGCTGGGTAGGATCTTACCCCAAAGTCCTCTCCCTTCAATCTGTTATCTCCTTAAATATAGGACTTAGCTCCATTTCACTCCCTGGTGCCCCTTAAATACTGGAAAAATATATATTTTTCCTTTCTCAGCTCACTATACATCTTTAAAATGATCTTCAAGAGACACAACCAGAGAACAAAGTCTATGATGGGTGTTTCTGAGACTTCCTTTGTCAATGCAATTAATCTGAGTCTCTTTACCTTAGCTTCAGGCAGACTCTTCAGACAAGGGCAAAAAGCAGCCACATTTTTCACCAAAATACCACAAAAACAGTCTCAAGGTCACATGTTGAAATTCTCCAGTGAAACCTCTTGGGCCAGGTCCACACAATTCAAATCACTCTCAGTAACAAAGTCTTCCATATTCCTCCTAGCATAGCCCATTAAACTCCATTTAAAGCATGCCACTGCTTTTCAAATCCAAAGTTCCCAAATCCACATTCTTTCATACTAAAGCAGTTCAGGTCTATCACAGCAATACTCTACTCCCGGTACCACCTTCTGTTTTAGGGTTTTACTACTGTGAACAGTGAACGGACACCATGACCAAGATAAGTCTTATATGGACAACATAATTGGGGCTGGTTACAGGTTCAGAGGTTCAGTCCATTATCATCAAGGTGAGAACATGGCAGCATCCAGGAAGGCATGGTGTAGGAGGGGCTGAGACTACTTCTGCATCTTCATGTGAAGGCTGCTAGGTACATAGCTTTAATCCCAGCACTAGGAAGACAGAAGATGGATCTCTGTGAGTTCAAATTCAGCTTGGTCTACATATTGAGTTCCTGGACAACCAGGGCTACATAGAGAGATTCTGTCTCAAAATCCCAAACAAACAAAATCCAAGAAGTTATATGGCTCTGAAAGTTGACCTCTGGTCTTGACTCATGTAAGCGTGTACTTATACACATCTGGGCAGCCACAAATATCCACACAAAGATCTCAGATATAAACCCTAATAACCCAAATCACAAATCTACAAACTGTATAAAGAGACTTATGATCTTCTTTCTACTGTCTTCTTAATGTTTATACTACAACTATGCACAACCATACTGGTTTCTACAACATATACATCTTAATTAGGTAATACATTTTATTTTGTGAAATACAACATTGTAGTGTCACTGGGTGTTATTCTGTATTTCAAAATATTAGCTGCTTGAGGAAGTGACTATATCAGTTACTATTGCTGTGAAGACAACTATAAATGTGTGTGCTTAATTGGAGGCTTGCTTACAATTGCCTGCCCACTGTGGTAGAGAGTGTGACAGAAAGACATGGTGCTGGAGCAATAGTGGGAAGAGTAGCTTGAACAGTGTTTACAGCCTGATCTACAGAGAAAGAGAGAGCAAGACTGGCCCTAGTGTGGGCTTTTGGAACCTCAAAGCTGATCCCCCAGTGACACACCTTCTTCCAATAAGGCCAAATCCTCCCCAAACAGTTCTACCAACTGGGAACCAAACATTCATATACATGAACCTGTGGGAGCCATACTCATTCAAAGCACCGCAATGACGATCACTTAAAATGCACTGACTTGGGTGTTTTGACGATGTGACTTGGAAAACTGAGATGGGGATGATTTGAAATCCATCCCTCCTTAGACAGCAATTTCTTTACAAAATCGTACAGTTTTCCTATTCTCTTAGTGTGGCTTCCCAGGAAAAAAAAAATGATTCCAGGTAGTCACTTAAGTGGGTAGTCCCTTACACTGTCATAGTGAAAAGTCTCTTGGGATCCCTGTCAAAGAATCTTCACAATTTGCAAATTTGCCCATGCAGCTGAGGTCTGAGAAGTCATATATGAAGTGTACATTTCCATAAGTTTGCTTCAACACAGAGCAATGCCACACGGATTCACACACATCGCTTGGCTGTGTTCTAAGGTGGTCAATCCAGTGTTGCTTATACACTTCAACAAGTAGTACTTCGGATTTATTAGGGTGCAGAGGTTGAAGGTTCAACCCAACTTTCTTTTAACAATTCCACTGTATTTTCTCAGGCTGGAAGTCTTGCCATCCTCTGTGTGCCACTAGAGGGCCCATCGTTCAAAATTAATTCCTTCCTTCTCCAAATGGCTTATGAAACAAGGCTAATATTGTCATGTACATATTGCCATCGTGATTTTTTAGACACATCACAGCACACCACTGGACATTCTGAATATTTTTCTTTGATTTGTCCTACCTCTTCTAACATCTATCAACATAAATCAGAGGTTTCTTGAGATCATGAGGGAAGGGGAAAAGAATGGTCTATCTGTTCCTTTTCATATTGCCGTGACCAAATGCCTAATGAGAAGTGAAGCTTGTTTTGAGCCGTGGCCCGAGAGGCTACATAGTCCATCATGTCACAAAAAGAATGTTAGCAGTCGCTCTGTGGCAGAGGGTTATCTGTCACACTGCAGTGTTTACATCTCACCAGAACAGAACACGGAGAGGGGGAGAAAGGGTCAGGCTCGAAATCTCCAAGCTCACCCCACTCAGTGACTCACTTCTGGCAGCTAGGCACCACTTTAAAGGCTCTACAGGCTTCCAAAACAGCACCACCAGCTGGGGTAAAAATATTCTGACACAAGAGCCTGTGGGAAGCCCGGCACGTTCAACCCATACCAGAAGGGAAGGAGAGACTGTTAAGGAGCCTATAGACATTTTAGAGGAGTGAATGAAACAGTGGTTAAATTGTGGAGGTTACCTAACTGGTGAATACGTGTTAAGAAGTTGTATACTTTAAATATGCAATTACATTATAGTAAATTTGCTGTTTAAAAATGGCTTGCCTTTTAACTTCAATATGCCCCCTTTCTTGTTTGGTTTTTGTTTGTTTATATGTTCATAGAGTATCAATATATAGCCGTAGCTGTTATAAAACTCATGATCCTCCTGCCTCAGCATCCAGAGTATATGTCTTACAGGTATGTACTACCCCATACACAAAAATATACCTGTTTTAGAAGTCCACAGGAAGATAAGGGAAGGAAAAAAGAAATAGATGTACATAGATGAAAAAGATAAAAAGAGCCCCAGAAAGAAGGAGATTGCCCAAGGAGAAATAGAAAAAAAAGATAGGTCTGGAGCTGATGACCAGAAGTTCTGGGACAGTGGCTATTTTTTATATAGTAGACAGAAAGAGGGAAGGCACAGGTAAAAGTGAAAGGATCCTAAAACAGAGAGGGAAAAGCGAAACCAGACACAGGGAGAGGAAGACATTGAGTCTCAAGGATGGAGAATAAATGTGAGGCATGTTCTAGAAATTCTGCTGCAACAAAATTATATTAGATGGAGGATGCAAATGAGTCATGGAAGCCAGAGACAGAAAAACAGGCAGAGGCTAAGGAAGATGAGTAGAAGTGGGAGTGAGAGGAGAGGAGGAGGGTAAAGATTTGTGATTAGATGCCTTTGGCTGTCTCACCTGGCTCAATCCTCTTCTCTTTTTGGCCTTTAAAAACACAGAAAGAGGGCCAGAGAGATGGCTCAGCAGTTAAGAACACTGGTTATTCTTTCAGAGGTCCTGAGTTCAAGCACCAGCAACCACCTGGTGGCTCACAACCATCTGTAATGGGGGCCAAAGTACTTTTTAGATGTGCAGAGTACATGAGTACAGAGTACTCACATGCATAAATAAACAAAATAAAAACATAGAAAGAAAAGGAGGGAGAAAGAGAGGGAAGGAGGGAGGAAGAGAGGGAGGGAGGGAGGGAAGGAGGGAGGGAGAGAGCAAGCATAGACCTGGGAGGGGACTCAGTGTCAAACCTGACATTCCTAGTCCAATCCCTGAGATCTACAAAATGAAGAAAAGAATGGACTTTCATGAGTTGTCTGTTTCCTGACCTCCACAGTGTGTATACCACCTCCATTCACGTGTGTATAATAATCAAAAGAAAAATCTTTGCTTAATAACCAAGTCCCAAATTGTAATCCATAGAGCACCCATAGAGCAGACATCCAGTGTTATATTTGTGTCCTTTGTTACTACAGGTGCTTTAGGATTTCAGAACTGTTTGGATTTCAGAAATGGAGTACAAAACCTAAACCAAACATAGCAAGTCAGATCCGGGGCAATACATTAACATCAGATATTAATATTTTCCTGTGAAGTGAATGATTTCTTGCATGGGATATGTGAACAGGATGTGTAGCCTCAGGGAAATTCTGGTTAAGTTTGGCACGGTCTCCAAAGATTTTTTTTATGCGAGCTGAACATGGTGGTGCACATCTTCATCTCAGGACTCAGGAGGCGTAGGCAGCTATATCTCTGTGAGTTCAAGGCCATCCTGTCTATATATAGAATTCCAAGTCAACACGACCTGCCTCACCCATGTCTCAAAAAGAAAAATTTTATACCAGTTCCTTCAAATGTTCTTGGCTTCCACAACCTGTGCATACGTCTTATGTCTCACTTTTGAAGTAAAGTCATGGGATCATGGCTTCTGTCTTTTGACTGTTGATACATTTTTGTATGTGTGTTTGAAATATGCATTTTAGAAGCATTTGCATTGCTTAGGACTGTGGCCTTTCTGGGAGGACACATGGCACAGAACTGGGTTTGTGGCAGGCTTCCAAACACCTGCTGAACTGAATCAACTTGATCTAGCCCTCCCACACTCATTATTTGTTAATCTTTTCTTCAAAAAAAGCAGCAGATGCTCCTGTGGCTGGGGAAGTTAATCTGGCTATGAATATAAAGAAGAGTTAGGCTAGAATACCAGTCGTACCTAGGGAAAATCCATCCCTTCATTTATTCATCAATTTCACAAATATTTTTAGAGGTTCCTAGCAATGCAAATAACGTTCTCTGCCTACCATTGAGAGATCTGTAGTCTGGGACTGAGTTAGGAATATATCTCAGTGGGTGGTGGTAGTACACACCTTTAGTCACAGCATTTGGGAGACTGAGGCAGGTGGATCTCTGTGAGTTTGAATCTAGCCTGGTCTACAGAGTGAGGTCCAGGACAGCCAGGGCTACACAGAGAAACCCTGTGTCAAAAACAAACAAACAAACAAACAAACAAACAATCCATTTACAAAAA
The DNA here is from genome assembly GCF_011064425.1 of Rattus rattus. Lineage (NCBI taxonomy): Eukaryota > Metazoa > Chordata > Mammalia > Rodentia > Muridae > Rattus > Rattus rattus. Next base: position 94,667,574 of record NC_046172.1, read on the forward strand.
AGATGGGCATGGTGGTACACACCTTTAATTCAAGCACTCAGGAGGCAAAGACAGGCAGATCTGTGAGTTCAAGGTCAGCTTGGTCTACAGAGCAGGTTCCAGGACAGCCAGGGCTACACAGAGAAGAAGCGTCTTGAAAAACAAATAAGCAAACAAACAAAAGAATAGATCTCAATGGTAGGATACTTACTGAGTATGTGTGAGGCTCTACGAAGTTCAATTAACACCAGAGAGAGAGAGAGAGAGAGAGAGAGAGAGAGAGAGAGAGAGAGAGAGAGAGAGAGAGAGAGATCCTAGTATGATAGAAGAGACCAGTTGCTACTGATATATCTTTAGATGAAGTAAGTCTATGTGCTAGAGAATGGACATTGAAGACAGCAAGAACTCTAAGTGCATGTGCTCTCTACCTCACATGTGGCATAGGGTTCTTAATAGAAAAGCCAGGGTAATGCAAGCCATGTCACTGCTTCACCATGTAAAGTGGCAAGCTGGTCCAACTGATTCCTAACCTAGAGTGTTTAGAGCTTCTCAGTTACTTTCTGGGTATTGAGATCTTCCGCTGTTCACAGAGAGAACAACATAAGGCTCCATCACGTGTCTTCCAGTGCTTAATGATCATCACCTTGCATGGCTCACTGGAGCAAAGAGTCATGATATTCTGCAGGATGTTTTAAGACATTAGTGTGAGGCCCTGATGCTGACTGACCTGCCCCAATAACCTCTTCATCAAAGAGAAGGGCTTTGTCTAAAACCATGCTGAAGTTTCTCAGTGACTGGCGGCCATTAGGTTATTCATCTAAGGATAACAGATAACTTGGCATTAGGGAAAGAAAAATGTAGCAGTGTTTTTTTCTGTTTTAAAGGTTTGCCGCTATTATTTTTAATCGTGTGTACACACCTGTGTCTCTCTCTGTGTGTGAGTATGTGCTCATGAGCCTAGGAGCCAGTGAAGCCAGAGGCACTGGAGTCCCAGAGTCACTGGATATAGGTTACTGGAACTCAATTGGGGTCTTCTACAAGAGCAGTACCCAGTCTTTTTTTTTTTTTTTTTGGAGCTGGGGACCGAACCCAGGGCCTTGTGCTTGCTAGGCAAGCGCTCTACCACTGAGCTAAATCCCAACCCGTGCCCAGTCTTAAGTGTGGAACCCTCTCCCAGCCCCCAGAATGTGGCAGCTTTTACATGCAAAAGCATTCATTTTAGCAGAATGCCATCACCACAGAATGGATGGTGGAAATGGGATAATTTCTAAAGGGAAGCAGTTTGTAGCTATTAGTTCTGGAGGCTGCAGGTCTAAGATTGCCCTGGTGGAATCTAGTGAGAACCTGGGCCTGCTTCATCCTGTGATGGGAACTCAGAAGCCTAGGCGTTGCTTTGCAGTCAGTTGGTTTTATGAAAGCTAATACACTCCTGTGGGATTAAAACTTCAATTCCATGGCATAGTACCCAGTTCGGGGAAACATTAATCCCTCAGGAGCACCCAAACTTCTCTTCTTGATCCCACAACCTTTCCCCCTGTTCTACCGGTGGCCAAATTTCAGTTTGACTTTGGGAGAGGACAGGTCACATTGAAATCAAAAAAGCATTCACTCAGTTTGGCAGCTGTGACTTAGTGATTGTCTACTGGCCAAGGAGAGCGGCAGTTTGAATGAAGTTTACTGCTCAAGGGGCTGGTCTTTTAGCTGAGAAGGTAAAAGGCCACATGGAGGCCTGTAAATCTCATGAAGCTACCATAGTCTAGAGAAGGAGGCTGAGCCAGGAATGCCCCTTAGCTTCGAGTCAGTTTACATTCAGGAAGATGACCCGTGAGCGCCTTGCTGGTAAATTCAATGGCTTCTTTCAGTCCTCACGCTCTGGGACCTTCTTATCAGTTATTATTGATATTATCGAGCCTTCTTTTTTCTCCTTCAAGACACATTAGCTTATCCCTTTGATAGGTTTCCTCTTCCCTCTGGCCACTTCATGGTGAGTACTTTATCCTCTACCTCTCTGTTAAGTGCAGCTGATCCTTGGGATTTTTTTTCCCCCCTAGGTCAGCTTTCATTTTCCTACAACACTCGCTCTCTCTCCCCTGGGCAATCTTTTTCACACCCTTGTCTCCTTGAACCATATGCCAATGACTGTAAAATCTCTATCCCAGATCTCTCTTCTCAACTGCAGTGCCCAGAGAGCTGGATAGCAACCAGACATTTCCACATAGATGGTTTATAAGCTTCTCAGACTCTTCATTGTTCCGATTTAAAGTGCCCTCCCTACTCCACCTGCACAAACAAAAGCCCTTATTCCTTTTCATGCCTCTCCCACTTCACATCCAAGTCAACAATATGGAGCTAGTTTGACTCCTATAATATAAGCCAGTGCCACTACTAGCACCCCAATCTAGACTACTGTCATCTCTCAATTGTAAAAGCAAGTGTGTGTGTGTGTGTGTGTGTGTGTGTGTGTGTGTGTGTGTGTACTCACTGCATACTCACAACTGACATCAAACTCGAAATTTACCAGCCTTGGCCTCCTACTTGCTGGAATAGAGATAAGTGATGTTATGTCTGCCTCTTTTGTAACTGCTGTTCAATGGATCTCATTTCTTCCTGCTTTACTGTCTCCCACCCATTTGTTTTTTTTTACACTAAAGCCAGGGTTTTCAGCAATGACAAAAATAATCAGTTTAAGCTGGGCATAGTGGCCTACATCTGTAATTCCAGCACTCGGGAGGCAGAGGCACAAAGATCAGGGATTCGAGGCCAGCCTTGGCTACACATAGCAAATTTGATACCAGTCTCATGAGACTGACTCAACTCTTGGCTTCTCCCCCTCTGGAAAAAAATAGAACTCATTCCATTGGTTATACTATTTTGACAATGAGGCTGATATATAGCTCAGTAGTGCAAAAGTTGCTTAGCATACACAACACTTTGAACTCAATTCCTAAGAATACACACACACACACACACACACACACACACTTTGATGGCACCTCAGTTTGTAAGAAAAAGGATTGCATCTTATAGTTACACAATATACAGTGTCAGCCATTCTTTTAGATCTGTATTGCTGTCAATACCAAGGAACTAAGACCCAGTAATGTGTGTGTGTGTGTGTGTGTGTGTGTGTGTGTGTGTGTGTGTGTGTGTTTAGGGGTGTGTGACTGCATCATCCAGCCTTAACAGAATGTTGACAGGACTGCTCTAACCAGCAGCTTAATTGTAACCTGAGCAAGAGCTACTCAGATAAGCCACTTTTGGATTCCTGACCTTTAGATACTGAAGGAGATAATAAATTGTTATTTCAAAATAACAGCTGCAGGCCAGGCACGATGGTTCAGTGAGTACAGGCATTTTCTGCCAAACCTGTCAACCTGAGTACAATCCTCCGGACCCATATGGTAGGAAGACAGAACCAGTTCCCACAGGATTGCAATAGTATGTACAGACCCACACAAATGAAGACTAACACAAAAATTGCTGGGTGTGGTCTTATACACCTTTAATCGTAAAATTCAGAAGGCAGGGGTGGTGGTGGTGGTGGTGATCTCTGTGAGTTTGAGGTCACTCTGGTCTAGATAGAAAGAGCTTATGTCTAAAACAAACAAACAAACAAACAAACAAACAAACAAAAAACCAAATCTTGAGACAAACTTGTTATACAACAGGAGCTAAGTAATTTATCACTGTACTGTGATAAATTCAAACTTTATTCACACATTCATCCACTCAACCAATATGGGAGGAATAGCAAATAGGTACTAGTCATTTTGCTGGTGGTAAGACTATTTTTCTTCGCCCACACAGCCTTCTCTCACCATGACAGAAGTCAGGGACCATCCCTTAGTCCCCAAAGCTGTCATGAGTTGTCGCGTTTCCCAGCTTTTATGCCGCTGCAGGCACTCTTTGCCCTTTTGTCTCCAGCCTGGGAGCTTCTTGTTCTTTCTCACTGTTGGCTTCCCATATTGCTTTTACTTAGTAACATGCTACCTCTTAGTACTCCATTAACGTTCAAAGTGCACCACATTCGTGACATAAAAAGATTTTTTTTGGTCCAACCACACTCAATTTTGAGTGCGAATCTTAAACTTATGAAAAAGTGCTTAATCACACTTGCAAGTGTTAATTAGAACTAAGACACACGCTCTTTTCCCTCCCCTCAAATTAGATATCTATAGCTGCATAAAATGTTACAGGGTAGAAACTGAACTGAAACATTTGGAAGGCTAAGCAGGAGGGTTGTGAGTTCAAGGCCAGCCTGGGTTACAAAGCAAGGGCCCATCTCTAAAAAAAAAAAAAAAAAATATGAGTAAACAGGCAGGTCATGAGTTCAGTTCCAGCCAGGTTTGTATTTATAAAATGATATCATTTCTCAAAATTAAAGTTCCTGAAGCTGGCTAATTATTGGGAAGTTAGACGAATAATAGGGACAATCAAGGCAGACTAAGAGAAAGTTCTCGATGTAGTTCTTTAAAGTTATCACTCTTGTTTTTCAAGACTGGGTCTCTCTTTGTAGTCCTAGCTGTCCTGGAACTCCATCTGTAGACCAAGCTGGCCTTGAACTCAGAGATCTGCCTGCTTCTGCCTCTCTAGTGCTGGAATTAACAGGGTGTACAGCTTAACAGTCCTGAACCCCGTGAATGGTTAGTTGAACAATTGAAAACATTAAGTCATGAGAGAAACTGCATTATGTTTAGTTATACATGTGGAATGTCAACCTCGTTTTCTGAAACACATTAATGTGCTTCTCTTCAGAGGATGTTTCCATTCAGAGACTGGAACGTACAGCCAAACAGGTCTAAGAGGGAGCACCAATACAGCCTCTGTTCTGGTCCCCTTTGCCACAGCTGGTGCTTACTTGTGAGTGACCCAAATGAGTGATTTTTGTTAACAGAGACTCAAAGCTTCCTGGAGAAATGTATGCAGAGCAGAAAAAGAAAAAAAAAAAAAAGCACCCTCGGTTTCCAGGAAAAGACAAATTATGAACACTGACACAGGAGACTGAGCAGTTCAGATGGTGTGAATCCCATGATCGCAACCAACTCAGAGCTGTAATTCTGTCTGATTACCCTGTGCTGTCAGTGGGGGGTGGGAAACCTCACAAGATGAATGCTTTGTGTGCAGTGAGGTGACAAGACTGCAAGTCAGAGCATATCTCCCATGAATCAGGAGCCGGGCTGAGAGGCTTCAAGAGGCAATGGCAGTTTAGAATGATGCTTTGTGGAAACGGGCCTGTCAAGCCCAGATTCATTCATCTCTAGCTACATGGGCTTCTTTGGTGGGAGGTCAGACTGAATGTCCCTGTGCATACTCTCTCACACTAGAGTATGGGAGAGGTTGTAAATGAGGGACAAGATTAGTAGAATGGTAAGAAGGCTCTGGAACAAAGGGTTCTAGCTTCTAATCTGTTAAAAGGCTAATGCTTCAGAAACAGCTGTACTGGGCGGGGATGGCAACTTTGAGAATTGTTTATATTTCTTTCATAAGACTCATTAGGAAAATGTGACCTGCAAAAAACAACGACTGTGTATCTGGCCTATCTACTTGCCTACAGCATTTAAGTTAAATTACCCAAGATTTAAATATTAACTTTGTAAATCTTCCTATCAAAACAGTAACTCTAGCCAAAGTTTAAATGGAAAACTACACTACCTGTAAGCTATATGAGTTTGGAAAAGTTATAAATCTCTCAGGACTTTAATATATTTATTAAGTAGGAATAATATTTGTCTAACAATGTTGTTGCAGTGGTTGTAATTAGTGAGGCACAGTGAATGCATGTTTGTCATGAAATAATAATATTATTATAGATTACTGGATTCAGAGTTAACTCCCCGACTTACTAATCATGTGACATTGGCAAGTTACCTAACCTCTCAAAAGTTCATTTTTCTGCCTATAAAAATGGAAGTAATTTCTTCACAAGTTTATGAGGTAGGTACCTTTAAGTACAGTTAAGATCTCAGCACAGTCTCAAGCATTATAGTAATATAAAAATAAAAGCTAGAGGTTGTTTAAAATGGCTCAGTGGTTAAGAGAACATGGAATTCTTGCTGAAAAGCAGAGTTCAATTCTCAGCACCCATGTTGGTAGCTCATCCCTGTAACTATAGCTGCAGTAGAGTCAATACCTTCTTCCGGACTTCATGGCCACCTGCTCTCACAGGTACATAAACACACAATTTAAAATAAACATTTTAATAAGTGAAATCTAGTAGTAATGGAAGAAATGATAAATAAAGAAGAAGGAACAGGAATAAGAAAAATGGAATGACAAGCATGTACCCCAAAACCACAGGAAGAAAGGTTCCACTTAGACATGGAACTTAGGAACTGTTTCATTTTTTCAAAATGAATGATCTTTTGTACTGATGCATTTAAGGATATTCCCTACCTTCTCTTCTGTTGGGTTCAGTGTATCCCGTTTTATGTTGAGGTCTTTGATCCACTTGAATCTGAGTTTTGTGCAGGGTGATAAATATGAATCTATTTGCAGCCTTCTAAATGCAGATACCATGTTGGACAAACACCATTTAGTGAAGATGCTTTCTTTTCTCCATTGTATAATCAGGTGCCCATAGTTGTGTGGATTATGTCTCAGTCTTTGATAAGATTCCATTATCAATGTGTCTGTTTTTATACCAATAACATGTGGTTTTAATTTCTATAACTCTGTAGTGCAACTTGAGGTCAGGGATGGTGATACCTCCAGAAGTTCTTTTACTGTTCATACTTGTTTTGACTATCCTGGATTTTTTCCCATAGGAAGTTGAGAATTGTTCTTTCAAGGTCTGTCTAGAATTGTGTTGGGACTTTGATGCAGATTGTGTAGGATCTGTAGATTGCATTTGGTAAGATAGCCATTGTTCTATGTTAATCTGACCAGTCCACGAGCATGGAAAATCTTTACATCTGAGATCTTCAATTTCTTTCTTTAAGAACTTGAAGTTTTTGACATACAAATCTTTCACTTGCTTGATTAGGGTTACCCCAAGATATTTGATATTGTTTGTGGATATTGTGAAGGGTGTTGTTACCCTGATTTCTTTCTCAATCCATTTGCCATTTGTATATAGGAAGGCTACTGATCGTTTTGAGTTAATTTGTATCCAGTCACATAAAAATGTCATCCGCCTCATCCCTGCACTAAATATTCAATCTTCTCCCACCTCAATATTTGACTATGCTGCCCTGTATTTTCAGCCTATTGAAAGTGCTGGAAGTGAAATCACACATTAGTGGGGACCACAACAATCTACGTTCTCTGATATACTTTATTCTTATAAATATTTGAGGCAGCCTTTAAAATACAAAAATATTATAAAGTCATGGTCAAAGACAATCAGTGTTAGGAGTTGTGGGTGTAGCTCAATGGTACAGAGTTTGCTCAGCATCCATACATGTGCTCAGGGTTCTGAGTTCAATCCCTAGTACCACAAAAATGAAAGAGAAAAGGAAGGGAGGAAGGAGCTAAGAGGAAGGAAAGACAAAAAGAAAAAGAAAGTCAGAGATAAGAAAAGAAATAAAACATCATCTAAAGTTTCACCTAGAAATATGCCTGCCAAAAGATTTTTCCATTCCTAGAGAGACAGACCACAATTGATTTCCAAGCTGTCCAGTAGCTAGGCAAGGCTACAAACCTAATTAGTTACAGAATTAAGACTGCCAACAGCATTAAAAATACTCCTGTCCCTTATAAGTGAAGCTTTGGGGTTCTCTCTTTCTGAAATTTGAGATAAATATCCCCCCAGGCTTAAATATTTTTTAAAAAGAGGCTACCATAAAATGTTGTCTTGCAATGAATTGGACAGCAAACTTCTTTCTGCTTATTACAAAGCAATGGCTTCCTTGGAGAAATCGTTGGCTGCCATGGCCAATCTCTTAGAGTGGAACACAAAAGTGTTCTTCCTTCTGCTGGGCTCTATTATAAACATCTAGATTTTTCATCAGACTGGGAACTTTTTAGGGGGTGGCATTATAATTATGTGTCTATTTTCTTCACTAGATTGAGAGCTTTTTTGAGGGTATGTAACATGTCTTGAACATTTCTGTACCAGTGCCTCACTTTCCTTATCTGTAAAATGGAACTCTAGGATGAAACTTGCCTCTGAGATTGTCCTGAGTAAATGAATGGCTGCATGGAAAATGCTTGCAACAATGCACTGTGCATGGTAAGCACACAGGAAGTATTGGCAATTATTCAGCAATATGTGAATGCAATGCCTGACTTGAGACAGTAAATCAATAGGTTGTGGCTGTATGTATAGATAAACCAATGCATAAGCTTAGTGGATTCTCTTTGCTTAGATGTCTGTGGATGAACCATTAGTATTAAGTGGTTTACCCACTTGAGTCTTTAAGCAAAGATCACTTTCCAATGAGTTTTCCTAGCCTTGCCTGCTATCTCTAAATATTTCCTATATCCCTTTCCCTGCTTTATTTTTTTTGCCTTAGTTTACTTTGTGTTTAATATTTGGTATGTTTATACCTGTGTCACCCCACTGAAATGTCAGTTCCATAAAGCCAGGGATTTTGAATATTTTGAGATAAGAAGCTGGTAAATGCTGAATGATGAATGAATATCAGTTAACACACACTTGTGTGGAAGAAAGGCTGAGTAGGGCAGGGACAAGGAGGAGGTCAACTCTATCAGTACTGCACCAAGGGGGAAGTGAACAGCACCTCCCACCATCAAGAAGCTGTTTGCAAGTGATACCCACTGGCAAAGAAAAATCAGTTTTCTCCAATGCAGTCACTGGGTATATTAACACTATACCTCATGACAGGCCCCAGGCCCAGCAGTAGTTGGTCGACAAAAAAAAAAAAAAAAGTTCAATGGTATTTTTGTAGACCTTTTGTCTCATTTTGCTTTGATTTGGGCATTTTTTGTCTCCTTGGTTTATTTTGATTTCCATTTTATTTTTAACTCATAATAATTACTTTAATCGCAGGTGCTAACATATCAATTAACCTAAACTTCAACTGTCACCAGAAAGATATTCACTAAACTTCGGAAAATATTCAGGTTGTGCTGAAGAGGAGCAAGCCTTTGAGGACCTCCAATGCATTGGATGGAATGCCTCAAGAACTTCAGCATAAGACTTTCAGGAAGATTTTCTGGATGTAAACTTATATACACAGACATGTCATGGTCCCCGCAGCATATAAATAGTATTCTTAAGTAGTATTTTTAAAAATAATATCAATAATATTGGCAAGCAAACCTACCTTCAATGCAGGTCTCTGCAGAATCGTGTTATTCACCAGGCCAGAGAAGTGGCCCAGGAAGCTGTTATAGACAAGCTGCTCCTTCAGTTTGAGTTGAGTCAGGCTCCAGACTTCATCTGGCAGAAATTTTAAGGGCCCATGACCTGCTCAGCTGTTTGCTGTTTTTTATTTTTTGTGTGTTGTTTCTTTTTCTTTTTCTTTTCTTTTTTTCTTGTGTGTGTGTGTGTGTGTGTGTATGTGTGTGTGTGCGCGCGCGCAATATAATGTTTGTCTTGTTGTTGTTGTTGTCAATTTTAAAGAGAGATAAAATAGTATACAGTCGGGTGGGTAGGGTGGAGGGGAGAAATTGGGAGGGATTGGAGGAGAGAAAAATGTGATAAAAATATATTGTATACATTTTTAAAAAATAATGTTTAGAAAAAGATTACTGCATCAAGTCTACATGCATATGAAGTTTAAAGTAAGCATAGCTATTAAATTTTAGAGTGCAGGCCAATCCTTGTTTACCTTAGCACTATCCCTAAAGCTGGGGATGTTCCAGGAGACTCACTAAGGTTCGGGGTCCATATAATTGTAGGTAGTAGTATGCTGGCAAATGTTTATCAACCAGCTATTTGGGGGTTGAAAATCCCTGATTTGTAACATTTGCCAGTTTTTGTGGTGTAAATGTCCCTACCATAGCTACCATCAAGCTAACAACATGCTCCCTCCAACACAGGGTTAGGAAAAAATGTGCTTAATGAGCTCTTGAAAGCCCATGCAAGTTGCACTCATGAATTATCCCTAAAAGCGTACAGAGCCAGTATGGAGGTCTGCAACCAGAAAGTAACAACACTGGATGAGTTTGCACTGCTCATCTCCAAGAAAAATAAGCTCAGAAGGGCATGTCCGAAAGGGGAAGCTAGTGGCATCATTTTCCAAGTAGAGATGTGAAATGAGAAAGGGAATCTGATGTTTTGGGTTTTTAAAAATTGTTTATTGTGTTTGTGTCTGCACCTGAGTGTATACATCTATACCACTTGCATGCTGGAGCCCACAGGAGTCAGAAGTCATTAGATCCCCTGGAACTGGAGTTACAGCGCTGACCGTGGGCCATCATGTAGGTTCTGGGTATTGAATCCAAGTACTCTAGAGGGTGGAATCTGATGTTTCTGAGAACTATGCACAATTCCTCTGCTAAGAAAAGGACTGTACATAGTAGGTATTACTGTTATCTCCATTTCATACAAATGACTAAAACATAACAACATATTATACAGTTGCCCAGAGACGCACAGGCAGAAACGTAAGTCAAATAGAAGACTGTTTGATTCTAAGGCCCACAAACTTTTTTCCTCCTTTTAAAATACTTTATTTTATTTAAAGATTTATTTATTTATTTCATGCATGTGGGTGCACTGTAGCTGTCTTCAGACACACCAGAAGAGGGCATCGGATTCCATTACGGGTGGTTGTGAGCCACCATGTGGTTGCTGGGATTTGAACTCAGGACCTCTGGTAGAGCAGTCAGTGCTCTTAACTGCTGAGCCACCTCTCCAGCCCACTTTATTTTATTTAAAATAATACTTGTGTGTGTGTGTGCGTGCGTGTGTGTGTGTGTGTGTGTGTGTGTGTGTGTGTGTGTGTGTGTATGAGTATGTGCACGTGAATGCCGGTGCCCACAGAGGCCAAAGGCATAGGATTCCCCCTGGAGCTAGAGTTACAGGCAGTTGTGAACCATCTGACATGGGTGCTGGGATTTGAACTTGGGTCATCTACAAGAGAAATATATTCTCTCGTGCCCTGAGCCATCTCTCCAGGTTCTGTGTTGTAATTGTTGTTTTACAAAGCATACGATCACAGAGCATGGTGGTATCTAACTGTAATTGCAACACTAGGGAGGCTGAGGCAGATGGATCTCTTTAAAGTTGGAGGCCAGCTAAGTCTACATAGTAAGTTCCAAGCCAGCCAAAGCTACATAGGGAGACCCTATCTCAAAAAACATAAAATAATAATCTTATGCTATAGCCTCAGAATGTGGTGGCACCTCCATGCATCTGTATTGTCCCAGGTCACGGAGCATACTTCATGAGGTTCCTTCTCTGAATCTGGTTAACCTTCATTAGCTCCAGAGGATAGTAGTAGCAGCATGGGTCTTGCTTGTTGTTTTATATGAGTGGCCAGCACAGTACCCAATACACAGGAGACATTCAATACATAGTTGTAGAGATCGGAGGACTGAGTTGAGACAGGGTCTTTCTATAGAACCTAAAATACCAGAAAGAAAGTCAATGGGGAGTAAAAAGAAATTTTAATACATGGGGATTAGTTATGTTTATAAGTCAGTTGAGAAGGTTTTAGACAAAAAGAAATTACTTACATACATATGTCCCCTCCAAGCAAACTCCCCCTTTCAACTTCTATTCATTAGAGTCAAAGCCTCTTTTTCTGTCCTGCCAGAGAGTTCCTAGGAGGACTGAATTTGGGATGGCCACTGAGTTATTTTCACTGAACATTTACTTTCCTAACTGGGGTGTGCTCTAGCTGCTAAGTCCTGAGATCAATATTTTCTGCACCTACTCTAATACAGGTGAATGTCACTTAGCATTCAGGGGCATATTCAGCATCAAAGGACATAGGCTTCGTGGGCATGGTGTTGCACGCTGTTAGTCCCTATACTCAGGAGACAGAGGCAGGCAGATTTCTGTGAGTTTCAGCCATCCAAGGTTAAATAAAGACACTCTGGGGCTAGAGAGATGGATCAGTGGTTAAGAGCATGGACTGCTATTTTTAGAGGTCCTGAGTTCAAATCCCAGCAACCACATGGTGGCTCACAACCATCTGTAATGGGATCTGATGCTGTCTTCTGGTGTGTCTGAAGACAGATACAGTGTATTTATATAATAAATAAATAAATAAATATCTTAAGAAAACAGAGACCATCTCAAAACCAAACCAAAAACATAGACTTTATTTACCACTCTGGCTTTTATTATTGTTGTTGCCTATTTATTGAAAAAAGTTATACAGTACACTTTATTTTTATTATCTTATTTATTTATTTTGTCTTTATGCGTGTGGGTGTTTCCCCTGCCTGTATGTCTATACTCATATGTGCAGTACCTACAGAAGCCAGAAGAGGGTGTCAGATCCCGTGAACTGAGGTTACAGATAAGAGCCATCCATGTGGGTTTTGAGAATTGATCTATATCATCTGGAAGAGCAGCTGGTGATCCTAACCACTGAGCTATCTTTAAGAAGAAAAAAATGCCCAAGCTTAAGTATTCTGGGTCCATAGTCATTCTGATAACATAAATGGATTATGAAGCTATCATAAGGTTAGTTCAGAAGGGCATCGACCACATGATCTCTCATATTTGACATCTAAAAATGGTTGATCTGATTGAACTTGAGAGGATAAAGGTGGGTAGCTTAGTGGAAGGGGGATGGTATTAGAAAGAAGGTGGCTAGCAAGTATGGGCGTGTAGTTGGATAGGAGAAATAGCTTGTAGTGTTCCATATACAGTACTGTTACCACGACTGACAGCCATTAATATAATACATGAACATGGATGGTAGAGAGGATGCTCCAACCCAAAGAAATGATAAACATCTCTAGTGATGGCTGTGCTAATTGCATTGATATGATCATTATTCATTTTGAATATGTATTGGAATATCACCCTGTGCCCTATAAATGTGTACAATTCCTGTCTCTTTCTCCACATACATATTTATACATATAGATTGACCATAAATATTAAAGAAGAATTCTGGGGCTGATTTAATGCTAAATTACACATTCCGATGCCCTCCAGCAGAGACTACTCAGGGCCCAACGCAGCTCAGCAATGGGCTTTGCTTTCATGCTTAATATTTATATCCTATTTTCCAGTTAACTGATGATAACATTGAACAGTGAGGAGATTTTTGCATTAACAAGCATCAGCTCTGGGGTTCTCTTGAAAAACTTGAAAGCCCTGACATCTCTCGTTACACAGTCGAACACATAGGAATAGTGAGCTGGGGCTGTCTAGCGATCTGCCCTGTTTGAACAGAGCCTACATCCCCTCTCAGATTCACCTCTGCCTCATTACTCTTCTTATCTGCCCAGCACTCAGGCAAAGCTTTCGGTGTCAGTTTATTATCTTCCCCTTCACACTGTTTCACAGTACAGATAGGCAGACACTCTCTAGTTTGCTAAAGAGATCAGGTTATCTACCCACTAGCTTTCTTTCAGTTTCAGGACTGATTGCGCCCCTAAGACTGTTTTTGACTATCTAACCCCTACTCTACAGGCCTAAGGAGGCTAGTCTGAGACAGAAACAAGGATTATAGCTGCTAACCCAGATTGCTGGCTTGACTTGTCAGACGAAAACCCTTATGCTTCAAAAATAGCATACTTATGACCCGCCTGCCTGAGAGTCACACTACCTGTCACTTCCTTGCTTAAAGAGAATTTGGTGGTCGTCAGGCTGTGAATAGCACCTGGGTGCTAGAGTGTTTGCCTAGCACGCATGGAGCCCCCAGGGTCAATCCTGAATCCTGCAAAAACCAAGTGTGGTGGTGCATACCTGTCACCTCAGTGCTCCAGAAAGGGAGACAGGAGTTCAAAGTCATCCTTGGCTACATCAACTTTGAGGCCAGCCTGTGCTATGTGAGTCTCTGTCTCAAAACAAACAAACAAAAACAATCCACGCAAACAAAACACTAGCTGGGGAGGCGAACTTGTTACCCTGTTGTGATAGCTTTCAAGAACACCATGATCTATGGGAGCAGCATTTTGGAAGGAGTTAGCTTTGCTGAAACCAGCTTAGGTTCCTCAGCTGGCTTGTAGCGAGAGAGAAGGGAAATGCCACCTCTAATCATAGGACGCCATTTTCTGAGGTAGGTCACTCATGACTGCATGGTCAGCTAAGGCTACAAAGAAGTAGGCTCCAGGCTAGATCAGACCGCCTACTGAGAGACCCGAAGAAAGAAAACTAAGTAAAAACTTAAAAAAAAAAAATTAAAGAGAAAGTGAGGGAATCAGCTCTGCTGAGGAGGAGGGTTCGGTGAAGTACTCAGTACCCAGGGGCACATTCTAGAAGGAGAGGGCCTGGGAGGCAGCAAGCCTGGCCCTATGGACAGGAGAAAGACGAAAGAGATCCAAGAGATCCACCGCCTTTTGTAGCCCATGGCTCTTCAGAGAAAGCGTGTTCCTTTTTTTTTTTAACCCCCAAAGGACTGCTTGGAGCTGAGTAACTCACAGGTGGTGTGAAGGCCGGAACTCTATAAACAGAGCCTCTTGCAGCTACCACAGGCTATTTTTTGCTTCTCGAAACATCACATGCCCAGCAGACAGTGGCCCTGTTGGAATGCACAGAGAGCTAAGGACACAGCAATTGGTAGCTCCTCAGAGAGAGGGTGGTTTTGGTTTTTTTTCCCTTCTCGGCACACTTCACACTGGCCTTTCAACATCCTCACCTCACAAACCTGTCCTTAATTAGCTACAGACCCTACCCAGCACCCTGGGGCCTTTTGTGTTGAAAGCAAGCTGCAGGGTTTCTCCAGGAGCCAAGAGACTGCCCTAACTAGCCTATCCACTTCTTCCTGCCCTGATCCTTCAAACACCAATTGGATTCTAGAGCTTTCCTGGTCTTCCACTCCTTCATGGGCCTCACTCAAGTATCTCTCTGTCTCTCTGTCTCTCTGTCTCTCTGTCTCTCTGTCTCTCTCTCTGTCTCTCTCTGTCTCTCTCTCTCTCTCTCTCTCGTGTGTGTGTGTGTGTGTGTGTGTGTGTGTGTGTGTGTGTGCTCATGTGCACCCGCCGGCACATGTGTTTGGGTGTGATTTATTTATTTATGTGTGCTTGTTTATTTTTTTATTGAGACAGAATCTCACTATATGGCCCTGGCTGGCTTAAGCTCACAAAGATCTGCCCGTGTGTGTCACCATGGCCAGTTAGTTTATTTCTGAAATTGAATCTCACTATTTAGCCCTGGCTGGTCTCAAACTCACAGATATTCTCCCTTTACTTATTTATTTACATACCAAACACTGCCCTCTCTCCCGGTCCCCCGTCACAGATCCTTTCTTGTCTTTCTTCTCCGGTGCTGGAATTAAAGCCATGCCCCACCAGGCCTGACTATTCCATCATATTCTTGTCAGCCAGAATCTCACACTGGCCTGGAACCCATTGGCTGGTTTAGACTAGCTGGCCAGCGAGCCTAAGGGATCTTCCTATCCTGCTCTGATATTGAAGGCATATGCCATCAAGTCTGGCTTTTTATGTGAGTATCCACTCTCGAGCCCTCAAGCCTGTGTGGCAAGCACTTTACCAACTGAGCCGTCTCCTCAGCCTCAGGCAGCTCTTTCTTGTTTTTCCCAGGTGAATGTGCATTAGGGCTTTTGATTAGAATGAGCTCAGCTCTTCAAGTAAATGGCACTCCTGAGTGCATAGAAGAGCATCACAGAGTGGAGAAGGGCTATTGTTTTTGATGTTTGGAGAGTAAACAAGAAGAAAGTGTAGTGGGGTAGAAGACTTGGCGACAGGAGGGAGGAAGTGGAAAAAGTAAAGGAAGTGTGGACAGGTGGTAAGAGAGATAAGGGAAGGCAGAGGAAGGACTTTGCCCTCTGACCCTTTTCCTTCTAACTTCCTGTTCTGGCCACATCCTCTAAGCCCCCCAAGCCCTGTTTGCACATAACTGTTGAGGGGCAGGGCCCAGCTCTTTCCTCCCATGGCCTCCCACTAGCTGGGCCCAGGCTGCATCCTGCTGATGTACAGATTAGTCAGATGAACACTAAACTCCCACTCCCCTCAGCCTTGGCAGCTTGCATTCCCACGAGAGTGACAAGGAGGGGTGCAAATACTTATTATCTACTTTACTTTGCATTGAAGCCAATCTTCCCAGGGTCTATACTCTTGCCCTCTGGCAGCGGTAGGAACTTGGAGAGGCCACATGAACTTTTCAGGCCCCACAGAAGAGCTTGGCAAGTAGTAATTTACAAACACCAGCCCTTGATTCTTCCAGTGAATGATCGATGTCATAGATTATCTGAGGCCCCTTCTCACGTTGGCCTCCACTGTCTCCCCAGTGGTTTCTGAGTTGTCTTTTCCCCTGCTCCCATGACAGCCTATGAATATATGTTTGAAGAATGCAAATCTTGAACATTTGCCTACGCAAAATGGAAACTAGAGGAAAATTGAATGGAGGGAGGGGGAAAATCTAGTTCTTCCTCTGCCAGTCAGAAAATGATTCGAGGCCTTTAATTGAACCCAAAAATCCTGAGTGCGTTCTCTGTACTAGTATCAAGACTAGTATCAAGGGGAGCGGTAATTTTTTTCCTACTTGGGTATTTTGGGTGGTATTGTTCCTCAGGGGTCCCAGGGATTGAATAAAGTAGATGTGACTGAAATGACAATATGATTGGTACATAATGGAAATAACATATTATTGTCATCAGCACAACAGCTCCTGCTTATGAAGCTCTTATTATGTTCCTTGCTAAAATGAAATGGTTTGGCATGCATGCGTACAACCACCACAACTCTGATTGGAGAGATTATTAACTCTGTTTTAAAGGCAAGCAAAAATTAAATAAATAAAAACATAAAGAGAGATCCAGGGACTTGCCTAAGGTCATGTGCCCGGTGTCCAGGCAGCCTCTACCCTGGGTTCACAGTCATGCTCCCATCCTAAACCGCTTCATGCTATACAAATTGTACATGTTTTCTGTTGTTAGAGAATGCCATCCAAACTTAGGGGCTCAAAGCCACAACCATGCTGCTAGTTTATGCTTCTGGAGGCTAAGAATCTCAACACAGTACCACCCATGGCTTGTATTGACTTTGTTTTCCTAGATCCTCAGCTGGACCGGCTCCAAAGGCTGCCCATAGTTGAGGTGACTTGACTAGGGCAGAGGGGAGGAGCTCTCCTGAGGGCCTCTGGTCTCCTGCGTATTGAGTTCTTTGATTCTCTTTTATATCGCCTTACTACATTAAAATCCCTCACAGCAAGGTGCTTTCAGTGTAAACGAATTTCTTTTCATGGTAGTCTTAGAAATAAGGAGGAAACTTTTAGACCTTATAAAACCCGGACCTAGGCAGAGGGTAATGGGGCATGCCTTTAATCGCAGCCCTGGCAAGGCAGTGGCAGGCAGATCTCTGTGAGTTCAAGGCCAGCTTGGTCTGGAAAGCAAGTTCCAAGACAGCGAGAGCTGTTCCACAGAAAACCCCTGACTTGAAAAAGAGCAGAACTAGAAGTGAGCGTGACGTTATATTTTACCATTCAAAGTAAAATGTGAGACAAGACTGAATTCAAAAAGAAAGGTACAGATTCAATTATTAGCTGAACGGAGTTGCATGTGGGCAGATGTGCTGAAAGGAGCACTTAATGGTGGTCATCTTTTGCGACTTTGAGCCATATGTCACCTTCCCTCTCTTAAGTAGTTTCTGTCAGCTGTTCTGGTCATCATTATGTAAATATAACCCATACTGAAACCCAAACATGGGCTTGTATCCTGCCAAGTTTTTCAGGACCCAAATCAGTAGCTCAGCTAAGTTTCTTAGATCCCAGAAACTTTACAGGGCGCACTCAGAAGGGGCTCCTTAATCAGTTCATTTCAAAGGTGCCCACTGAGACCCTCTCAGGGAAAACTAGCCCTCTTGGCCAGCCTCTTGCCTTTAGTCACTGATTCAGAAGGATAGAGGACCTTGCATAATTAAGGAATTCCGTTTTTTAAAAAAGTGTACACAAATGCCAGGTGTGGTGCCACACACCTTTAATCCCAGGACTCAGGAGGAAGAGGCACGCAGATCTGGGTGAGTTAGAAGCCAGCCTAGTCTACATAGAGAGGGCAAGGCCAGCCAAGACCCCATAGAGTGAGATTCTGTTTCGAAAGCATGCAAGCAAAAACGTAAACGAACAAATAAATAGTACACACAGGAAAATGATGTCTGAGTACAAGCATGATGGTACATACGTGAAATTTTAGCATTTTGGAGACTAAGGCATGAGGATCCTAAGTTTGAGACCATCCTGTGCTACATAACACATTCCAGGCCAACTTAGACCTACATAATGAACCCCTATTTCAAAAAGGAAAGGAAAAGAAGGGAAGGGAAGGGAAGGGAAGGGAAGGGAAGGGAAGGGAAGGGAAGGGAAGGGAAGGGAGTGATAGGGAGAAAACAAGGACAGATAAACATCACAGGATAAAGTTAAATTGAGTTTCATTCAAGAGTGAAAGGACAGAAGCAAGGTGAATAGTTAGGAGACATATTATAAGCTTTCACTTCCTGCTGCGGAATCTTATATGCATTCCTTTATGGTATGGCTCCATGATGATTCCATACAGAGTAAGCAGAAGACGTTTTGCTTCCCCATTGCTGCTGAATGTGGCCGTGTAACTTGTGCTTGATGGAATGCCAGTGAATATGATGCTAGCAGATAAATGTTTGTATGATTTAGTACGGCCTCTTGTGCACCTGCCATCTGCCAAAAGAACATGTCCCAGCTGGCTGCTGGTCCTTCACAGAGGAAATATACGGAGAGGATACAAATACTGACTCCAAGCCTTAAGAAAAAGCTACTCCAGCTAACCCGAGACCACTGAGCAAGCGAAATAAATGTTTATTGTGAGCAATTGACATTTGGGTTTGGAAATAACATCACAGCAAGAGCTGACAATGAGAATAGATCACAAAATAATCCAGCCAAGAGATGATGGTGTGCTTAGACCAAGGTGATAGCAATGGGGATGATTTTTTAAAATTCCACATTTGGATATAATTTGAAGAGAGACATACCAGGCATGCTGATATTTAGAGATGGAAAATGAGTGAGACAAAGACAGAGGAAACATTCAAGGACAACATGAGAATGTCTGGCTCGCACAACTGATGGAAAGTTGTCATGTCATGAAACGGGAAAGGGTGGAGATAGAGCAGACCTAGGAACAGGAGAAAAGCACCAGAAATTGATTTGGGGGGGAACTAGGGGTGCAGCTTGGTACTAGGGTGCATGCCTGGTTTGTGCAAAGCCCTGGCTACCCCAGCACTATAAGGAAAAAAAGAAAGAAATACAGTGTTGGGCACGTTAAGACTGTACCATTTATTTCATGTCTTACAGATCAGTGTTTCTTTCAGACCGTTCAGAATTAGAGGCTGAATGAGTAACAGTCTCACCACTTCTCTGTGTTGTTTAGAAAGGCTCAAAAGCCCTTGCTTTTAGCTCACCCATCCCTGCACTTCCCCCACTTAATGGTGGTCTCGGGATTTTTATGATGAAGGAGTTTAAAGAAAGCTATCTGTTTCCAAGGAGCCTAGTAGACTTTCTCTTGAAGCTACCATTTAATTAAAACGGTGCATGGTTTTCACTTGTACGCTACACAGCAATAAAAAGAGCGATGTTTCCTAAAGGTGTTTGTTTCTGAATTATATCGATTGAAAAAATACAAATTTTCTGCAATGCACAATCTGAACCGTAGGGAAGTAATCTCACCGCACACACTAGAAAAAGAGCTTCCCAACAGCCAAGGGCCACATGGCATCATTAATAGGAGGGTGTACATTGTTCCAGGAACTATTCTGCATGGAGCTGAGAATGCAGCAGCGTAGCAGATTGCATTACGAGCTAAATTTTTCATCACACAGCCCTAGGGGCACATTATACCACTTCACTTTCTTTAATTGAAGTCTGGCCATATGACTTAAGTTGGTCATTGACATAGGAGCAGGAGTGATGGTGTCACTTCCAAGCAGAGGCTTTCAGAGCCATAGAGTCATATCACTGTGATCTGTCTTCTTACTGCCATGAGAACATCAATATCCAAGATTCTTCTTCTCGCTGCAAACCTAGGCCCCAGAGTGAAGACAAAGAGACCTGAGCCATGACCAGTGTCACCTATGCAAGAAATAAACCTTTGTGTAAATTGTTACTAACCGTAAGTAAACCTCTACACGTTGCAAATGAGATAGATATGTTCTCATTTGTCCTCATAGAACTTACATTTCAGTAGAAGGAGACATGTGCAAATAAGAAAAATAGGAGAAAAGGAGAAGGGAAGAATGAAAGAATTATTGAAGAAAACAACATTCTGGTTTTTTTTTTTTTTTTTTTGGTTCTTTTTTTCGGAGCTGGGGACCGAACCCAGGGCCTTGAGCTTCCTAGGCAAGCACTCTACCACTGAGCTAAATCTCCAACCCCACAACATTCTGTTTTCAACAGTGTACTCATGGGTGCATATGAGACCTCCTTCACTTATTTGTTGCGATGTAACTAGTGTAGGATTCAAGACTTAGTTCAGGCTCACCTCTGACTCAAGATTCTCTCTGCTTCAGTCTCCTCGTGCTGAAATGAACAGGCATGGGCTCCATGCAGAGATCTAATCCCAGCATTTGGGAGGCAGACGTAGAGTTCCAGGCTAGGCAGGGCTACATAGTGAGACTCTGTCTCAAAGAAACAAACAAATCCAACAACAATAAAAATGACTTCTGTACTTCATATAGGTGGTGAGATATGGTAGGATGCTTACCCCTTGGCCCTTGGAATGAAAAGCTAACCCACTTTATTCTTTCTTCTCCATCATCTCTCTTTTCTTCCTCTACCCTCTCCTACCACAGGGTCTCTGTCTCTAATTCTCTTCCTTCCTCTTGATGATTCCTTCTCCGAAGTCTTTCCCTGGTTTCTTCTAGCTCTGTTCATTTGTGTACTCGGATGCTTGTGCGCATGTGTGAATACTGACATGAACTTGTACCACTACACTTGTATACACAGAGGTAGTGCTTCTGACATTGAACTTGATAATCATAACCCTGGAAACCTTGCTTGATTGCAACCATTATTCACAATGCCTCTCCCACTTTCTGTCTTGCTGGATAGTATTTGGGAAGCAGCAGCTGTTCCCTCCCTTTCACGTTGATTGCTAAATAGCTTTGCAAAAGAATATTAAGTATCACAGCTAAACAGAATTCTTCTTCAAGAAAGTGTCTGCTGTCAGCCACTCATATGTCAGCTTCCTCACTCAGCTGAGCTCTACTGAACACTCAGATCAGCCCTTTGCTTGAGTTATTCCTGCGTTCCTGGCTTTGATTGGATTCCAGGCTTCTTTTAAATCTCCTCACATCTCAGCTGCCTTAGATGCTGATACCTCTCATATTTCTCCTTCAGGCCATAGCCTTTGTCTCCCATGCCAACTTCCTGTGGTTTTATTCATGAATTTCATGTGGGTTTGTGGAAAGGGAGTCTGTGAACATGTGCGCAGATGCATCTGGAGGACAGAGATCAATATTGGATCTCTTTTACAATCACTTCCCAGCTTTTTATTTTTTATTTTTTATTTTTTTTTTTTTTTGGTTTCTCAAGGCAGGGGTTTCTCTCTGTGTAGCCCTGTCTGGCCTGGGAACGATCTGTGGACCAGGCTGGCTTTGAACCCAGAGATCTGTCTGCTTCTACCTCCTCCATGCTGGGATTAAAGGTGAGCTACCACTACCTTGCCCAACTTGCTTTTTGAGAAAGAGCCGGGTTCAGGGAATGTGGAGCTCACTGATTCAGCTCCACGGCCTGACCAGCAAGCCTCAGGGAGCTCTCATCTGTGCTTTCCCAGTGCTGGGGTGACAGGCACAGGCTGCTGAGCTCAGTTTTTCCATGAAAGCTAAGGGTAGAACTCAGGATTTCTTTCCTTCTGGCCCACAAGTATTTTACTGTCTGAACCACCCTCCCAACCTTCAGGTGGCTTTTAAGGACTTGGAAAATCCGTGCTATCCACTGTGTTCCTGAAACGGCACAATTATCCATTCATATTAAGGTTTATATGGCAATGGTTTGTAAGTTTTCTTTAAGAACGTGGCTTTCATTAACCTGATCAGATCTTCGACCACTCTACCTAAGTCAATACACAACCCCCATGTTTATACATCTTCTGAAGATTCTTCAATTTACAAAACCCCATTCATAGTCTACATCTCAGAACACAGAACTCTCTGTGAAAGTTCACTGCTAAGAACTCGAGTTTCTTGGGCAAGGTTCAAATATCATGCATCAGGGCAAATGTAAAAACTAGGACCCAATATTTTCTTTTGAACTCCCCATTTTCCCCATTTCTGAAATTGAATGTGCATTTAAAAACTAAAAGATAACCTCAAAGCATGGTGAGAACGGCAGGGAATATTGTCCTTTAAACTTTAACCTTTGAGTTCCTATTTATGTTCTAGTGACCAGGGTTGGGGAAACTTCTGGTTTTTCTCTAGTGGGGAGATCAATGTCAAGAGGAAAGGCAGTGTAGATGGGAAACAGTATGCTTCCTGCTCTGGAAAACATCCTGGGACTGCCCATGACTTTCATAAATAAACAGGCACATCTGGGATGAAAAGGTAGATCTCACAGAATTACAGCCAAGAGACCAGACTGAAAGGCAAGAGTTGAACACTTGTGAGTACCAGACCACCTATAAATGAGGTATCATGGAGCACAGAGATTAGTCACCAGATTGGTCGAGAATTAGAGGTAGTGACCAAAAAACGGGAATGATGAAGGGATCCTAGATCCATACCTTAGCTCTGTGACCTCAAGCACGCCACTTTTCCCCTTAAGACAGTTTCCTGGATGTCAGAATCTGGAAGACCAGTAGCCCCTTATCCTTAACTCTGTCATCCATATGCTTCCTGAAACTTCGTGCTCAATCAAGCAAGGGGAGTAGGTATTTGGTGCAAAACGCCCTTTGTCTTAGAACGCCATGTGAGGTAGTCAAGAGGCCAAAATCAGAGAACACATTGCCTGAGTTCTAAGCTGCCAAATACATATCTTAATCGCTTCGCCTTAGTAGATCTTCTGTTGCTGATAACAATATCAGAGAATGGAACAGTTCTAAAGAAGCTTATTTTGATGCCAAGATTTAATCCAAGGCAAAGGTGATGGTTGTGCCCATGACTTTCTTGCTGGAAGGTTCCTTTGGGATCTCAGGGTGTCACATAGCCAAAGACCTAACTGAACTTGTAGCAAACCTACTCTAAAGAGAACCCAATAACGCATTAGTCACAGGAATTAATCCATTTACTTGTACAAAGTTCTAATCCCTTAAAGGTTCTGCCTCTTCGCGTTTCACAATGGGAACTGAATTTCAGCATGGGTTTCAAAAAAGAGAAACAATATTCAAATCTTCTTCCTTCGCCTGTAAAACAGAAATCGGTGTTTCATTAGGTTGATGTGAGACAGGACAGTAAACATTATGTGCTTAACATGTTCCTAAGAACTTAGCGTATGCTGGCATGTTTGCTAGTCTCCCCCAAATGATTTCCATTGCACATAAAAAGATTACTCCCAGTGTCGAGGCCTATGTTGAGTGACTGACTTCCAATAATACCTGAAAAGGCTGAATTAGGACTATGATGTTGGGTGGGTTACTAAACATCTCACTCTAGGTAAGATGAAAAGAATGCAGCCAATGGAGAGATCCGTCTGTTTGAAACTGACTCACGGTGCTGGTAGGTCTTTGAAACAGATGTGGTAGACATGTTTTGTTTGGCCCTCGGTATTTTTAAATTTTGATTTAGCTGTCAATATGGAAAACTGATAATAAACTCATAATTCTGGCTTTACTGGATCTAGAAACACCAGGTCAAGTTCCTGTATAGCAAGAATTGACTAGAAGGAAACAAGCCCATTGCACCTGTTTTCTCCATGTTTGTCCTGATTATGAGCCCTTCTACTGCTACTGCCTATACCTATGTATTTTTCTATAGAGTTTGTCTCACAGGTGAAGGTTCATGGATAGATGCTTGGCTCTTATGTGATAGTGTTGAGGCGGTGCATCTTTGAAGAGGAAGAGCCTGTGGAGGGTAACTAGGCTGCTGGGGGAAACTGCACTCGGAAGAAAATATTGTGGTACTTGAAGGCCTTATATAGTTTTTATGAGAGACAGTTATTAAAAACAACAAACCCTGATCTTGTCTCTTACTTGCTATAGTATCACGTGATCTCTCCCTCTTGTGCGTGTACTGTCATTGCCTCAGCATCCACCATGCTATGAGGAAGGTTGGAGACTCACTGGAAAGCAAAGAGATAAGCCGTATGTCATGTGCTTTTATCCCCCAAACTGTCATCTAAACAAACTTTTGTTCCTTTTGTTTTATTTTGTTTTTGGTTTGGTTTTTTCAAGGCAGGGTTTCTCTGTGTAATATCCCTAGCTATCCTGGACTATGCTCTGTAGACCAGGTTGGCTTCAGATTCAAGATCCATCTGTGCTCAAGGCCAAGGCTGGGATTAAAAATGTGGGCCACCATCACCTATATACTGTTCTTTATGAAGTATCCAGCCTTGAGTTTTTTACTGCAGCTACAGAACATGGACTAAGAAACAAAGCCTTGCCTCACTTTTCCTTTGGTTCCATGAAATATTCCCTGATCCTCCAAAACGATGCCCTCAATCCATTTGACTGACTAAAGTACCATTCCCATTGCTTACAGCTAAAGGTGCGAACATCCTGGAATGACTGGATTCTTATGACACAGCTTCCAAACATGCCAGCAAATCCATGAGGAAATCTTCAGACACCCTTATTTCATTCTCAGATTGTCAACGGTTGTGAGACTAAATCTCTCTTCATATCATCTGTAGACTAATATTTTGCAGAACACATGATGGCTTGATTTTGTCAGATAAATCCAAATTTAAACCCTTCATTCTATTATCCCTAAAATTATATAGTTTCACTTTTCAGATCACCCGTACGCAACTGAAGGATAAAAAAACGTACGTACTACCTACTTTACACTGTAATGTGTGTTTGTTTAATTATTTGAAGTATCCCTGAAACTTTGGAAGAGGACATAAGAAAACCATTTGAAATCCATTTTAAAATCATAGTAAGTTCTATTTAAAGGAAATATCTTCTTATACGCATGTGATATTATGCTATCTCTACATAGAATGTTCTAGTGTCTTTCTCATATACAAAAATCTTACATAGGCTTCATTGCTCTTCTCCATAGTTACCGTCTAGGTAAATCTTCTCTTACTACCTAGGCATAGGTGGTATACATCTTTAATCCCAGCACTCGAGAGGCAGAAGCAGGTACAGAATTTTGTGAGTTTGAGGCTAGTGTGGTCTACATATAAAGTTCCAGGCCATCTTTAGAGCTATGCAGTGAGACCGTTAATTTTTTCCTTACATGTACAGGGAATTTATCTAATCTTATCAATTCTCTTTCACTGCCCTCTCTATATTTTCATTCAGAGTGTCATCATCTTGCCTTCCTAGTGATTTTATTTATCTGTATCTTTTACCTTTACAGAGCTTCTGTAGGGAAAACTCCATTGCCCATCTTCCTATATAATTCTCAGTAACTAGCCCAGAAGATGAATAACAATGATTGTAATTATGGATGTTTGTGGGAAAACATGGTCTATGTCATAAAAATATCCTGGACCTTTCTCAAAAAAGAAAATGGCTCATAGTAAATATTTAATCTAAATATCCCCCTCCTTGATTGAGATAAAATAATCACTACAACAGTGGCACAACTGTTAGGAAGAGACATAAAAATTTAACATACTCAGGGCTAGTAAAAATTGGCTCACTGGCGAGCTGTGGTGGTGTATACCTTTAATTCCACTACTCCGGAGGCAGAGGCAAGCAGATATCTTGTTCCAGGACAGCCTGGTCTGTAGAACATGCTCCTCAAGAACAGCCACAGCTACACAGAGAAACCCTGTCTTAAAAATAGTGGCCTTTTGGGGTTGGGGATTTAGCTCAGGGGTAGAGCGCTTGCCTAGCAAGCGCAAGGCCCGGGGTTCGGTCCCCAGCTCCGAAAAAAAAAAAAAAAAAGAAAGAAAGAAAAGAAAAAAAAATAGTGGCCTTTTATGTGATAGCCAGAAGCTGGAAACAACCCAGATGTCCCATGACAGAAGAATGGATACAGAAAATGTGGTTCATTTAAACAATGGAGTACTGCTCACTTATTAAGAACAAAGACATCCTGCGTTTTGCAGGCAAATGGATGGAACTAGAAAATATCATCCTGAGTGAGGTAACTCAGACCCAAAAGGACATGCATGGTATGGACTCACTAATAACTGGATTTAGCCAAAAATAAGTACAGAATACCCAGGATACAGGCCACAGAACTCAAAAAGGTCAACAAGCTGAAGGGTCCAAGTGAGGATGCCTCAGTCCCACTTGGGAGGGAGAATAAAGCAACCACAAGGGGGAGGGAGGGAGGGAGGGAGAGGAGAGGGAAAGGGGATTGGATGGGGGGAGAGGGGAACATGGTCTGGTATTAGGTGGGGAAAAGACTGAAGCCCTGAGGGCCAGCAGAAAGAATGGAAACAGGCGACCTCTGGAGGAGGTTGGGAGGACCCTCCAGAATGTACCAGAGACCTTGGAATTGAGAGACTTTCAGGACTCAAAGGAGGGACCCTAGATGAAATGCCCTACAGTGGGGAGAGGTAACTTATTGAGCCCACCTCCAGCAGAAAGACAGGGCATCAAATGAGGGACAGGGTTGCTATCTCACAGTTGAAAACTCTGACCCATAATTGTTCCTGTTTGAAAGAACTGCAGGGATGGAAATGGAGAAGAGCCTGAGGAAAACACAGTCCAGAAATAATCTCAAAGTTGAATCCAGATCAAGGGGAGGCCCCAAGACCTGAACCATTATTAAGGCTATGGGGCACTCACAGAAAGGGACCTATCAAAAACCCAACAAGCCGCTGAAAAAGTCAGATGCAGATATGTGCACCCAACCAATGAACAGAAGCTGCTGACCCCTCTGGTTGAATTAGGGAAAAGCTGGAGGAAGCTGAGAAGGAAGGCTACCCTGTAGGAGGACCAGCAGTCTCAACTAACCTGGACTCCTGAGATCTCTCAGACACTGGACCACCAACCAGGCAGCATACACCAGCTGAGATGAGGCCTCCAACACATATGCAGCAGAGGATTTCTGGGTCTGGGTTCAGTCAGTAAAGTTTCACCTAACCCTTAAGAGATTGAAGGCTCTGGTGGGGTGGGTGGGGGTTAGGGGGACATCCTTGTGGAGACTGAGGTGGGGGGAAGGAGGTGGGGGGGTGATGGGAGGAGAATAAAAATCTGGGTGTAAAAATAAATAAATAAAAATTAAAAAAAAAACCTGCAACAACAAAAGATGGCTCACTGGGAGAAAGTTGCCAAGCCTGAGGACATGAATTCCATTCCTGGAGTTAGAAGGAGGGAATCAACTCCCATAAGTTGACCTTTGATCTCCACACCAGCACCATGGCATTCTCCTACACCACACATCCAGGTACACGTGCAAATACACATACACACATACACATAAAAGTGTAATTTTAATCGAAGAAATTATTATAATAAAATAAATACGAGTCCAAAGAATAGAACTTTATAACCAACTGTAAAATTTAAGATCCATTTTTCAGGATTTTGTTGGTTTATGCTACATGTACATATGAAAATAAAAACTAGAATCCCACTAATACGTAAAACTCAGATGTTCTCCTCATGTGTTTAATGTCAGCAGCTGGGAGGCTAAGGCAGTCTGATCACTGGGTTTGAGAACAGCCTGAACTACATAGTGAGTTTCAGGCCAGCCCGGACTACATAACGAGACCTCCTCTCTCTCAAAAAAAGAATTATGAAAGAGCCAGTGAGCTGGGATAGCCCCTGAGGCACTTGCCACCAAGCCTAATGACCTGAGTTCACCCTAGGGACCTACATGGTACACGGAGACTACTGACTTAGGATAGTTGTTCTCTGACGCTGTGTGTGCACGTGAACACACACAGAAATAAATGAACATGTAGTTTAAGTTTTAATTAATGTATCTGAAAGATCTTGGAAGTTTCG
Organism: Rattus rattus; assembly: GCF_011064425.1. Taxonomy (NCBI): domain Eukaryota; kingdom Metazoa; phylum Chordata; class Mammalia; order Rodentia; family Muridae; genus Rattus; species Rattus rattus. Next base: position 94,695,578 of record NC_046172.1, read on the forward strand.
AAGAGTATTTAAAAAGCACACATACTCTCATTTGAGAAGGACTGACAACATTACAGCACGAGTAACTATACTAAATGAGAGTGGAATGTGAAGAGAAAGCACTAGTTAGCTTTGGGAGGTGCATAGAACTTCCGAAAGGCCTTCAGTTTAGAAAGAAAGTAGCTCACTGGAAGGATGGAACTCAGAAGGGAGTCCGTTTCCAGGTGTTGGAAAGTCAAAATGGAGGCCTGAATGGTTCTGTTGAAGACAACGCAATAGACAAACTGAAGCTTCCAGAGAAGCATCAGTCTTCATAACTGACCTTCCTTGGATCCCCAACCAAGGAAACAACCTTAAAAGGAACAGAACACACCAAGACAAAATAAGGAGAGACGTCAGAGAGCCTATTTGGCATGACGTGAAGCTGTGCTACGGAACACATACAAACTCACCACCAATTATGGATTCGTTCAGGCTGTGCCGTACCTGCAAACAGTATGCCAGACCTCTGTCATTGCTGAAGTAGTCACCTAGTTCATGACCTCTGAAGACACATAATTGCATAAGTTAATATCCCTGATAGAGATTTGAACCTGTAGGAAAACTATACATGACGATGAGCATAAACTTAGCAGCAGAAACCAATAACCATTTGTTACCTCTTCTTTTTGTTTTTATTCTTTAATCTTGTTTACAGTCCAGACTTTATCCCCCTCCCAGTCCACTCTCAAACTGTTTCACATCCCACCCATCACCCCTTCCCTTCATCCTCACCCATTTCTCCAAGAGGATGTCCCCACCCCACCCCACCCCCACTCCACCAGACCTCCCCTTTCTCTGGGGCCCCCTGTCTCTTGAGGGTTAAGTTAGGTTCTGACTGAACCCAGACCCTGCAGTCCTCTACTGTACATGTGTCGGGGGCCTCTGAACAACTCCTGTGTGCTGCCTGGTCCAGGTTAGTGGAGACTGCTGGTGTTCCTATGGGATCATCCTACTCCTCAGCTTCTTCCAGCCTTTCCCTAATTCAGCCACAGGTGTCCCCAGCTTCTGTCCATTGGTTGGGTGACTCTTTCAGCTGCTTGTTGGGTTTCTCAGAGGACAGCCATGCTAGGCTCCTGTCTGTAAGCACACCATAGCATCATCAGTAATAATGTCAGACCTTGGGACATCCCCATGAGCTGGATCCCACTTTTGGCCAGTCACTGGACCTCCTTTTCTTCAGGCTCTTCTCCATTCTTGTCTCTGCAGTTCTTTTAGGCAGGAATAATTATGGGTCAGAGTTTTTGACTGTGGGATGGCAACTCCATCCCTCCACTTGATGCCCTGTCCTTCTGCTGGAGGTGGGTTCTACAAGTTCCCTCTCCCCATTGTAGGGCATTTCATCTAAGGTCCCTTGTTACATCTTATTTTCTGTGGGTCAGAAATATGAGTATGGCTTACCTATGTCTCCTGTTTTTAGGTTCCCAATACAATCAAGTTGTCAGCCAAGATTGACTAGACTCTGACTAGATCAATATGGGAAGAGTTCGTTTCCAAGTTCATGTGGTTATTGATGCAAGTTCATTCTTTACTAGCTTTTGGATTGAAAGCTTCGGCTCCCTCCTGGATATTGGGTAGGCAATTCCTTACCATGTGAGTCTTTTCAACTTGGTTGCTCGCTTTAACAAAATAAGCAAGCAATGACAGTAGTAGTTAAAATTAGCTAGCAATACAGTTAAAATCTTATGTGACAATTGGGCCTGGAGAGAGAGTTCAATGGCTAAGAGCTTAAAGAAGGGGTCTTTAAGAAACAGGGGACACAGGAAGAGCTGGAAGGGAGAGGGAACCTAGAAATGATGTGACATAGTATTCGTGTATTAAGTTATCAAGAAATTAAATCTTTTAAAAAATTACTTGTGGGTTGAGGAGATGACTCAGTCATTAAGAGCACTGGCTGCTCTTTCAGAGGACCTAGTTCACAACTCTCTATAACTCCTGTGCCAGAGGATCTGACACCCTCACCCAGACATACATGCAGGCAAAACACAATACATATAAAATTAAATAAAATTAATTGTTTATAGGTTCTTTATTTATGTGAGTACATTGTCACTGTCTTCAGACACACTGGAAGAGGGCATCAGATCCCATTACAGATGGTGGTGAGCTACCATATGGTTGCTGGGAATTGAACTCAGGACCTCTGGAAGAGCAGTCAGTGCTCTTGACCACTAAACCATCTCTCCAGTCCTAAATAAATTATTTTTAAGAAATCATTTGCTGCTCTTACAGAAGAATCCAGCTCCCAGTACCCACATCATACATGGCATAAGCTGTCTGAAACTACAGCTGCCAGTTATCCGATAACCTCTTCTAGGCCCCGCACACGCATAAACATACTAACACACAGATGTCTGTACACATACATAAATATAAAAAATAAATCCTTTAAAAATCTTATGCAGCCTAGTCACAGAGATAACTTCCCATCATCTTATCTGTGCTCTCCCGCTTAGAAGCAAGCTTCTAAGTTAGCCTGCAACCAAGCATCAAATAAGGATTACACGGTGTCATCGTAGAGTCGGTCCAGTATAATCACTCAGTCTGTAATGCGTGCTGTAGTGATTTGGGAAAATTTATCAGTCTAGTTCAATTCAGATGCTGGAAAACTATGGATGTTAGCACGCTTGTGAGTATAAATGATACGTTTTGTAACTGAAGCAATAAAGGGAGATGCAAAGTAGAGGCTACACCAATCCTCTTCTCTACACTCTGCTACAACAGAGACGTTCAGAGCACAGCTGCACATGGGCCAAAGTGTTCTCATGGCACTGAGGGATGGAAGAGGTGAAGAGCTTTGTAAGAAAGCTGGGCTAGAAGTACATGAAAGAACGTGGTTCTTTCTTATGTAGCCGGATGCGCAGCTTGGTCTTCATGTGGATCCTAAACAACTGGAGCAGGGGCTGTCCGTAAAGTAGTTGCCTGTACACGGGATATGTTCTTCTACCTGGGCTGCCTTGTCTGGCCTCAGTGGGAGAAGAAGCGCCTAGCCTTGCAGAGACTTGATGTGCCAGGATGGGGTGATATCCGGGGGATCACAGGCTCAGAGGAGACGGGGAAGGTGATGGTGGAAGGGGTTGACTGGGAGGGGACAGTGAGTGGGATGTAAAGTGAATAAGTAAAAATATAAATTTAATTAAAAAAAAAGAGAAAGTGGTGCTAAGCATGAAGTAATACGTCCGTAGAAGGGTAAAGAGATGGTTGCTTTTCCAGAAGACTTGGAGTCAATTCCTTACACTTACATGGCAGCTAACAACTGTCTGTAACTCCAGTTCTAAGATATCCCACGCCCTCTTCTGGCCTCCTCAGGAATTGCATACACACGGTGCATAGACATACGGGCAAAACACCAATACGCACACATTTTTTTTTTAAAAGGATCGTGTATCCATGGAGAGTCAGAGAAGTAAGAAGGGGAGCGTTTGAGGAAAGAAAAGTCAAGTTCTTCCATCTGCAGGTGTCTCTGAAAGCAGCTGTCACTTGAGCATTAAGTGTTCAGGGTACGTCTTCCATCCTTGGGGTCAGCTTCCCCTGCACTATTTTTTTGAGTTCAGGCTTTCAGTCCCACCTACTGCTTTAGTTATCTCCGAGATCAGTTCTAATAAGTTTTCAGCTGCCAGTAACCAAACAGTCACAATGTCAGTGGCTTAAACAAGATAGATATTGATTCCACGCTAATGTAGCCATAGGAAGTCCAGGGCTAGTGTGTTAACTCCTCAGTCTCTGGAATTCAGAATGACACTATCCCTTCGCTGTGCACTTCCAAATACCTAGCTTCCCCACATGGATCATCACAATTCCAATGGTGGTTCCAGCTCCAGCCACTAGGTCAGCATTCCACCCAGTAGGAAAGATAGTATTATCTTTCTTTGTTCTTTTGAAGGCTGTTCCCTAAGTATTATACCAAAGGCATGGAAATAATACCTTGCTGGCCAGAATATACCTACATAGCCACTCACAGCTCTAAAAGATGTTAGAAGCACAAAGGTTTATTCTAGCAGTCATTTCCCGCTGAAAATTATGGGCTTTAAAAATAAGGGATAAAATTAAGGGACAGTGGAGACCAGTTTAAATGTCTACCCCTAGATCCTTCCCAGCATGCATACTCACTGTTCTCTGCACTGACCCTGATCATCCCTTTTGCTGTTTATTCTGGAGGCTCACTTTTTGCTAAAACACTGCCTCACGGCTGGAAGAATGGCTTGGCAGTTAAGAACACTTGCTGCTCTTGAATAGGCCCAGGGTTTGGTTTCCAGCACCCACCTCAGGCAGTTTCCAACTTCCTGCAGCTCTTGCTCTTGGGGATCTGATGCTTTCTGACCTCCAGGGCTTCCTCCTTCACAAGCATGTACATACATGCATGGGTGGGCACACACATAAATATGTATTAAAAATAATGAAGCTTTAAACACACTACTTCAGCAATCCTATACTGTCCCTAACTTCCCTCATGTATCAACATCCACATCTACATAGAATTCATACATAAATAACAGTAATTAACTAGGTGTTTCGGTACACACCTGCAATCCCAGCAGTCAAGAGGCTGAAGTAGAGGATCATTAGTTCAAGTCTGGTCTATATAGTCAAACCTTGTGACGAGAAAGGGAGGGAGGAGAGAGACATGTACTTTTTAAATGTGGTGTGTCTGTTATGGGAACTTTTCATTCAGTTTCACTCATCTAAGCTTACAGTAACCCAGGGAAATATGCTAATTGCTATCCCCATGCTACAAAGGGGCAAACTGAAGATCAGGGAAGCGAAGTTACTCACACAGAATGTGCTATATGCTCATCACATCTGCTTCATCTTCCCAAGCACATATTCCCCATTCTCCTTTATAGAATGCCTAAGTCTGGATGACTGTCTTCGAACCAACACAATATGAGCAGACATGTTGGATGCCATTTCCCTCCTGCCTTTTTCTCACTCCTGTATCATCTTTAAGGCCATATGACGGTGTTGTGGTATCACAAGATGGTTGTGCACTTGCCTGAGGTACAACAACATTAGAGACAGAACATCAACTCAGGGCATGTAGTCCCTAGAATCTAATTCTAATGGTCTAGGTCAGCAATTCACAAACTAAATTGCGACACCTTTGGGGAAGGCACCAAATGACTCTTTCACAGGCATTGCCTGTGACCATTGGAAAACACAGATATTTGCATTATGATTTACAGTGGTAACAAAATTGCAGTTGCAAAACAGCAATGAAAATAATTTTATTGTTGATGGGTCACCACAACATGGGTCACAGCAATAGGGAGAATAAGAGCCACTGTTGGAGGCTATAGAATGCCTCTTCCTCCTTTTGTTTTTTTTATGAAATATTTTCAGAAATTAAAATAGCATATAACCCCTTCACCATTTACCCATCATCCAACTTCAAGCTTTATCTGTGTATTATTAACAGTGTTGCATCCAAAGACCTTTCCTCTTGCATTATTGTGAAACAAATCTGCTACTACCTTATTTATCTTAGTATTTCATTATGTGTCTGTAAGATAAAAGCTAATTTAAACAAAATATATTGTTCCAGGGTGGTGGTGCACCTTTGCAATCTCAGCACTCTGGAGGCAGGAAGATAGCAAACTCAAGGCCAGTCTAGACTATAGAGCAAAACCTTACTTAAAAAACAAATCAAAAAAAAAATCTTGTTCCATTTATTTAAAAGAGAACAAGCTTGGCCTGGTGGCGCGCACCTTCAATCTCCTCACTCTGGAGGCAGAGACAGTTGCAGCATTGAGTTCCATTCAAAGCTAACCTGGTCTATAGAGTCAGTTCTGGGATAGCCAGGGCTACACAGAGAAACCCTGTGTCAAAACTGAAAAGACAAGAATAAAACAAAAAAAGGAAAGACAGAAGACACAGGCATAAATTCCTTAATTTTCTTAAGCATTCAACATATACATTGCTGAGTAATGCTTGCTAAAAGTGTCCCACACCTGGAAAGAATAACATCTGCCTTCACTCCGGGGGATGCCTATCCCCACCCCAAGAATCTAAACGTGATTTTCACAGCAACTCTATGATCTTTCTTTGGCCTGTTAGCATGACTCAAGGATACAGTGCAATGGGGTAAAGAGCTGGGTCTCCACAGTTGATTGGAAGGAAAGTCTTCCACAGGTAAGAAGGAGGAGAAGGATTAAGAATCTCAGCCCTGGAATTAGACAGGAACACGTTTAAAGCCAATTTTTCACGATTTGCTGCCTTAGTGACTTTGAGCAGATAATTGTAGCTCTCTGTATTAGTCAAGGTTCTCAGCTGCAAGAGACTAGCTGTAATTAATTTAAGATGATAATGGATTTATTCAGGCACTTTGCAGAATAATTGAGGTGGGTAAAGAACAAAATTTGAGGCAAAAAAAAGCCAACAACAGTATTCAAAAATCTATCACTGAGCTGATTCTCTAAGGAAGTCACTGCCAACAGTACCAACAACAGCTTCACATAGGTCAGGGTTGCATTCCTGAGGTGCATGGCCATGCTGTAATCACTGGAGACCCATTAAGACTGCATTGGATATTAAATAAAATGCATGTAATAGTCTGGGGATGTAGCTCTGTGTGCATGTGTGTGCACACACTCACATACATGCATATACACACATGTACCAAAAAGTATATAAATACATGCTTAGAAACCAATTCATAGGACCTAGAGCAGTTAACACATACTGCCTTTCCAGAAGACACGAATTCAGTTGTGTCTTGAGGCATAGAAACACTACTGAGTCCAGCTCCAAGGGGATCTTATGCCTCCAGCCTCTGTGGATACCTTCACTCGACATTCACAAAACTCCACCCAGATACATGCACATATTTAAAATAATAAAAGTGCCTCTTTAAAGTAGTTTGTTTTAACAAAAAGGAAGTACCCAGCTAAGACCAACAGAAACATAATAAATGTTTTTGTTTTTAAGTCACCAAGTTTTAAGGTAGTTGTTACATAACAAGAGGTAACTAATACAAAGTATTATGGCAAAGATGCTTGTTTTAGTGTCGTTCTGCTGTGGAGAGACACCATGGCCATGGTAATGTAAATCTTGTAAAGGAAAGCATTAACTGGGGCTTGCTTACAGTTTCAGAGGTTCAGTCCATTGTCATCCTGGCAGGAAGCATGGAGAGAAGGCAAACATGCTGCTGGAGAAGTAGTACCTTGAGAGTTCTACATCCAGTTTCCCAGGATGCAGCAGGAAGAGAGAGAGAGAGACTAGGCCTGTCTTGAACATTTGAAACTCCCAAGCCCACCCCTAGTGACACTTCCTCCATCAAGGCCACACCCACTCCAACCAGGCCACACCTCCTAATCCCTCTCAAGTAGCACCACGTCCTAATGACCTACATTTAAATATGAAAGGCTATGGGGGCCATTCCCACTCAAATCACCACAGGGCTATAAAAGGGAAATCTTTGTATGCTATGAAAAAAAATACAGCACAGGATATTATTCTAGTTTGAAGAATGAAACAATTTCTTATTGAGGGTATGGTATGACCTGGACTTAGGGTATGCCCATAATAGAGCATGGGAATTCGCCATGATGTTAGAGTTACTGGAAAAGGAAAATTATTCTTGGTCAAAGTAAGACTCCTGAGGGCAGAGGGGAAACTGTTTTATTTCCACAGAGGCAAAAAAGGGGAAAAAACTAGAATCTAGGAAACCAGCTAGGAGACAGCTATGTGGGCTCAAATATACAAAGATTGTGAAATAAAATGGGGAAGTAGTAAGATATGAATTTAATAGGCTATCAAGATTGCACAGTGGATAGGGGCACTTGCCATCCAGCCTGACAACCTGAGTTTCATCCCTGGGAACCACATGGTAGGAGGAAGCCAAATCTCACAAGTTGTCTTCTTATTTCTCTTAATCATGGAGCATCACCCTTCCCCAGAAATAAAATGTAAAAACCTAAAATTAAATTAAGTAACTAAGTGAGTTTGATAATTATTTGAGAAGACCTGCTGAAACATTTCCTAGCAAGAAATTCCATAAAATGTTTTCTGATAGTGACTTTCTCAAATGCTTTAAACAATATGTTGTTTTGAAATTACTGAACTACTGAGTGAGAAAATTCTGTTGAGGGAAATATATTTGGATTGACAGACCATGAACGTATGAAAACACCAGTGTTTACAGCTTTTATATTCTTTCTGTGTTTAGCAGCCAAGGTATACATATAAAGACAGTTACTTGAAGTCACTGATAGTTTTGAGTTTTTGCCTGGGCAGATAGTATAGAAAAGGAGTGATGTAAGGATTCAAAGAAACTTGAATATAGCTGGAGTCCTGAACAGTGGTGTACTAGTAGGGAAAGAAAGGAGTATAGTTAAAAGGCCAGTAGAATGAAGGAGGGTGAGCACTACCATGTGCTGTGCAAAACAATTGCCTTGCAATCGAAAATTCATTTCCTCATTCTCTAAACATGGCATCACAGGCTGACATCAACTGGGCTGCCAGGCCTTCCTGACATGTCCTCAGATGTGCAGGGTTTACACCATGTTAGCACAGGTAGAGCTATCTTGGTCAACTCAGAAAATTGCTGAAGGACCATTGCAGCATCAGAACTCCAACTCCCTGAAAACCTGAGGGGAGTTGGAGTTTCCAGGTCTGTCACAGGGTCTGTATTGTACCCCAAATTTCTCCTGATTGTTTCCTTCTTCTCCTCTCTAAGGCATTAGTAATGATGTCACTTCTTTTTGTCTTGTGTTTTGGTTTGATTTTTGTTTTGTAATTTTGTTTGTTTGTTTTTCGAGACAAGGTTTCTCTGTGTAACACTCCTGGCTGTCCTGGAACTCACTGTAGACCAGGCTGGCTTTGTACGTACAGAGATCCATCTGTCTCGGCTTCCCTGAGTGCTGGGATCAAAGGCACACACTAACACACCAGGCATGATGCCATGTCTTAATAACTAAGTGAGGAAATAGGTTAAAAGGATGTGGACACAGATACGGTGTCTTGGGGTGTGATCTTAGAGGTGGAGGAATCCCAGATGACAACATGGATGAGGCCAAGAGACTAGGTGGCAGGGGCACAGAGAATGAGGAAGTCACATGGATATTTAGGTCAGCAACAGCTCCCTCATTCAACGGGCTTTTTTTTTTTTTAATGTCTGTGAATCAGTTTTAGTGATTTATTATCTCACAGGATGTGTGGCTCCGGAATCGAAGTGTAGTTCAGTTGGTTGCTCCCATCTGAGCATCACTGACAAAGCTAGAATGGAGTTACTGGCCAGAATGACATCTCGATGCTAGAATAAGAGTCAGTTCTTCTTGCAGTCTACCCTATGCTCGCTCACATGGTCCCTGGCTGGCCTCAGAGCCTCTCTGGCAGCAGTTTCTTTCCACTGGGCATCTCGTAGCATAGCAGTGCAATTGGCTGCTGCCAGAGCAAAGCAGGAAACCCAGGATAATGAATGTGGATGCCAGTCTTAAAGTGACACCTGTCACACTCTGCTCGTTTCTTTTGCCAAAAGCAAGTTCCAATAAAAGCAAAATGGGAGGAAAAGAACCAGCAAGCTCAGGCTAAGAGTGTCAAGGAGAGGGTAGTAAGAGGCAAATAAGAGCAGATATGTGTAACACTGCCACAGTGAAACTCCTAATTCTGTGTGCAGAGATCTAAGACGCTTTTAAAGGGAGCTGCATATAATTTAAATATGTGTAATATTAGGTGTTGGCAAAGATGTAGGATAAATGGTGATTATTTGAACCTGGGGCTGTGTCTGATGACCTGTAAACTTAGCACTTGAGAGGTAGAAGTTGACGGATCTCTGTGTGTTCAAGGGTAAACTGGTTAATGTAGTGAGTTCCAGGACAGCCTAAGTGCATGGCCAACACCTTATGTCTAAACAAACAAGCAAGGGGAAAAAATAACAACCAAAACTCTGGAAGTTATCCCTTGGACATAGTCATGTTCAAGGTGGCAAAAAATAAAGAAGTGACCAGAAGACCCTTTTAAAATACATACTTTAAATATTAAATGTATTTAATTATCTATTTGGTTTTTTGAAACAGAATCTCACGATGCAGCCCTGGCTGTCCTGGAACTTGCTATGTAGACCAGATTGGACTTGAACTTACGGAGATTTTTTTTTTTTAAACGGGCTTCTACCTCCTGGGTGCTAAGATTAAAGGTGTGCACCTCCGTGCCCAGCACGATATTATTATTACTGAAAATCAATAAATTGACTGAAAGTGAGTTAGGCAAATAAGATGGCAGGATGTGAAAGGGCTGCCAAACAACAAAGGAAACTGTCACTAGAGAGAATAGACAGCCTACTGAATGACAGGGTGTTTTTTCCAACCATACTCCTGACAGCGGAGCAGTACCAGGAATATATAAATAACTACAAATAATAAGCACCAAACAAATGAACCTGCCAATCAACGCGTGGCTTAATGTACTGAGTAGGCAATTCTCAGAAGAAGAAACACAAGTAGTCAATAAATATTCTTTTAAATGTTCCTCTTTAGACAATAGAGCAAACACTAATGAAGATGACGTTGAGCGTCTGTCTCATCCTAGTCAGTCGCAGTGTCAGAAAAACTAGTGACAACAGAGGTTGAGGATCATGGGTAGGCATCATGGAATTTGGAAGGGACTCAGCAGAGAAGAGTAATGATGCTTTCGGGGGGACTGAAGAAGGTAATAAAGCACTGATGAAAGTACGGGAGGAAATACTGGGGGCAGAAGGGTTCGATGGGGAGAGAGGGCAGAGAAATGTAGGGGGACAATTAGCCAAAACTAAGTATGTATAAAAAATGCTATAAGAAAAAGAAAAGCCAGGCAGTGGTGGCACAGGCTTTTAATCCCAGCATACCAGAAGGCAGAGGCAGGTGGATCTCTGAAGTCAAGGCCAGCCTGGTTTATAGGGCGAGTTCCAGGACAGCCAGGGTTACACAGAGAAATCCTGCCTATAAATACATACATACATACATACATACTTAAAAAGTGAGCCAGAGTGGTCTATACTCAAAGAACTTTGAACAGGATGTACATAAAAGATGTTAGGGACCATTGTGAGCCATTTCATTGCCAATCATGATTGCTAGGTGCAATCTCTATGCTAGAGATCTAGCAATTAATAAAATAGAAAGGTTTGTTTTCTCCCTTGGCATAGCCATATTCAAGTTGGCATAACAAGGAAACACAAGATCATTTAGCAATATGTACTCTCACAGTAAAACAGGACAATATTTAAGAAACTGGTTGGAAGGAATGGATGCGGGAGGATTACTTTTAGAGAGGGAGAGTCTAAAATGCTTCTGTAAAGACAGTTGAGTGGTAAAGAAGAATAAGGAGTTGCCATTGAAGAAAATCCTTACAGAAGCAGAGGCCAGGCTAGTTTACAAAGCAAGTTCCAGACAGGGCTACCCAGAGAAACTCAGTCTTGAAAAAAAAAATCCAAAACCAAAACAAAGTGAAAAATAAAATACAGAGTAAAAGTTTCCTGATGGAAGGGATTAGTTTCTTGAGTTCAGAAACTCAAAAGTTGCCAGTGTGGCCAGAGGAGAGAGACAAAACTCCCAAACCCTAGAAAAGCAACTTGACTTGACATGCAACCCAGTTCACGCAGTGTGGTATCTTATACAGACACTGGGGATTGTGGGATTTTATCACAAGAATGACAAGAAACTATTGGAGGATTTGAAAAAAACTGGGGTAACATGATTCATGTATTTTCTTTTAATCTTTGGCAATAGGGTCTTACCATCACGTAGTGGGAAGTAACTCATAGCCTTGGAAGAAAGCTGTAATGTTCAAGGATGGTGTCTATGAGACCCCTTTGGCCAAGGACTCAAAAGATATAAACACTTTCTGGCACTAGAGTGTTTTCTTGGTGACCTTAGATATCTGGTTGGAGCATTGTCTCCCCATTATTTGCTGACTCTGTTTAAATTCCTCTTGTATAGTGTATGCCTGCTGGAAAAGGTGAAATCAATATTTCCCAGCGAGTGTTGCAGGGTTTATCAGCCATGTTCCATGCCAGCCTTTATTCTTAGGAGTAGCTGACCAACACAAAATGAGTCCATGGGGATTTTTGTTTTGGTGGCAAGCTTGTAGGGTTGTTTCATTTGCTTTATTTAGATTTTTTTATTTTTATTTTTTTGTCTTACCTTTTTTTTGTTGTTGCTATTTGATTGTTTTGATTTTTTATGTTTGTTTTGGTATGTATATATACATATATACATATACATATATATGTATATAAAGAACATGAAGGTAAGCTGGATTAGCAAGAAAGGATATGGAAGGAATTGGGGGATGGAAAAACACAATAAGATATAATGTCTGAAAAATTTTAATAAAAATATCACCTTGCAGAAGAACAAAGTGGTACCAGCCAGTAATCCCAGGATTCTGTTAAGCCAAGTAGGATCCTGTGCTTGAGGTCAGTGTTGGGCAACCTAATAACTTCCACTCCACCCTGGATTGCATGGAACCTGTCTTTAAAAGTAGGCAAATATGTGTGTGTATGTACATATGGGCTTCAGGTTTTATTCAGCAACTAGAATGCTTGTCTGGCATACGCAAAGCCTTGGCTGAGGTCCTCAGTACCACATAAAGTGGTCATGCCTATAAAGCCGAAACTCAGGAGGTGCAAGTAAAGGAATCAGAGAATTCAAGTCAGAGAGTTCAAAGTCATCCTTGGGTACAGAGCAAGTTTAAGGTCAATCTGAAAACCTATCTCAAACACACACACACACACACACACATACACACACACACACACACACACACACACACACACACACACACACACACACTGGAAGACAAAGGAGCAAGTTCATGATTATTCACTGAATGGGGGAATGCTAGTGAGAAAGCACAATGCCCAAGGGGAGTGAATGGTTTGTATATGCTCGACCGAGGGAGTGGCACTCTTATAGGGTGTGGCCCTGTTGAAGTAGGTGTGGCCTTGATGGAGTAGGTGTGTCACTGTGGGTGTGGGTTTTAAGACCCTCCTCCTAGCTGCCTGGAAGTCTTCCACTAGCAGCCTTCAGATGAAGATGTAGAACTCTCAGCTCTGCCTGCACCATGCCTGCCTGGATGCTGCCATACTCCCGCCTTGAAGATAATGGACAAAACCTCTGAACCTATAAGCCAGCCCCAATGAAATGTTGTCCTTATAAGAGTTGCATTGGTCATAGTGTCTGTTCAAAGCAGTAAAACCATAACAAGACAGAAAAAATTTCAAAGGAGTAATGTTTATATTGTGACCGGAGAATGAGGAAGTACAAAGACACAGCCTACCTCCAGAGTAGGGGGCTGGGTGTGTGTGTGTGTGTGTGTGTGTGTGTGCACAATGCACTAGCTCCGGCAATGAGGTTTGCTCAAGAAGGCAAGTGGCAATGAGTGAAGACCTGTCATCAAGGATCAATGCCCAAACTGAGCGGTGGGAGGTCCTTTTGTTATCAGGCATCACCAGCCCATAGCAAAGATCATTCAGAAGCCTTCCCTGATTTAGAGTACCTTCATGTAATTTGAGATAGAAAAAGACACTATAAATTCTGAGGTGAGTGTTGGCAAGATAAGCTGCCGTTCTAAATTAATTTAGGCTCTAGGCTTCCGCCTTTGAAATTCTAATTGGGTTATAAGCCAGCCACCCTTCACAAATCCTTAACTGCTTTTTATCCTTCAACCTACTGCTTCCCTCAAAATGACTCAGCCAAGGCAGTTTGCCTAGGGAAACGTTGGTTTTTTTTTCCTTACTCCAGCAATGGCCAGAGAAACAGAAGGCCAAAATGGACTGAATTCAGCCTCAAGCCGTGCCAACAGAGAAATATTTACTGCTGCAGTTATAAAGAGGTCTTATGCATATAATCCCAGAACTCGGAAGGCTGAGGCAGGAGAACTGCTTTGAGTTTGAGGTTGGTCAGGAGTACAGAATGAAATCCTGTCTCAAAAAAACCCAAAAGAAAAAAAAAATAAAGAAGTATCTTATGGGAAGCTTTCTATGTGTTTTTGTTTACCCGTGTGGTGGCCCAGTGGCTCCTTGGGGAACTGACAGGTGAGTCATCTTGAGGAGCAAAGCAGACCCCTAATCAAAGGCGATTCCCTCTAAGAGCACTTTGGTCATTCTCTCAGCTCCCTATTGCCACCCTCAGCAGCTTGAGGTGTTCCACAAGAGTTGTACGGACCTCAACACAGACTAAAGCAAGACTTCTGGCTTCCACACCATCAATCATTTTAAAAATAATTTCAGGAATAGCCAGTTTACAAAGCAGAGTTGGAGATTTTATTGAAGATATTTCAATATAGGCTCAAGCATGAAGATGAGGAGAAAGAGGAGTGGCCAGAAGAGGGAACATTAGCAAGCATGGGATGGAGGGCAAATCTCAAAGATGAATCTCATTAAGTACAACAAACCCTAAAGTGGGCACAGACTGTCCAAAGGAGAGTCACAGATCACTGTTCCAATAGTCATATAGAGGGTTTTGGTGGGGTTAAAATCTTATCATTAGGAGCTTGGAGTTGGGGCCCAACAGGATTACAATTGGGATCTAGGAAGGTGGGATGCCATGGCTTTACTGTAACCAAAGTTAAGTTTTGTTTGAGGTGCTCAGGCAACATATGGGGAAAGGAATGACACTCCTATACATTCATCGGTACTTTTAACATAAAATATTTATACATCAAGGGAATATTAACTCTTCTGCAGGCAGCCTTTACAGCAAATGTTGTTAATTGTCCTGGAATTCTTATGTCTCAGCTGCCAAGAGCCTTTAGCAGACCCTGGGAAAATGTTCTCTTTTCCTTTCTCACGTCCTCAAAATTTCTGTTTTTCTGTCCTGTCTCAGTTCCATGAATCAAACTGCAGAATGTACCTCCTGCCAAAAGGATTCAGCAGTGGATGGCGGGTTGAGCCTCTAGTCTATGTCTGTGTCCACATAGCAACCTATTCAGCCCTACCCCAGCCCACCCCCTTTCTCTGCTGCACATCCTTGCAGAAGGGATGGCTTGCCAGTTCTTCATGAAAAGCAGTTCATCGAGAACACCTGGACTGCAGAGTCAGGCAGCTCCCTAGAGGGTAGCCTCTAACTGAGCTTTGAGGGAACTGGGAAACTGGCTGGAGGAGAGAGCCGAGAATAGGGTGGTTTTTGTTTCTTGTTTTTTTTTTTTTTTTTTTTTTTTTAATCTCAAATACTCACAAGCTTGCCAAAACCTAGGCAGACTTCCATGGCCAGATGGCCTATTATTCACCAGGCTTTGGTTCACCTGAGTTTGTTTCTCTGCTGAGCTGCAGCAGGCTGTCCTCTGTCAGTTTGTAAAGCCTACATTTTTAGATTTTAGTCAGCTCAGAAAGGCTGCATGCAGAAAGACAAGCCAGTAAAACCTTTCTGGCTGGATTATTAACTTCTCTCATCTCCAGGGTCTTCTTGACCTTCCCAAGATGAGCCGTGCCTGATCTGGGATGAAACAAATCAGTGTCTTCATGCTAGGAATCAGGGACAATAAACCCTATTCCACAGGCAGTTAGTCAGGATTACAGGACCCAAAAAACTTCCAAGAATGTCTGCCATGTCCTAGCAGGACTGCTACCTCTGAAAGCACCAAGGTTTTACCATAAAACCTGTCCAAGCCGGTGAGCTTGGGAACTGAAATCCAAGAGGACTGGCTCATCAAAACAGCAACTAACCAACAGCCTTTTTTTCCCTCACATCCTAGCTCTTCCCCTTGGAATGCTTAGTGAACCGTTTTTCCTGTCTGTGGGCTTCTGTGAGGCTGCACAGTCTCACCCAACTCATCAACCAATCACAACTCCTGGACACTTTCAAATTAACCAACCAGATTCATCCCAGCTCAATTCCTAATTTACATACGGATGGAACCAAAATGACCTGTTGCCAAGATCTTCAAAAGAAAATCTCCTTTCTGGAATGTTATTTGGCAACTCATTTTCAAGATCCCTTTCTGCTACAGGGGGCTGTCACTTCCCAATGATGTTTGTCTGCTAGTCCTTCCTATGCTGTCTTTCCTTGTCATTCTTTCATAATCATGAGATAATGAACTGACATCTGACACAGGAAACAAACATCAGCCTCCATCTTTATTAACTTGAGTATTTCTTATTTATATTTCAATTGTTATTCCCTTTCCCCGGTTTCCGGGCCAACATCCCCCTAACCCCTCCCCCTCCCCTTCTTTATGGGTGTTCCCCTCCCCATCCTCCCCCCATTACCGCCCTCCCCACAACAATCACGTTCACTGGGGCTTCAGTCTTGGCATAGACTCAACTCTTAAAGGTGTGTAGGAGGTGTGTTGAGGATATCCTGCAGTTCCCACTGGAGTCCTTTTCAAGAGAGCTCCTGTCCAGTGATCTCAGGAGAGTGTATGACACCTTGGGTAACCCTTGCACTGTCACTTTTCTCTTTTCTGTAATAAAATTACCTGGCAAAACAACGTAAGAAAAGAATAGTTTCTTTGGTCTTCCACCCTGGTGGAGAGGTGATAGCTGTGGAATTATGAGGTATTTGATCACATTCTATTGGGAAGAAGAGGTGAATGGTGGTGATCAAGTCATTGTTTCTTTTTATTCAGCCAGAGATCATCGCCCACAGACTAACTGGTGCTGTCCACATTTTGGGGTAATTTTTTTCCACTTTAGTTAACCTAATCTAGAAACTACCTCACAGTATTGTCTTCTATGTGGTTCCAGATGTAGTCAAACTGAGAAATTAACCGTTGGAAATACCCACCATGCCATACACTCTCCTGAGATCACTGGACAGGTACTCTCTTGAAAAGGACTCCAATGGGAACTGTAGGATCTCTTCAATTAACAAAGGAAGGATGGGGGTTGGGGATTTAGATCAGAGGTAGAGCGCTTGCCTTGGGTTCTGTCCCCAGCTCCGAAAAAAAGAAAAACAAAACAAAACAAAACAAAAAAACAAACAAAGGAAGGATGTCTTTAGCAGGTTCTTCACATAGATTTAGTACCTTCCAGATATTAGTGCGTTTCAGAATTATCTGATGAGTTTATGTAAGCAGAAGCCCCAGGACTTCTGGTTTGCTCTATTGGAGTAAAGCCTAGTGTGTGCATCATTTTATGTCAACTTGATGTGAGCTAAAGTCATCAGAGAACAGAGAACCTCAATTAAGGAAACACTTCCATAAGATCCGGCTGTAGGCAAGCCTGTAGGACAGTTTCTTAACTGGTGAGTGATGTAGAGGGTGGGCAGCCTATTGTGGGCGGTACCATCCCTGGGCTGGTGGTCCTGCATTCTGTAAGGAAGCAGGCGGAGTGAACCTTTAATAGGCCTCTGCATCAGCTCCTTCCTCTAGGATCCTACCCTGTTTGAGTTCCTATCCTGACTTCCCCAAGTTGCATTGGTCATAGCATTTCATCACAGCAATTGGAACCCTAATTTAGGCACCTGGACACTGGAATCTCTAACACAGTCATTCAGATGTTCCTCCATCTATCACTAATTTGGGAAGCTCTAACCCCGTAGGCTCATGAATGTGCCTCAGGAAATTCACAGGTCTCTGACATTCTCTGCAAATTGTTATTGGTATTTGTGTCTTGGTAGACACTCACAATGGAGAGGCTCTTCCCTAATAGAGTAGCCAGACAGCACTGTGTATTTCGTGAGAAGAGCTAGCAGACATTGATCAGCCAAAGGCCAGTGGGTCTCCTGGGAGAAGCTGCCTATAAGAGGTGAAGTTGTTACCAACCTGAAAGAATGATCCTCTGGCCCCCAGAAAGCAAGGGCTGAGATCTTGACAAGCAAATGACAGTTTCCCCTCAGCACACTCCACTATGAAAAAAAAAAATTCAATGCCAGTCAAATCGCTTTTATCAGCTGCCTATTCATGTGGGATTCAGGGCTCTAATAAATGAACCACTTTGCTCTTCAAAGACACTTCTCAAGCTAAGATGTGCTTTGCTTATATTTTATTTTAATAAAAGAAGAAAGGAGGGAGGGAAGAAGAGAGAAGGAAGGGAAAAGTTGTCTGGTCTACATATAGAAAAAAAGTAAAAGACGTGTGATCATTTCTCTCTCCCTCTCCCCCCCCACACACGTATATACATTCACATATATACACACACAAAGTAGTGATGTTAAAATGGACTAACCACATGGTTTAGTTTCAGGTCTGTGAAAAGTACCATTTTCCTCATTAATCACACCATGTTTACAGCTTCACTGCTTAAGCTCTGGAACTTTTCATCTTTCAAATGTTCCTGTCAGAATTCACATGGGCTATGGGCTAGGAATGTAAACTCAATGGTGCTCAGCTTACCTAGCATGTGACATGCCCTGGCTTTGAGCCCAAAAACTTTCAAACAAAACATAAAAAAAAATTGGACTTTTAACATGGACCCACAGATATCCATAAATTGTGGGAATTGTTTTAGTATGTCTTCCAATTACCTGACTGCATTTAAGCACACGTCCATAGTTTTGTCTGTTTACAACATCTGGTTCCTTCAGTCTAGGAAGTCTGCATCTTAAACAAAATCCCCCAGAGGTTGTCCTTAGGCCACACTTCAAGGCACTGTACTACTCCAAGCATTAGAGAAAGAGCTCAGTATTTGAATGCATGCTTAACACATATGAAATCTTGCTTTCAAGTCTTGAGGTGCACAATACACACACACACACACACACACACACACACACACACACACACACACACACTACAAATCATGAAGCTCCCACAAAACCCTATTACTCTTCAGATGGGCTATGATCCTTTTAAAAGTAGATGAAAACCTGTAGGTATGTGACATGTGAATCTATTTCCAGGCATTGGATCTTAGTTTTAATCAGATTCTAGAAGACTCATTTACTTGAAAAAGGAACACAATCATTCACCAGGTTATATTTCAGCAGGGGATGGCAAAATAGAATTCAGAGTACAAGGGGTGGGCAAGCAAGATACTTCCCCAGTATACAGAGGCAGGAAAGCATTCTTAGAACCAATGTTTATATGTGGCAGCTGAGAAATGAAAAGAAGTCATAGAAGCAGCATAACTGAACTGTAAGACCTTTGAGTGGGGGAAATATTTGTAACTTATATCACAAAACAGCTAGTTTCTTGGGTTGGGGACATATCTTAATTGGTGGAGTGTTCACATAGCATACATGAAGCACAAGATTCAATCAATCCCCAACACTATATGAAAACTGAGCACATCTCTCGTCCCTAGGTAGAGGCAGGAGGGTTAAAGGGATACTATCATCCTGAATTACATATTGAATTCAAGGCCAACTTGGGCTATATTAAAAATCCCATCTCAAAAGGCCAACCAGAACAACAAAGAAATTTATTCCTTAGCATTTAAAGAGCTACACAATAACAATAAGGGGCGCGGAGGTAGGGGGGACTACCAAAAACCAATGCAAGAAGAAAATGGGGGTGGGATTGAAGAAACAGGCCTCAAAAAGGGAAATGTAAAGGAATCTTAAATATATGTGAAAATGGTTAATTTTGCTCATTATGAAAAAGTTCAACACATCGCAATGAGATCTTGAGATGTGAATTCTTTCTTTCTTTTTTCTTTCCTTTTCTTTCTTTTCTTTTCTTTCTGTTAACACAAGGCTTCACACTCTCTTACTGAGCTATACTCAGCCTCAACAACCTCACTTTTCACGCATCAACTTGATTATTAAAAGGTTGGTAACATACTCTGGCGTTAGGTTTATATTAGAACGTCTCTGTGGAAGACACCTTGACAATATGTACATGAACATGCACACACACAGGCCAATGCAGAGAATTAGAAATTACAGTACTTTTAATTAATACTTTGCAATCTTTGACATCATTCGTATGTATTACCCATTGGAAATAAATAAAATGTTTAATAAAACCTAAAGGAAAGCAAGCGGGCTCTGGTTGGTTGGGAAGCGTGACTTGGTACAATGGACTGGGATAGACATTGTCATCTTAACAAATGGTTTACTATGGGAAAGGCTAACCATACTGATGCCACTGTGCTGCAGCTTCTGGCTCCCAAGCAGGCATACTGGCTACTCCAAACCATTTGACAGGTATATCATCTTCTTCAGTTGTGATGATGCCTACATTGATAATCTTTAGACGACAGGCAGTAAGACCTTAAAGAAACAGTTTCTCTCCACACATTATTATTTTTTTTGTATAGAGGCCTAATTATAGGGCAACCCCAAGGAAACTTCCAAGCTCCCTCTCCAAGGCTTCAACTTGAACCCCTATTGGTTATAGCTCATGTCATTTATTTTTGCTCCTACAACATTTGTCCTAATGTGTTCTCACAGCATTTTACTACTATGTATGGGATTGTTTAGGTATTTGGGGGTTCTGTTTTTCTACTTTATGTGTATGCTGGTCACACATAAAATATTTGTGTGAATACCAATTGCATTCAGTGCCCACAGGGGCCAGGAGAGGGCATTAGATTTCCTGGAGCTGGAATTACAGGTGGCCATAAGCTGACCAACGTGAATGCTGAAAGTCTAGTGAGCCATCTTTCCAGTCCACGTTTTGGGTATTAATTTGTATATCACTCACTCCCAGTAGATCAGAAAAGGAAAAATTTTGCTAGAGCACCCCTTCATTCATCTTTGCTGGGCCCCATCAGTCTTCATGCAATACCAGCAGATGGGAGCCGGCCTAGGACAATGGATGATAAACAGTACAGTCACCCCTGCTGTCCACACAGAGCAGCAATGGGTTGTAGATGTCGCCACAAAGAACTTCACTGGCAACCTTCCTGGTGAATTACTTCATTCCCTCAGATGTCTGAAGCAATGTCCATAAGCAGCCAGCCCTTAGCAGACTCAGCACATGCCCTGCATTTCTTAGCCGTCCTTTACAGATTCCCCAGGCCTAGATGAGAACTGATACTTTCATGCATACCTTCCTTGCCAACCCGTGACAGGCCTCAGTGATCATGCAGACAAATTTCCCACTGAGCCAAATGCACTCTCAAAACTCCCTTAACACAGCAGCTAACTACCATTCAGCTAGGATTGGTACCCAAAGCAAAACTTGTTTGCGATCCTGTCAGAGAAGGGGCTTCACAGCTCTTAGGGAGGAATAGACTCCTTGCATATTACAGGATGTGTGTTGTACATATGATGACACCACCGAGGCACATTGGGCACTGATGAGCAAGTCTACTGGGCCTTAGTAAAGCCAAGCTCTGATAAATGATAGCTTGCTCTGCTGCTAACAGAAGCAGACAGATCTCAGTAAACAGGAAGTCAACCCAGCAGAAGCCTTATGTCATTGGACACTGCTCCATCCTTATTTCCTTCACTTTCCTACCCTAACAAAACTGCCTTAGAGTTTGAGGAAGTACAAGGAAAAGAAAAAGAATCAAGCTCTTGCTCGAATTTGTGTTTCAAACTAGGACTGCTAGAGCATGCCCCAGCAGTCAGGCAACTCTGGTAGGTAGTCTCACACTGGGACAGATATTTCCTCTTCCTTTTAACTTCTTTCTTTTTGCTGACAGAGGGACAGGCAAGTAAACACACACACACACACAAACACACACACACACACACACACACACACACACACACACACACACACACATACACACACACGAACAGACAGACACACACACACACATACACACACACGAACAGACAGACAGACACACACACACGAATAGACAGACACACACACGAACAGACAGACAGACAGACAGACGAACAGACAGACACACACTGCTGAAGTGAATCACATACTGACAGGGAAACAGGAGGGAGGCAGACTATGGGATGGCAGATTTAAATCTTCCTCTTATGCCTGGCCAATTTTTCATTGAGACTAGAGCCCGAGACCTATGTATGTATTACAAGGTACATATCCACGGTCATGATGATTACAGTCAGTGTGAGAAAGCACAGGTTGGAAGCGATGCTTCTATGTATATTAACAGAAGGTGTGTGGTGTACAAGCATGTCACTAGATCTCACCTTATTTGGAAAAGCCACCTGCTCTCTTCCACACAAAGCTACTGTCGATTTTCCAGGTCTATTTTCAGTTAGAGGTGGGAGTGGGGAAAGGGATGGTACAGGATGGGAGAACATGTAGGGAGGGTTTCTTTACACGTTTCTTTTTTTCTTTCTTTCTTTTTTTTTCCTTTAACTAGTTTAGTCAGCAACTGGAATGCCAGCTAATGGAAATACTGATTCAAGGGTGATTATTGGACCATTAATAAAAGGCTTAAGCAATAATGGACATAAGACTTTTTTTCTTAGCCTTTTCTATTTTACCCTTTGTTTTTGTTTTTATTTGCAGGGCTCGAAGTCCAGTGCTTACGGAATGCCAGGAAAATGCCAGTTACTTACCTCCTCAGCCCTGGGTCTTTTGAATGCGTTAAGTGGGTGGTAGATGATTCCTCCAAGCGAGCAATTTTGAAACAGAGCTGAAGGCCAGCTCTCAGGCTTTTGCCCACCATATATTAGTCAGTAAATTCTGTCCACAGTCTGTTCCCTCCCTGAATGTGTCCTTGCTCTCTCTACACTTCTCTGTGTAGGAAAAGGAACCGCAGTATGTTAATTCCAACTGAGGTGTGGAGCTCTGGGAAGGTAATGAATGCATTACCTCTTCTGGGGAGATTTGCATTTTAATAAAAAACTAGTGCTTCTTCAATCACTGGAATTCACAGAGGAGGGGAGCTACTCAGGCATATTCTAGTGAGCAAAGAAGTTTTCTCCATCCCTTGAGCAAAGGAGGTCTGCTTCCGTTTCATCACCCACATCACGGGAATGATTGCATTATTAGTACCCTAGCCACGACATGATGATTGAATAAAATAATTAATGACTACAAAGAATTTAGCAGAGTTTGGCGTATAAGAGCTCCGTGAAGATTAGATCTTTATTTCCTTTTCAATTTTTATTTTCTGTGCTGCTCGTGATTAAACCCAGAATGCTCGTGCGTGCTAAGTCTATGCTCTACCGCTGAGCTGCTCTCTGCCTACCGCTGAGCTGCTCTCTGCCCTAGGTGTGTGTCTTTTAGGACTCATTTATAATGCCAGCCTTTGACAAAATCCTTATCCTATATTCTGATAGGCGTAGACTACTGTTTGTAATTGCAGTTCCTATAGCACAACAAGCCAGAAAAGGTCCAGAGACATAATCATCTTGGCATCAAGAGTTGTAAAATAACAGAACCATCAAAAGATTGCACCTCTTTAGTGGAAAGAGGTAGACAGGATGCCATTAAAAATGTGATATCTGACACTTGAAGGAAACAGTATAATATATTGCTTAAGAATTTGAGAATCTGGAGTTTGAATCTTGGTGGTTCTACTAACTAACTTCTATGGAAGATTTTTTTTTATGTGTATGTGTGTATCTCTGTATGAGCATATTCCACATAATACTGAGTTTGTGTTATGTGTTGTTGTAAGCTGCTTGACATAGTGATAGGAATTACTTAGGTTCACTGGACGTGCTCTGACTCACTGAGCCACTTCTGCAGTCCCTGCTTGCTAGCAGTTGGACCTTAGAGATGAGTTCCTGGCCAGCCAGTGCTACATAGTGGTACCCTGTTTCAAAACAAACAAACAAAATCTTCATTATTTTCCTTAGCTAGATGAATGGAATCATGGGAAGCATTCAGGGCATTCATTTATTAATTATTTAAAAAATATTTTTATTTAATGCGTATGTATCTGGCTCACATGTATATCTGTGCATCATCTAAGTTCCTGGTGCCATGGAGGTCAGAAGAGGACATCTGATCCCCTGAGACCAGAGTTATAGATGGTTATGAGCTACCATGTGTGTGTTGAGAATTGAACCCAGGTCCTCTGGAAGAACAAGTGCTCTATACCACTGAGGATATCTCTAGTCTGGGGTTCCATCTCCAAAAGCTGATTTATTTGCTTGTTTATGCATACAGGTGTTTGGCCTCTATATATTTGTTACTTTTCCATTGCTGTGACAAAACACAATTACTTAGACAACTTATAAAAGAAAACATTTAATTGGGCTTCCAGTTTTAAAGGGTTAAGAGTTCACCATTGCAAGGTAGCCATCAGCAGACATGTTGGCTGGAGCATCTGATAGCTCATATCTTGATCCACAGGCAGGAGGCAGAAAGAACTAACTCTAAATGATGCCAGTCTTTTGAAACCTCAAAGCCCACACACAGTGATATACCTCCTCCAACTAGGCCACATCTTTGAATCCTTCCCAAACAGTTCCACCAACTGAGGACCAAACATTCAAGCATATGAGCCTATGGGAGCCATTTACATGTAAACCACCACAGCCTGCATGTGTGTTTATACACCACAGAATATGCCTGATGTTCACAGAGGTCAGAAGAAGGGATCAGATTCCCTAGAACTGAAGTTACAGATGTGTGTTAGCACCATGTGGGTGCTGAGAATTGAACTGGGTCTTCTTGAAGAATAGACAGTGCTCTTAGTTGTAAGCCATCTCTCCAGCTCCATACCTGTGTTTTTTGGAGCTTGATGTCTATAAGGTAGAGTATAGCTCATTTATGCTATTCCCCAGCTTGCTTTACCTGGTTAAGCCCATCTTTAATGTCAGTTTGAGACTACTTTCTCAGAAAATATTTTGCTGATACTCTGGAACGACCCCATCATTTTTTGCAGAATATTTGTCTTCTATCCTAGTGAGAATGATTTCATGAGTCTTTCTGTTGCTGGTCTTGTCCAGATTAAGGATGGGAAGGAGAGAAGGAGTCCAGATACCACTTGATCTCAAGGGTTGCTCACCACAATGAAAAATGAATGCTACCATTGCATCATTAGTCCATAACATTTGTCCATAACACACGCATGCAGTACCTGACTCAGAGGTAAGCAGCAGAGAGATTCTTGAAGGCAAGACTTGAGATCTGTCTGTTGTTAGGCATGTCTTGGGCAGTGGATCCTTCCTCTGGATCCTTGATCTCAGTACTCTCAGTTGTCCTCTGGTCAGTGATCGAGATGGTACAACAGTCTTTACTGTTGAAGCATCAAGGTGTTCTGTCTGCCTGCTGTGAGCCTCTGCTTTTATTTGCTACAAGGGCATAGTCACACTCTAGCCAATCACATTCTTGAATTCTATCATGAGTTATTACATTATGTGTTATTGCTGCATTCTTATCTACTACGCACAGGTTACATAAGCTGACTACTCATTGCTATAACATCCTCCTGGGTCCTGATCTTATTTCTTATTTACATGGTCTTTACACTTTCATATTTTCATATTCCCTAGCATAGGTGTTGGTAACCTGTGGCTTAAACCAATCCCAGTTTGGTTTTGTTAAAAAAAAATTGTATTCACATACAGACAGCCATAGCTGTTTATCTACACAGCATTCATGACTTTTTTCATGCCATATTAGCATATTTGAGTACTTTTTTTTAATAAAAAGGCCATATGACCTAAAAACTAAAGTAATTACTATGTGCCCTTATATGAAAAATGTTTTTCAAGCCCTGACTAGCTCAAAGATATTCAACAGATAATTATTTTATGAACATATATTATTTATGGGTTTAACATTTATAATAGAATACACTCACTACTGTCAAACACTGTTCTAAGTGCCTTCTACATGCTAATTCATTTCTTATAACAACTTAGTAACACAAGTGATATTATTATTTGAATGTTTGGAAAAATAATGGAAAATAGAGACATTTAGTATGCTGTCCAATATCACATATGTTGTGAAGGTTATAAAACTCAGGCATCCATCAGATATAATGCTCTATGCTTATAATCCTAACACTTAGGAAGTGGAGGAAGAAAGATCACAAGGTTGAAGGTAGTCCGGGATATGTAAGAGTCCATGTCAAAGAAAAGAAAAGGTTACATATAGTATCACACTTGATAGTTCAAGGCTGGAGGATCAGGGCTTCAAGGTCATACTTGGCTACTTAGTGAGTTCAAGGACACTCTGGGATACATGAGACCCTGTCTAAAAACAAAACAAAAATCCTAGGTGCTGAGTGAGGCTCCAGAATCCATGCAATCAGTTCTTTGTAAACATGGATCTGGCGTAGTTGTTCTGATGTTCTCATGAGAGATTTGCTAAGTAGTTTCAAGAAAGAGAAGAAATGATGTGATTAAAGTAGCAAAAGAGATAACACACAGTCCTGAGAACAGTGGTTCTCAACCTTCCTAATGCTGTCAGCCTTTAATACAGTTCCTCATGTTGTGGTGACCCCCCAACCATAAAATTATTTTCATTGCTACTTCATAAATGTAATTTTGCTACTGTTACGAATTGTAATGTAATATCTGTGTTTTCCAATGGTCTTATGGGACCCCTGTGAGGGTCCCAACCACAGTTTGGGGACCTCTGCCCTAGGATTTGACTAATATCAAGAAGAAGTTTAAAACTTATCGGGGCTGGAGAGATGGCTCAGCAGTTAAGAGCACTAGCTGCTCTTCCAGAGGTTCTGAGTTCAAATCCCAGCAACCACATGGTGGCTCACAACCATCTGTAATGGGATCCAAAGCCCTCTTCTGGTGTGTCTGAAGACAGCTACAGTGTACTCATATGAATAAGATAAATCTTAAAAAAAAAAAAACTTATCAAAGTTAGAGCATAGTCAGGATTTCCACAAAGCTAATGGAACTAAGCCTATCTTTCGCCAGACCAAGTTGAGGCTGTTATTATCAACTGTGATTGGATAGCACAATTGATTTAAAAAGAAAACCAAACTTCTGTGACACCAGCTTCTTTCAACTCTCCTCTCCTCTGCTATATCCAACTATCTTCAATACATCTAACCATAAAAGGAAACAGTAACAAATGACTGGTTTGGGACAAATTCGTTCCTCTCTCTGAAAAACAAAAGGACCAGGAAATGCAGAGGTCCTGTGAAGCACTCCTCTTCTTCTTCCTGGATTGGCTGGGTTAGAGCACAGCTGTGAGCAGGGAAAGCATCAAATGCTATTTAGTGTAGTTATGGTGCCAAGATCCTATCCTGGGCCACCAGTAAGTCCATGTTCTTGGCTTGGCTTTTTTATATGCTTGGACAGATTTGTTGGTTAAGAATTAGAAGACCCAAGAGTGACTCTGTGAAAGCAGCCAGTAGATGCAGACAGCTTTGGGAGGGATGAAGAGCCTGTGCTGTTTTTCTTAGCAGAGCAATAACATTCCAGGATTCTATATTAATATTGGGATCCTGGGATCCTGGTGCTAAGAATCTGGTTAGAATCCACTGGGGACTTAAAGACCTTAAAGACTGAAGTCATTCAAAAGTCATCAATCAGGGGAGAAGCTGAAATCCAGGTAGATGGTCCAATGTGAACACCAATTACAATGAGTACATCAAGGGGACAGAACTAGGAGTCTGCAAAACCAGTGCAGAAACGGAACAAAATAAAAACAAACAAGCAAACAAAACCCCCTGCACGTGCAGTAGACTAGAGCAATAGGAAGACAGAGCAAAAGCCAACACGGATTCCCTTAGTTCTCTAACAGTGTTGCAGAAATCTTTCCTTGGGTCACTTGACCTTAGCTTTGAATAGGAATAACTTCACCATTACCAATAGTATAAAAAAGCAGTATCTTAGAATAAATAGGAGCACAGACTCTAGCATCCAACTGTCATCTTAGTTCATCAATGAGACTTGTTTATCAGTTATGTGACCTATGGATACCCATAATTCTTTGTACATATGCAGAAAGGTAAGTAATAATACAGTTTACTCCTACTTTGATTAGTTAGCAAGAAACAATTCAGAATGTAGTGAGTATTTAACATACATAACTGATATACTTTTTAATATCTTGTTTTTTCATGTGTATCTGTGTGGACTTATGTGTACCACATTCATACAGAAGCCCAAGGAGGCTATAAGAAAGTGTTGGATACACTGGAACTGAAATTGTGGAAGGTATTTGTGAGCCACTATGTCAGTGGATGCTGGAAATTGAATCCAGGTCCTCTATAAGGACAGTAAGTGCTATTAAATCCTGAGCCATCTCTCCAGCCTCTAACACTATTTTTAAAAAATATATCAAAAAGTAAATGTAAACCAATTCCAAGCATAACACTCATACCTATACTTGAAATCTATAAGCAGGTATCTTGAGCACAAGACAGTGGTACTGTTTCTGTGGCTAGCTTTGAAAAGGCCACCTCTGCTCAGTCCAACTGACAGCCGAAGTGCAGGCAAAGGAAATCTTTCCTTGATCCTGTCTTTCTGAGAGGGTTTTCTGTTTCCTAATAATACTTATCCCCCTTAGCATGTAGACCCTGCTAAACCTTGTGGTAAGAAAAGCTGCAGACAGTGACATACAAATATAATTGTTGGAGCATTAACTCCCACTGCCAAGAACTATCAGAAATGCTACAGGTTGGAGCTCAGTCTGTAGAGTGATAACCTAGCGTGCGCAATGCCCTGTGTTCCATCCAGAATGATGGAACATGCTTATAATCCCAGCATTTGAGAGGTAGTGGCAAGAGAATCAGAAATTTAAGGTCATTCTTCACTATATATTGAATTCTAGGCCAGCCTGGGTATGGTGGTTTGAATGAGAATGGCCCTCATAGGCCCATATATTTGAATACTCGGTTCCCAATTGGTGGAACTGTTTAGGAAGGATTACGAGGTGTGGCCTTGTTAAAGGAAGTGTATCACTAGGGGTGGACTTTGAGGTTTCAAAATCTCATGTCATTCCCATATAGTTCTCTCTCTGCCTCTAACTTGCAGATAAGATATAAACTCTCAATTACTGCTCCAATGCCATCCTGCCTGATGCCACTGTTCTTACCATAATCATAGACTCATCTACTGAAACTGTAAGCAAATCGCCAAATTAAATGCTTTCTTTTATATGTTACCTTTGTTGTGATGTCTCTTCACTCAATAAAGAATTATGTAAGACACTGGACTACATGAAATCCTATCCTTAAAAAAATCTTTTGTCAGGATTATCCCCAAAAGGAACATCCCTGAGAGGTATAAGAAGACAGAAGATGTGGATATGCAATGTTCGTAATTCCCGAGTGATAGGGGAGAAACTGAAAAGGAAAAGGCCTGTGCAAATCATGATACACAGGTGGCCGAATCTTTATCATTCTGTAAAGACTTTAGGACAATGGTTTTGAATGCAGATTTTACTAACTACTTGTATGCGAACCTACTGGAGAAATTGCAAGTTCTGGACCCCTGAGTTTTGGGTTAATTAATTTCAACATCTGCCTTGTTTACTAACAACTAACTACCTGTATAGATTTTGGGAATTTAATTTTTGAGCAGATAAAATATTCACATGGCACAAACCATATATATATATATATATATATATATACACACACACACACACACACACACACACAAATATGGTAGCACACACTTTTAATCTCAGTGTTCAAGAGGTTGGGACAGATGATACAGCTCTGTGAATTCAAGGCCATGGTGGGCTGGGTAGTGAGTATCATGAATGGCAACATCTGCATAGTGACACTCTGTCTCAAAGAGTATAACTTAAAAGGCTTTCCCTATTTGTCCAGGAGATTTTTACCACTTCTTACAGATATACAGTCCATTATGCAAATATACCAAGCTTTATTAAGTAGTTTCCTGTTGAAGGAGAACTGGGTGGTTCCAATATTTGATGTAGTCCAGTTAAATAATAAATTATCTCATCTATGCATCATTTTACAGATGTAGGATACATTCCCAAAGGGACTTGCTTTTATAGGGGACATAGTCTTTGAGCATTGCTGATGTGATAGGGCCAATCCACATTTGATTAAGCCTCTTTATGAAGACGCCTGGGAATTAAGAATTAATAAGAGAGACATTAAAAGCCATTCTTCCTGGTACATCTACACAATGGAATATTACTCAGCTATCAAAAACAACGAGTTTATGAAATTTGTAGGCAAATGGTTGGAACTGGAAAATATCATCCTGAGTGAGCTAACCCAATCACAGAAAGACATACATGGCATGCACTCATTGATAAGTGGCTATTAGCCCAAATGCCTGGATTACCCTAGATGCCTAGAACAAATGAAACTCAAGACGGATGATCAAAATGTGAATGCTTCACTCCTTCTTTAAAAGGGGAACAAGAATACCCTTGGCAGGGAAGAGAGAGGCAAAGATTAAAACAGAGACTGAAGGAACATCCATTCAGAGCCTGCCCACATGTGGCCCATATATATACAGGCACCCAATTAGATAAGATGGATGAAGCAAAGAAGTGCAGAAGTGTAGATCGCTCCTGAGAGACACAGCCAGAATACAGCAAATACAGAGGCGAATGTCAGCAGCAAACCACTGAACTGAGAATAGGACCCCGTTGAAGGAATCAGAGAAAGAACTGGAAGAGCTTGAAGGGGCTCGAGACCTATATGTACAACAATGCCAAACCACCCAGAGCTTCCAGGGACTAAGCCACTACCTAAAGACTATACATGGACTGACCCTGGACTCTGACCTAGTAGGTAGCAATGAATATCCTAGTAAGAGCACCAGTGGAAGGGGAAGCCCTGGGTCCTGCTAAGACTGAACCCCCCAGTGAACTAGACTGTTGCGGGAGGGGGCGGCAATGGGGGGGTCAGGAGGGAACACCCATAAGGAAGGGGAGGGGGGGGATGTTTGCCAACAGGAAAGGGAATAACTTTCGAAATGTATATAAGAAATATTCAAGTTAATAAAAAAAAAAAGCCATTCTTCCTTGTCACAGATGAGAAATTCGGTTCTTGGGCAGTGGAAAGAATTTTCCTCAAAATTGCATGGCATGTTGCTAACAGCTGAAGCTGGAGCTCAGATCTCCTTACTCTCAGGCTAGTGCTTTGCTGCCCATGATTTGTCATATACAAGCCAATATGGAGTGTCCTTTGAAGAGTACTCCAGTCTATAGCTAGGGAACAGGGCATGGACAACAAGGAGGAGGCATTGTAACCTGGGATAAATGCCAGGTCTCTTCAGATATGGGTTGGTGGCCTTTCCTAAGATATCAAAATTCGATAGGAGCTGGGTGTGCTGCTCGGTTGGTAGAGTGTTGGCCTAGCATGCACAAAGCCCAGACTTAAACTGGGTGTGGTGGTATACACCTCTAATCCTAGCACTTAAGTGTTTGGAACAGGAGGATCAGAAATTCACTATGTAATGAGTTTGAGGCCAGGCTAAGATGAATGAGACCATCTTATCTTTAAAAAAAAAAATTGGACAGATCAACCTCTCCACTAACCATTGTGAGCCCTTGTCTTCCTTCCTTCCGCAGAATGATGAAAGGCCAACAGATGTTTCTGCCTCTAACTTTCTATAAATTCTGGGAAAATCAAACGTTTTCTCAACTGAGGTTCCCTCTTCCCAGATGATTCCAACCTGTGTCAGATAGACCAAAAAAATAAAGCCAATCACCAAACCTAACAAGGACACACATTTTTCTGCAGCAACTCCAACATTCCGACATCTGTTTTCACTTTCTTAGCTAAATAAAGGGAAAGGAAGATTTACTATGTAGCTGAGAATAACCTTGAGGGAGGGTAGCCTTGAACTTTTCATCTTCCTGACTCCGTCTCTTGAGTGCTGGGATCGCAGGCATGCACTGCAGACCTGGTTTCTACTTCATCTGTTACTTCATCTTTCTATGAGATCTGACGAAACGAGGAGGGACTGTTTGCCAAATGCACTCATTTCTGAGCTCAGCTTAAAAGGAGCACGTTGCCTAGTTGAAGACTGCTGGGAAGAGATCAAGGCAGCCACCAGACAAAGAGATGCCCTTTTCATAATCAGCCACTCTCCAGTTCTAATTTTGATAAGAACAAGACAATTGTTAAATGGAGTGCTCCTCATTCAACGACTCCATCAGCCATAGCTGTAACAGCCTCCTCACTGCCTGGTCATCAATCATTTGTCTCCTGAGATTGTGAGATGGGGAGAACGAGGCCTCTCAGAAGGCAGGTACTGAAGAAATTTACATTCTTTTGGCTCTTCATTTTTCCTTCACTCTGAAACATATACAGCCCAAGGGAATTGAGCATCCACAGCTGGAGCCCCCCCCCTCAACCCCATTTCCAGACAAGAGGATGAACTGGGCTTTTGCCAATATTGCAGAGTTTAGCCAAGAATGCTGGACTGTTGGAGTCATCTAATAGCTTTTCTCCACAGTTCATTGATGTATTCTAGGCTAGTCTTTCTGAAAGTATAGTCCTCGGAACAAGACTGCCAGTATTATCTGGAAAGTTTGACCAGAAATGGTTCACCACAGACTACAGAATTAGAATCTTGGGCAATGGGATTCCTAGGAATCTGTATTTTTTCTTAAAGTTTACTTGGAAACTGTTATACCCCAAAGGCAAGAGCTCCTCCTCTTACTAAGAGAGGGTCTGCTCATTCTCTTGTTGTTTATTTGGTTTTGAAACAAGGTCCATAAAGCATAGGCTGGCCTCAAATTGACAGCACCTGAGAATGACCTTCAACTTCAGATCCATGTGTCACCACCTTAAGGTGGCTGGTATTACAGGTACGTGCCTCCATTCCCAGCAGTGCTGGGGACTCATCTAGTGCTTCCTACACAGGAGGAAGCATTCTACCAACTGAACTATGTTGCAGGTCTTTGGAGAGCTTTGGTTTGGTGGTACCTAACCCTTCTCAAATCAAAACATGGTGGCAATGGCCTGGTAGTCTGCATTTACTGAGCACGCAATATATGCTAAGCATTATAGTATCAAGTGCCATGGACATTGTACTTAGATATCTATCTGCAAAGATTATGATCTGAGTTAAATGGTACTGTACCTTGCCTCCAGGAGTCCCTTCTGAAGTTGTTTCTGACCCAGCTTGTGAAAATGAACTGTTAAAATCCGGTTTGCCTCTGCTCAGGTCATAGTGTCTGTAGCAGCCTCCTCTCTAGGGTACTGTTCACCACCCTACTGAGACATTATCTGTGACTAAGAAATCCTGGGGCCAGGATTTCTCACCTAGGGCTTGAGTTAACATCAAAGGAGGTGTATCCTGCTCCTTTTCCCTCTTTCTTGCCTTCTGTTTGGGAATCAGAGAGCCTGACTGCAGGCTTATGCTACAAAGCCTTCCCCATCCTCTGAAAGGTATAAAAAAGCAATGCCATTTTTGCCTCATGGGCTCTGATTCCTTTCCTCAGAGACCTCACCTCTGCAGTCTGTGGTGCTGAAGTCTGAACTCTCCTCTCACGATGTTGTTTCTCTGTCTGTCCATAGTATTAATAGCTTTTCTAATAAACTCCTTACTCCCCAGCCATCCATCTTAGTATCCTCTTGAACACTCCCCTCCCTGAAACCTACCAGGGAGGGCATAGTCATCCTGAATACACCATTGTGATGTAGAGCCATCACTACCATGGAGGAAGGCAGTGTATCTATAGCACCCTTTTGTGAACAGATCTTTTTTTCTTCTTACATTCTTCTCAGGCCTAATGCACAGTCTTTGGCATTCAGCCCTGTTTGCTGAAAGTAATTGGTTTCTCTGTTTACCTGAGCCTGCAGCGTTCTGGACAATGATATTTGTTTGGGTTGACACTCTGTTACGAAACTGCTTTTCAAGCATGCTTTCCAAGTAACAGATTTTTTTTTGATGTAGTGCTGAGTGCTTGTCGCACAAGTGCCACTGTTCCCAACTCACTGCCTACTTCAGTCAGAATCTAACATCCCTACTACTTACAAAGTAACTGTTGGATATTTGTTCACCTACTTAATATGAGTCTCAGGAAAAAAATGCAATTAAAAAATATACCTATTTTTACTCAAATTGCTTAGCATTGGATTCATCTTGAGATAAGATAGCTAGCTAAGAAAAATCGTAAAATAAATATCATTGAGCAAAAATAATGTTATTATTGAACAAATTTGGTGCCACCATTTTCAGTCCACTGGTCACTGCTTGTATCAATATCAAACACTTGGACCAGAGAGATGGCTTAGTGGTTAAGAGCACTGGTTGCTCTTACAAAAGACCTGGATTCAGTTCCCAGCACCCACATGGCAGCTCACAATCGTCTGTAACTCCAGTTCCAGGGCATCTGACAGCTTCCTCTGCCTTCTAAGGATGCTAGTCATATATGTGTTGTCCAGGCATACATGCAACAAGACACCCATAAATTTAAAAATATACCTAAAGAAAAAAATTAGTTTGTTTATTATTTGGAGACAGGGTTTTTCCAGGAAGTCTTGGCTGTCCTGGAACTCACTCTGTAGGCCAGGCTGGCCTCAAAGTCCCAGATCCACCTGCCTCTGCATCTTGAGTGCTGGGATTAAAGCTGTGAGCCACCACCACCTTGCAAGTAAAATTATATTTAAAAAGGTCAGACACTGCAATCCATCAACGTGCTACACTATCTAGAAACAAAGACAAATTAGGTCTTGTGTTCTTAGGAAAGGCACTCATTTCTGGTTTTTAATAATGTCAAGAACATAAGGAGAACAGCTCTGTTGGACGGCAACAGGGTAGGAATCTAAACCTGTGAATGTTCCAGAAGCAACCTTCCTTCCTGGGTCTAATATGAAAGAATGGCCTTGGACTAGATCATAGACCTTTACAGGACATTTTGTTCTCCACATGTTGAAATCAAATGACCCAAAGCCAGGACTAGAGAGGTGGTTTAGCAATTAGAAGTACTGACTGTTCTTCTAGAGGGCCGGAGTTTGATTCCCAGCATCACTTGGCATCGACTATTTACTTGTAAATCCAGTTCCAAGGGCCTGGATCCTTCTTCTGACCTCTGTGGGCACAGGGCATGAAAATGATACACAGATAAAGATGCAGGCAAAACATCCATAAACATAAAAATTAAATTAAAATTAAAGAAAGAAGAAAGAAACTACTTGCTTGGTAATAGCCAATGGGGAGCGAGCCAATGAACTGAAGAGTCATGGTGGGGAAGGAAACAAAATGATTTAACTCCCTAGAATAACTATTCTCACTTTCTCCTATAGTACTTGGAGTTTAGCTACATGTGACAGCATAGATAAAGACTATATTTCTCAGCATCCTGTGTATGTAAATCTGGTCATGTGATTAGGTCCTGGTCAGCAGTAGAAGCACTCTACCACTGAGCTCGAACCTCAGCTCTTTTTTGTGTTTTAGTGCACTGCTGCTCATGTTGTCCCTGGACTCTGTAACTGAGCTAGGTCTTAAATTTCTCATCTTCATACCTCAACCTCTTGAATAGGGATTATAGGCCTATGCCATGAGACCTGGCTACTTCTTCTTTAATGATTTGCTTATTTTTATCTTATGTGCATGACTGTTTTGCCTGCACGTGTGTCTGTGTGTCAGATCCCCTGGAACAGGAGTTACAGACCATTATGAGCTACCATGTGGGTGCTGAAAAGTGAACCCAGGTCCTCTGGAAATGAAGCTAGTGCTCTTAACCACTGAGACATTACTCTGGTCACCTCCTCCTCCTCCTCCTCCTCCTCCTCCTCCTCCTCCTCCTCCTCCTCCTCCTCCTCCTCTTCCCTTTATCCTCTTTCTCCTCCTCAAAACAGGATAGTTAGGAATCTTTCTTATCAACAGTTAAGTGTATAGCTAATAGGCAACTACTGGGAAGATTGCCCTGGAAGGTTGGGTATGTGTCATTGCATCAGACATTATCTTTGTAGTCTAATCAAGCTGCTGGAGCAAGGAGAGGTCACTGATAGGACTGGGTGAATTCCATCTACTGAACCCTTTACAGGCACTGTTCCCAAGATTTTGATACCACTGATGGCTGGATTCTGTACCTGTTCATAGGATTTTGTTTTGTTTTCTCTCCCCTTCTATGTCTTCCTCCCTTTGAGAGCATCTGGTTTGTTTCCCTTTGTTTTGTTGGGAACGTGAGAACGTGGCTCTTTTACCTGGGGTTGGCTTAGGATGATGCTGAGCTCCCCATCCACCTGGCTCCGTCTCCGAGGATCACAGGTGTGGACCACCATGCCAACTTCATGCTGTTCTGGGGGATCAAAGCCAGGGCTTCATGCATTATAGATAGTCTACCAATTGAGCTACAAACCCAGCCACTGTTGATCTATTTATATCAACCTATTTTTTTTTGTTATACATATAGGTTATCATAAAAATAAGGGTAAAGGTTTGCTATCAGAGATGGCGTGACTTTGACAACTTTCAGCCACACTGAGGTTTAGTTTCTTTGTTAAAATATAGTCAACTCATTGAATTCAAGAAGAAGTTGTAAGGGACATATGACTCAAGATCTTTGAAAACATCTGGAATATTGTACATATTAGATAATCAGTGAATATTATTTTTACTAATACAAACAATAACATCAGTACATTAGGAAGTGACCACTGCATATGAGCTAGGCAGTGTGCTAGCTTCTACATAAATTGCTAATTTTCTGTGTGTGTGTGTGTGTGTGTGTGTGTGTGTGTGTGTGTGTGTGTGTGTCTAGGAGACATGGAAGGTTCAGACAGCTTGCTTTTTGAAGGATGTGGATTACTGGTTTCAAGCAGAAGCTTGCCTTAGGTTTGCAAAGGCTTTGGGCAAGAGAGAGCAGCAGGGAAAAGTAAGTCCATTTATTGTATTTCGATGATTATTTCCTTTTCTGTCAATGAAATGCATTCATTGAGTTTTCCAACATACCACCTGTCGAATCTTTTAGAGAACATCTGGAATCTCAAGCAAGTGAGCCTATTTTTATTTATTTATTTTTTAGATTTATTTCATGTATTTGTTTTGTCTGAGTGTAGGTATGTGCACCCTGTACCTTCAGAAGTCAGAAGTGACACAGAAACCCTTGGAACTGGAGTTCCTGACTGTGTGAGCCACTATGTGAGGTGCCTGGATTTGAACCCTAGTCTTCTGCAAGAATAACAAGCACTTTTAACCACTGAGCCATCCCTTCAGCCCCCTCAAGCATGTGAGTCTTAAATGTCCTTAGCTACCCTCTTTCTCTCCTGGCTCTAACTTTAAACCTATTACTAGTTTCAATGCCAGCCAGCCATTCACTGACTAAGTGACATTGTAAATCATTGCCCTCTTCTGAGCCTCAGCTTCCTCACTTGTGAAATAAGCTTATTAACGATATTCACTTCTGTAGGTTTGTTATGAAAATTTAATGAAATAATGCATGCAAACTGCTTAGCATAGTGCCTGCCACATAGCAATCAGTAAGGGGCATTAGCTATTTTCATTATGCATTAATCCATTCACTCCCGAGTGTTTTGTTAAGTGCTTGGAATGAGCTGGGCTCTGAGCCTTCTAAAACTTTACAATTTCACTGGGAATACAAGACAAAACACAACCTATGAAACACTGCAACTATTTTGGGTTTTGAGCCTAGCCTTTAAACACTGAGCCACCTCTCCATCCTGAAATGTTACATATAAAATGCAGTGGGAGCAGTGACAAAGAAATCAAGATAAGGCAAGGGAATGACGAGGTTACTAAGAAGCAGAATTCATACTTCTAAAACTATCTTCCTTTGATTCTCACTTCCGCCAAACCTTAGAGATCTTTTTGGATCAGCGTTTGAAAGCCAGTGGACATGAATGAATAGGGCTTGATTATACAAGGGAAAAGGGCAAGTTGGGAGGTAGCTGAGAGAGTAACAGCAGGCTGGCACAGGTACGGAGGGTTCCAAATAGCTACACAGAGAACTCGTTCTCAATTGCTGCAGCTCAGAGTTTCCTAACCAGTGTGCCAGGACTACAAGGAAGGCTCCAGAACAGTCACCCTGGGATGCAAACAGCCTCTTTTCATTTTTTTCTTTTCTTTCTTTCTTTCTTTTCTTTTTTCTTTTTCTTTTTTTTTACAGAATGCTACAGGAATGCTAGCATTTGCTGTGCCTGCCAGCTCCTGCAAAAGGAAGAACAACTGTGCATTCTGTTGAGGAGGATAAAGAAATTTGGAGTTGGTTATGGAAAGGTGCCTAGAGTCTGAATCATACTAGCAAAGGTCAGATCCAGGGCCACTGTACCATTTTCCGCCCTAGCCGTATATGGTGAGTGAGATTGTTGTTCAGTCTGCTCTGTAAACCCCTGACCAATCTTTACCCCCGGACAAAAGAAAGGAAAATCAAAAATTTAGTACCCAAACATTCAAACCAGACATATGGGGGAAAACGTTTCTTCTGGTTTGTTTGCTGTTGCTCTAATAAACAGTACGATTAAGAGCAATTTGAGAAAGAAAAGGATTGTTTTAGCTTATGGTTCGTAGTCCACCGTGGAGGGAGGCTGAGGGAAGATCTCAAGGCAGGGGCTTGAAGCAGAAACCAGTGGGTGGAATGCTACTTGCTTGGCTTGCCCTCCAGCTCTTTTTGCTTTTCTTCTTATACATATCATGGATCTACCTATCTGGGGAATGGAACACAGAGACTGATCCCTCACATATCAATTGGTAATCAAGAAAATCTAACAAGCTGGGTTGTAGTAATGTAGTGTAGTCCCAGCACTTGGGATGCAGAAACAGACAGATCGCCGAGGTTGAAACTAGTCTACAGAGCCAGTTCTGAGACAGCCAGCACTCCAAAGAGAAACCTGGTCTCAATAAATAAATACAAGTAAAAAGAAAGGAGAAAGAAATAAAATTTAAAAATACTAACAGAGGAATCTGATGGGAGATATTCCTCAGTTTAGTTCCCAGGTCATGATGTAGCCATTTTAAGTGACTATGGTTCAGGAACACAGATTTAGGTTATGCCAAAGTCTATGTTGCACTGTGAAAACAGTTTCATCACGTTTTATAGTTTTACAGAACAAAGAGAGTTGTAAATCAAGGCAAGTTTAAAACATATTGGTCCACACATCAGAGAGGCTGGTACATGAGGTGGGAGAAGCTGTTCTAAAGGCCCAGACACTGACTGATTACATTCTTTGCTTGGAGCTGGTGGAAGCTAGTGGTCTGTTAATAGACTCCAAAAGGTTTTTATTTATTAGATCTAATAGTTCCAACACAGAGGTGGGCAAGGAATGGCTGTTCTGGGGGGGCTAGAACTCGTCCAAGATAAGGCAATTGGCCTCTAGATCTGCAACCTTCCCATCTTTCCACAGTACTGGGATTCTAATCAGCCAGCCAGTCTCTGCAGACGCAGCTTCTTCCCATGAGCTCTCGTTCACACAACTCAGCAGAGCCTTTGAAGGTAAGATCACAGCCTGCACATCTGGAACCAACTAAAAGGCCACATTGTTGTAATATGTTGGTGAACACCCTTTTCTTTCTCCCTGACTCTTGTGAATGAGACTCTAGAGTTGTACTTCAGTGGGGTTTTGTTTTGGGGTTGTTGCTGTTGTTTGGCTGAGTTTTGTTTTGTTTTGTTTTGTTTGTTTGTATCTTACAAAATGAAATAGGTATCTGGTTCCTTCTTGATGGATGTTTGGTGGGTTTGGCACAATTTTTCTTCACAACAAGCCCTGTCTTTGTATTATCAATGTTCTTGATTAGAAACAAAAGAAAAGAAAATTGTTACTGTAAGAAAACAAAGCAAGCCAAAGGACCATTTGAGGAACGGGGATGTCATGAATGATGGGCATCCAGAATCAAGAAGATGCTGGAAGACTAGGACTGGAAGATGACATGAACGTTCCAGAGGCCATTAGAAGCTTCTAGTAGGAACAGTCTGGGGCAGGCCATTACAGGAAATGCTCAGTATCCTCAAAAGTGTTACTAGATAAATATCATCTGTGTCCCTCCCGATTCTAGATTCATGGTCACAAAAGAAGAGGAAAAAGGAAGGGCTCCTTTCACCTCTCTAACTAAGGCTGAATTTATGTTTCATTTTGAGAAAGCAGCATTTTTCTTGTTTTAAATATTTTAAATGATTTTGTTTTTTCAAATCAATATATAAAACAATGAGTTTTATTACGACATCCTTTGCTCATACTTATCACATACTTTGTTCATATTAATCACCCCTATGAGCCTCTCTTGTTTTAAGCTACCCTCTTCTACTGGTCCTCTTCTTCCTTGCAAATAGCTTGCTCTACTTCCACATGCGCATGTGTAGGCTTATATTAGTTTAATCTAGATGCCCCATGGAGAGAGAAAGCATTCACCATTTGTCTTTCTAGTCTGCCTCACTTTACTTAATTTCATGATTTCCAGTCCCATCCATTTCCCTCTCTGTGGCATAATTTCATTTTTCCTATAGCTAAATGAATTACCATTGTGTGTGTATATATATATATATATATACATATATACTATATGTCTTTACTTTTTTAAAATTTAGTTTTATTGGATGTTTTGCCTGAATGAATGTCTATGTACAATGGTGTGCTTGATGTCCACAGAGACCAGAAGAGGGCATCAGATCCCCCTGGAACGGGAGTTATAGATGGTTGTTAGCCGCTATATAGTTGCTGGGAATAAAAACCCAGGACCTCTGTAAGAACAGCCAGTTCTCTTAACTACTGAGCCATGTCTCCTGCAATTATAGTACATTGCTTCTATCCATTTACTTGTTAATGGACACCTAGCTAGGTCTTATATCTTGAATACTGTGAATATTGCCCCGGTTAATATAGTTGTGCAGCTCTTGTGTAGTGTGGAGACAGAATTTCCATCAGTTACATACCAACGAGTTGTATAGCTCGAGCCTATGGCAGTTTTATTTCTAGTCTTTGATGACTACATGTAGTAGCATATTATTCCGTGCGAAGAATTTATAATATGCCTTTATTTCATAACTTCTCTCAATTGGACCCTCAAACTTAATCGTAGCCAGGTATAGTAGGACATGCCTAGGATACCTGCACTCAGGAAGTGGAGGCAGGAGGATCAAGAGTTCAAGGTCAGATGGAGTGACGTATTGAACTTGAGGCCCTGCTGGGGCACATGACACACACACTGTGTCAAAAAAGGAAAACAAAATTTAATTATAAATGGAAAGTGCTTTCCTTAGATAGTGCTCTCAAGTCCAAGAAGCG
Source organism: Rattus rattus (assembly GCF_011064425.1). Taxonomy (NCBI): domain Eukaryota; kingdom Metazoa; phylum Chordata; class Mammalia; order Rodentia; family Muridae; genus Rattus; species Rattus rattus. The sequence goes on from NC_046172.1 coordinate 94,736,388, forward strand.
GGCATAATTTAGTCCTTAAGTGAAAAGAAAACTACACACACACACACACACACACACACACACACACACACACACACGGCAACCACAAATAATCTTTTACCGTTAAATTATTGCTATAAAATGCCTGTTATGGCTTGGAGGAGAATGGCTCCACAAGCTCATACATTTGAATGTATTGTTCTCTGGCTGATAACACACTTTAGGGAAGAATTAGAATGAACTTGAATGAGGTGTGTCACTTGGGGAAGGGGCTTTTTTTTTTTTTTTTTTTTTTTTTTCCGGAGCTGGGGACAACCCAGGGCCTTCAAGCTCCTAGGCAAGTGCCCTACCACTGAGCTAAATCCCCAACCCCTAAAGGGCTTTAAAGTTTTAAAAGCCCATACCAGGCTTGTAGTCTCTGTCTCTGTCTGCTTCTGTCTCCTTTTGTCTGCCTCTGTCTGCCTCTGTCTGCCTGCCTGCCTGCCTGCCTGCTCTCTCTGTCTGTCTCTGTCTCTGTCTCTGTCTCTCTGTCCTCTCTCTCTCTCTCTCTCTCTCTCTCTCTCTGTGTCCTACACACACACACACACACACACACACACACACACACACACACACACACACACCCTCACTTCATCATCTCAGTGGTCCCTTGGGCCTTCTCTCCTACCCTTATCCCCAGGCAACCATTGATGTGCTTTCTGACACTAAAGATTACTTAGCATTTGTTCACATTTTGTGTAAATGAAATCACATAGCAAATACACTTTTGTGTGGATTATTTTAGTTAACATAATTATTTTAAGACTCATCAATGTTGCTTGCACTAATGGTTCCTTCTTTTTGTTGGTGGACTGCATTCTGTAGCCAATTTGTGGATCTATTCACCTGTAGATGTATTTTTGGATTATGCAGTGCTCTGTTCTTATAATCAAACATGAATCAGGTGTTACAATGAAAGTATTTGGAAGATGCGATTACTCTCTTTAATCAGGTAACTTTAGATCATCTCACATGTCCAAGACTACCTTTAAACTTGTTACATAGTCAAAGACAACTTGAGCTCTGATTCAGCCTGCCCTTTTTTTTTTTTTTTTTTTTTTTCCGAGCTGGGGACCAACCCAGGGCCTTAGCTAAACCAAGCCTCTACCACTGAGAGCTAAATCCCCAACCCCTCAGCCTGCCCTTCTTGATGGCCCACTACATAGATTTTGCAGTTGTCTTTTTTTCAGCCCACATATTCCCCACCTGCAAATGAATCCTTAATTAATATTTCCCGAAATTGTGTTTGTGTAGCCAAATTCTTAGTGATACATCTTTCTTCTAGCTTTAAGCTACTGTAAATAAAGTTGTAAAAAAAAAGCCTTTGAGTACAAGTTTTTATGTGAATATCTGTTTCTCTTCTTGTGGCTACATACTTCAGAGTATAATGGTGGAATCATAGAATAGACATGATTAAATTTTCTTGAAACTGCTAGACAGTACCAAAATTCATTTATCATATGTGTTTTTTTAAAGAATTTTTTGTTTTTCTATTTTTCTCTTTCCTTTTCCTTTTTTTAAAAAGGTATCTTTTAAGTATTAAAATTTTAAGTATTTATTTATTTAAAAAGGAAAACACACAGTACTTTGAATTACAAGAGAAAACTTTGAGTTTGTAGATGGAAGACTCTAAATCTACTTAGGTTAACATGGTATCACACACTATAGATTTTAAGTACATCGTATAGATTTAAGTACATCGTATTTCAACACTTGTTCCTTTTTTAAATTAAATCTGTTTATTTATTCACATTAGAACCCAATATCAGCCCTTCCTCTCCTTCCAGTACCCCCACACCATTCCCCCATTCCATCTTCTCCTTCTCTTTTGAGAAGCAGATCTCACTTCTTTTTATTGGGTATTTGTTTTTGTGAAAAAGTCTCACTTAGTAGCCAGTCTCCTTAGTGCTGCTGTTCTGAATACAGACCAGCTCTTCTGCTGTATTAAGGAGGAAGTTAATGTCACGGGTTTTATACTCATCCTCTGTTCTACATAAATGGTATGTCCCAAATACTACATAGCCCATCTATTTTTATATGTTGTGTTTCATTTTCGTTCTGTTCAAAATATTTTCTTTTCTTCATCTTTGACCCATTAGTTATTTAAGGTTTTTTTTTTTTAAGTTTTTAAGGATGTAGGAAGTTTCTAGATGCCTGTCTGTTACCAATGTACTAAATAAACCCAACGTGGTTAAAGAATACACAGTTTATGATTTAAACTTTGATAAGTTACTGAAACTTAATTTGTGGCCCCAAATGTGGTCTATCTCAGTAAATCAACCATGTACTTTGAAAGAGATGTTGGCTATGCTCTTGTTAGATGGAACATTCTATAAATGTTAATTATGCTCAGTTGATTGATGGTACTATTGAGTTAAACTCTGCCCTTACTGATTTCCTGTCTCCTTTTCTCATGAATTATTGAGAAGTGTTATTGAAATATCCAATTAGACATAAAACTGCCTAGTTCTCCTAGAACTTTCATCAGTGTCTGTTTCATGCGTGTGGAATCTCTGTTATTCGGCAATTGGGCACTGTCCATCTTTTCAGTATATTTTCTACCTATTGTTCAGATTGGTTAATTCCTGGTTTTTCATGTTTTGTATTTTTATTTGGCTTTAAGTTCACTGATTCTTCATCATCTCCACTCTGCTGCTGAACTCATTTTTTGAGATGTTTATCTTGCTTTTGAGAATTTTTTTTGAATTCTGAAATGGCATCTGGATCTTCTTTATATCTTGGCTTCTTTTCTGAGAATTTCTGATTTCTATGAGTGTTGTACTCATATTTATTATTGTTTATCGAAACATTGTATGACAAATGTTTCAAACTCTGTATCAGTTCTGATGTATAGCACCCCTTTCTTTTTACTTCTTTAGAGTCAGAATTTTAATTACAGTAATTTAATTATGTTTCCCCATCCCTTTACTCCCTTAAAGCCCTCCCACATGCCCCTCTCTGCTCTCCTTCAAATTCATGACCTTTTTTTTTCAGTAACTCTTTTTGCATGCATATATGTATACAGGCATATGTATATTTCTAAATATAACTTGTTGAGTAAATATAACGTTATTTGTATGTGATTTCAGGGCTGACCTTTGACACTGAACAACCAATTGGTGTGCTTCTCCTTGGGGAGGACCAGCTCTCCTACAGCTTTCCTGAGTTGCCTGTAGTTCTTCGTGTGTGGATGTGAACCTCATGGGTTTCTCCCCATCCACTTTGGCATGTCTATTGTTGTTATCTTTATACAGCCAATGTTTGGATGGTCATGGTGGTGAGACTTCTGTATTTACTAGGATTTATGACCTCACAGCAAACTCTCTGGTCCTCTGGCTCTTAAAATCTTTCAGTGCCCTCTTCTGCAATGTTCCCTGAACCTAAGGCCCAGAGGTGTTTTATAGGTGATATATCTACCATCTTGATGTTGGTATTTATTGACTGATTTTTATACTTAATTCAGGTTCTTCCTAGCTGTTAGCATAACCCATAATTTTTGTTTGAAATCTAAATACTTCCAGGACTATGTTCTACTAGGTTATCCAGACCCCTGTTTTCATTAGCTTCTTTCAAGAATCAATGACCTGTCTACCTCCATATTACTGTCTTCATGGGATGATATTTTTTGGTTCCCCATTCAACCTCTGTTGACATTCAGAATTAAATACTATTAGTTATAGGGTGACAAAAGAATGTTCATATCTCTACTGAATCTTCATTTACACTCTCTGGCTGATAAAATGAGAATGGCTTATTACTGTTGCTCACATGAACTCAACTGACACGGTTAGTATGGGCAATTCTATTACCATTCATTACCATCTTAATTCCTTGATAAGCCTCCTTTGATATTATTCATACTTAGGAAAGGCAAGACGGTATAGCAATTCTGATGTATCAATTGGGTAGAAACCCAGACTTTTCATATGGTTTCCACAGATAATGTGGATGGTGTTGTTCTAAAGTAGCCCTGATGGAAGTCCCAGGTGGCTACTCTGAAACCCTCTTGGCTTTGTGGATTGAGAAACCTCATTATTAGGTAAGCCTAGAAACAGAGGTCTGCCAATACAGGCGGTGGTGGTATCAAGATTTTCAGTAGCCCTGGACTAGTTTGAGAGCTAGTATATGGAAAGGTCTGTCTGTTAGGTTACCATTTTTCCCCTTCTGCTAGAGAGAGCCAGAAATTTTCTCTGTTAGCCTACTGAGTTTTGGCTTGCTCAGCTTCAATTAGGAGATAACTGAGGCCAAAGAAAAGCAAGATAACTCAATACCTCATTATTCTTTGGATTCCTAAGGCCTTTGGTTTCCACAGCCAGTCTCTTGTTCCGATTTTTCTGAATCTTCTTAGGTTTGTTTTGTATATACTTTTGACAGCTTTTAGTTGCATGTAATATGAAGACTGGGGGAGGGGGGCGTTATCTTTTCCACTTTCCCTGAAGCAGCAGATTGATAATCCTCTAGTTTTATTTTTTGAAAGATATTTTAACCCAGAATGGAGTTGTACATTGACATTTTTTTTCAACACTTTAAAGATGCTGCATCAATGTCTTCTTGTTTGTATTGCTTCCGGTAGAAAGCCTGTTATTATCCTTAGTTTTGTTTTTCTATATAGAATGTCTTTTTCTGTGTTGGAGATTTTCTCTTTATCATTGGTGTTGAACAATTTGATGATGAGAAGCTTGGTGACTACCTTTCGATTTGTTGCGCTTGAGATTATATGTGCTTTTTGTACCTGTAGTTTTATAGCTGTGACCAAATTTGAGGCTCCTATTTCTTCAAATATTTTTGCCTCTCTCCACCTTGCTTCTCCTCTGGACATCCCATTACACACATTGCTTGTCGCACAGTGCTCTGATTCTCTGCTGCGGTTTGTGTTTTGTTCAATATAAGTTTTCTTCTGTCACTGTGTTTCATTTTGAATCATTTTTATTACCTTGGAAAACTATTTCAAAAATGTTTCTCAGCGATCCTCATCTCCTGGCTTTATATCCTTTTTCAGTGCCCTCCCTTTTGTATTGGGTTGGATCTCATGACTTTCTTCTAATGAATAAAGACACTTTTTCTAATATTAAGTTGTAAATGTCTATGAGTTTCCCAATGACAAGATTCAGGTAACAAGGAAATGAAGATTACTTCTGCCCAACTACCATTAATGACCTGAGATCATTAGTCAAAAGCTTTTGAGAAACTGTCCTATGAATTATAGGCATAAGTTTGAAGGCAGACACTTCTCTAGTTGAGCTGTGAGACAACTGTAGCTGGTAGGAGATCCTGGAATTGATCTGTGCTGTCAATGAACAGAAACTAAGACATTTTAAGCATTATTTCATGATTCTAAATCTGGGGCTAATTTGTTAATACATAAGTAGATACATGCTAAAGAGTTGGGTACTGGCGAGTATTTATAAATACGTAAGAATGTAAGAGCTGCTTTGGAGTCTCAAAGTTGATGAAAACTGGAAGATTATTAAAAGATCATGCTAATGAGAGGCTAAATTTTATTGAGCAAACCAATGGAAAATATGTGATTGGAAACTAGATGAAGAGTACGCTTTTTAAAAAATAGATTTATTTATGCAAATGAGTATTCTGTTGGCATGTGTACATAATGCAGAGGCACAAGATTCCATTATTAGATATGGTTGTGAGCCACCACATGATTGCTGGAAACTGAACTCAGGACTTCTGGAAGAGCAGCCAGTGCTCTCAACTAGAGCCATCTCTCCAGCAAACAGAGTGTGCTTTTTTTGTAAAAACTTATAAAGTTTAGTGACATGGTCATGGCTAGCAAAGCACATGCTTAATCCTTTAAATTTCAAGCAATCCTTTGAAGACACTACTTTGTATCCTCTTCTCACTTAAAGTAAAGGATGAGAGAAGAGTACGAAATAGAGTGGAGTGTGGTTTGTGTTGGCTGGTTGTGGGGTTGTTTTGTTTGTTTGTTTGTTTGTTTGCTTTTGTCTTCTTGAGACAGGGTCTCTCCGTGTAGCCCTGGCTGTCTTGGAACTCACTCTATAGACCAGGCTGGACTCCAACTCTGAGAACCACCTGCCTCTGTCTCCTGAGTGCTGGGATTAAAGGCAGGCACCACCACTGCCAGACTGAGTGGAGAATCATTTAACATCTTGATTTTATTAATGTTTTAGCTTCCAATTCATCTCTTCCCCATGGTCTTATTCCTTTGTTTCTAGATATTTGGGGTTTAATTTTCTAGTTCCTTTAGTCATATTGCTAGGTTGCTCATTGCTATCTTTCAATATTTTTTTCAGCCTTTCAGTTTCGAGTTCAAAGATGATTTTGAACTTCCCATCTGCTTTCATCCATCCTCTTAGCACTGCATCACCATGTTATACAGGAGAGTGAACCTAGGGCCTTGTGTACAAAAGGCAAGGACCCTTTCTGCCAGCTGAGCTACTTCTCCAGCCACAAGAAGAGAATTTTTAAGTACAATGGAACAAGAAATTGATCGAGAGAGTAAAAGATACCGAAGTGAAGAAATGGCTTCCTGTAGCCATGGTGATTGTGATGGTCAATTTGTTTGTCAGCCTTACTGGATCTTGAATGTACTAAGAGATAAATTGCCGGGCACAATGGTAACAGAGTTACTTGATCAAATTATTTGAAGAGGGAGGACTCAGATACCGTTCAGTGGCCTGGATAAAAATAAGTCTAAGGGAAAAGAGCTTTGGTTTTTCTTTATTGCTTTAACAGGTTTCTTTGTTGATATCAAGTATCCTGCCATGGCTGGCCCTGCCACTGCTATATTCTTTTATTGCAATCAGAACCCAGTTTCTTCAGGATTCAATTCTGAGCTGAAGACCTTGCCAGGAATCATTCATTTAGGCCTTAAGGGTAAGTCTAAAGGCACTGAGGCATTGAGCTATGGACTGGCAAGTACCATGTCTCAAAACCTCTCAACATGAAGATAGTTATTTGTTAAACTACCCACTGGGGTTGTTTGAATGACGGACATGTCCCATAGTCTCTGGCATCTAAACACTTGGCCTCCAGTTGGCTGTGCTTTGGGGAGCTTAGGAGGATTGGCCTTGCTGGGAGAAGTATGTCGCTGGGGCAGACTTTAAGGTTTCAAAGTCATGAGCCATTCCCAGGGCATTCTCTCTGCCTCCTGCAAGTGGTTTAAGATGTGAGGTCTCTGGACTGCCCCATCTGAAGAACCATCTCATATGCAGCCACCAAACCCAGTCACTATTGCTGATGCCAAGAAGTGCTTGCTGATAGGAGCCCGATATAGCTGTCTCCTGAGAGGCTCTGCCAGAGCCTTACTGATACAGATTAAGATCCTTGCAGCTAACCATCGGACTGAGGACGGGGTCCCCAATGGAGGAGTTAGAGAAAGGACTGAAGGAGCTGAAGGGGTTTGCAGCCCCATAGGAAGAACAACAATGTCAACCAACCAGACCTTCCAGAACTCCTGTGGACTAACCCACCAACTAAAGAGTACACATGGGGGAACCCATGGCTCCAGCTGCTTATGAAGCAGAGGATGTCCTTGTCATGCATCAATGTAAGGAAAGGCCCTTGGTCTTGTGAAGACTCATTTCCCCTGTGTAGGGGAATGCCAGGGTATTGAGGTAGGAGTGGGTAGATGGGAGAGGAACATCTTTATAGAAGCAGAGGGAGAGGGTATAGGAGAGGGAGGAACTGGGAAAGAGGATGATATTAGAAATGTAAATACATAAAATATTCAATAATTTTTTTTAAAAAAAGAATTGAAAAAAAAAAAAGAAGATGTGAGCTCTCAGCTTGCTCTTCCATTGGCCATGTCTACTTGCTACCATACTTCCTTGCTGTGATGATGACGGACTCCTATACCTCTGCAGCCATTAGCCCAAATAAACCCTTCCTTCTGAAAGTTGCTTTAATTGTGATGTTTTATCACAGCCATAGAAAAGTAACTAATATACACCGTATCAGGTAAATCAATCAAATAAGTCTCCTTTTACTATATATTCTTTTATCAGTTCAGGTCTTCTCTAGAACCCAAGTATAGTGATGCACAGTTGTGATCTAAGCTTTTAAGAGACAGAGTTAAGAGGATCATTTTGAGTTTGAACCAGCCTGGTCTTCCTACCAAGTCCCAGGCCGACCAGGGTATACATGGTATACTCTGAGAAATAAATAAACAGAGAAAGAAAGAAAGAGGGAAGGAAAAGAAAATAAATTGTTGTTTTTTTTTTTTTGCACACACAAAATGGTCCAACAATACATGAGTATATAGTTTTTTGTGATCTATGTTAAGAACTGAAAATATTGTTCAATAGTACCAAGGACCTACAAAAACAATTAAATATGTGCTCAATTCTCAGATCTTCACGTTGAACAGTATAATGGCTCTTACCAAGCCAAATGACATTTTCTCTGAAGTGGATTAACAGAGTGACAGTGTAGAAAATGCTTTATTTTCAAGATAACTATAGTTTAGGGCTGGAGTAATGGCTCAGTGGTTGAGAGCACTTACTGCTCTTGAAAAGAGACCAGCTCCAGTTCCCAGCACCTACACATGCCTCACAAACATTTGAAACTCCAGTTTCAGAGGATCTGATGCCCTCTTCTGACCTTCCAAGGTACCAGCCAGGGACATGGCACACATAACACATACACATGCAAGCAAAACTTTCAGACACATAAAAATAAACAAACATAGCTTTAAAAATAATTATGGATATGATAAGTCTATTGTAGCAAAATTTAGTGAGACTCATAAAAATTCCAGAAAGACTGTAAAAATAAGGAAACAGATCACAGTCTTACCCACAGTAAGTAGACTGAGGAAAATATAAATTTTCATTTTAAAATGAAGGATTATTCAGAGAATGGAAGCAAAAGCTTGGAGAATGCTGCTTACTACTGTGGAAAATTATCCCCAAGCCATGAAACTTAATTAAGAAATTTCCAGCTCAAATGACTGGATTTCAGAATTGCTTTGGACCAGAAACTCTTATGTGGATATGATTTCATCCATTTGGAACAGGGATGCCTAGATACTTGAACATTTTTTTTATTCTATCTGACTTATTATCTGTGAAAAGTTTTTCTTTCTTTGTTTTGCATGAGGTGATAGCCTGTCTGCTTAGTTTTATGGATCTCAAAATAAGAATTTCAAACACTCCTAGATCACATCGAGATAATGAGAGCCCTGGGTTCTGAGCTGACCTGTTACTGGGTGTAGATTTTGATGATTGGGCAAATGGACTTTGTGTCTGAGGGACATAAGGTGTTGAAAGAGGCTGAGGGTAGACTGTTGCAGCCATGGTTCCTGGTGATCCTGCCTCTATTATAAATGTTTTTCCCTCTAGTGACTTGCTCATACAAAGAGAATTTAGAAAAAGTGAAAGGGGACAGGCATAGTGGCACATGCCTTTGATTCCAGCATTCAGGAGGCAGAGCTAAGGGGATCTCTGTAAGTTAGATGCTGGCCTGGCCTATAGAGTGAGTTCCAGGCCAGCCAATGCTGCAAAGTGAGACTCTGTCTTTAAAAAAAAAAAGGCCAAAAGATGAAAAGATTGTCCCTTTGAGGATTAGTTTTATAAAAGTGTTGTGTATCAACTTTCTCTCTCTCTCTCTCTCTCTCTCCTCTCTCTCTCTCTCTCTCTCTTCTCATTTACTTTCTCTGCTGAGCCAACAGATACAATATGATCTTCTACATGGAGAGACCTACGTGGCAAGAAACTGAAGGTAGCATATGACCCACAGTCAACACGTAACTGAGGCTCTCTGTCCAATGGCCTCTGAGAAGTTGAATTCCAACCAGAATGTGAACCCGGACACGATTCTGCTCCTTTTAAACCTTCACATGATCAAGGCCTGTAAGAAACTCCAAATGGAGTGAGTCAGACTAAGTATACTCATATTTCCAGCTATCAGAACTTTGAGATTATAAGGGGGGGGTATGGTGTGGTGGTGCCCAGGCTGTAAAGCTAACTCTATAAAGACCAAGAAAGGAGGGTTGCAAGTTCAAGACGTGGGTTACATAGAGAGTATAAGATCAGGCTGAGCAATATATTGAGACATTTTCTATGAAAGCGCAAGTAAAAAAGAATACTAGCTGGTGTTGTTGTAAGACTGTTTAAGTTTGCGGGATAATTTGTTAAACAGAAATAAGATAATTTGCTGTATTTTGTTAATAGACAACTAATACAACTGCTGATTTCGTACCTATTATTTTACACAGGTATCAAGCTATCATTTTCTTTTGTCTTTATTGGGTTATGAGTATAATACTGACTTAGTAGAAAAGCTTTGGTTTTAGATTTTTTTTTTTTATTTTATGTGGATGGGTAATTTGGCTGCATGTACATCTGAGCACTGCATCAGGACATTGCCTGAGGAAACCAGAAGATGGGATTAGATCCCCTGGAACTGGAGTTGCGAAGGATCGTGAGCCACCATGTGGGTGTGAGGAATTGAACCATAGACCCCTTAGAAAAGCTTTGGAGACTTGTCTTTCCATTTCTACGTTGTGAAATAGTTTCAGGAGTGTTGGTACTATTTTTTTCAATTTGCTGGGCTTTCTTCTGCTAGTAGATTTCCTTTTCTTTTTACTATACCTATAATTCCACTGTTCATTATTGACATTGAATTTGAATTGTATCCAATCTATTTGGTTCAAATTTCGGAGGCCATACTTCTCTAAAAACTTGCCCTTTCTCCTAGATATTCCAATCTGTGGAGTGCAATTTTTCAAAATGGCCTGTAATGGTCCTCTACACTTCAGTGATATCTTTGCCTCTAATTTTATTTACTTCAACTTTAATTTACTTTTGTGGTTAGGTTGTGGCACGAAACAGCTGTTGTGTCGAGTCATCTGTAGATGCCTATTAAATCAACTTGACCCAGAATGTTTATTTTTATGTGTTCATGAATATGTGTATGTCTTTCTGTGGCTTTCGGTTGTAAGTACCGTGCTCAAGTAAACCAGAAGAGGGCATGAGATCTCCTGGAACTGGTGTTACAGGCAGTTGCGAGCTACCTGATATGGGTACTAGGCACAGAATTCTTGTCCTCTGAACAAGGGATGTGCTGGATGGTTTTATGTCAATTTAACACAAGTTAAAGACTTCTGAGAGGGGGAACCTAAGATTGAAAATATCTTCCTAAGGTCAGGCTTCAGCAAGTTTCAAGAGGACATTGTCTTAATTAGCAATTGATGGGAAGGCCCAGCCTTATTGTGGGTGGTGCCATCCCTGGGCTTTGTGGTCCTAGGTTCTATAAGCAGCTGAGCAAACCATGAGGGCAAGCCAATGCGTAGCATCCCTCCATGGCCTCTGCATCAGCTCCTGCCTTTAGGTTCCTGCTCTGTGTGAGTTCCTGTCCTTATTTCTTTTGATGATAAACAGTTGATATGGAAATGGAAGCTGACTAAATCTTTTTTTTTCCCAGCTTTTTTTTAAGGCTGTCTCATTATAGCAATAGAAACTACGACAAGTAGTATGTACTCGTCAATTCTCTAACCACACACACCTCCATAGTTTACTGTAATTCTGACATTTCTTTGTTAATGTTTTGAGTGCCTTATTTGTCAGCGAGAGTTGGAAACTGAAGTCATCCACCATTATTGTACTATGGCCTTCCTCCCCATTTATGCTCTATAGATTTTGAAACATAAAATTTACTTCAATGATGTTTATTTAGTGCATGTGCATGAACACACATTCAAATCATTGTTATCTTCTCGAATTGCTCTCTTTTTAGATATGAGTGTAGCTATTTCTGCTTGCTTTTTGGATCCCATTCTTTGGCTTTCACTCTGCATGCAGTTCTTGCAGAGATGAATTTCTTCCAGCCAGCCTATTGTTGAGTCTTGATCATTAAACCAACCATCCTCTCTGTCTTCTAAGTGAAAATTAAGAGTATTTACCTTCAGAGTTATCATTAAGTCTCTCCTGGATCCTATCTTCTTGCTGCTTTTCTTACCTTTGTTTTGAAGTTTTTCCTTTTTTCCCTATATATTCTTTTGATAGTTTTTGCTGATTTACTCAGTTAATCCCGCTTGATTCTTTCTGGTGTCTCACTTGCTGTCCATTTTTATTATTATCACTTTGCTGTGTCCTTTATATTGTGTTTGCTTTTTACAACTTTGTATGAAAAATTTATTCAAGTATCTTTTCTAGTGCTGATTTAGTGTCATGAATTCCTAATTTAGTTTTTTTTTGCTCACCTTGGAGAACCTTTATTATTATTTTGTTCTGCAATATAATTTTTCTGGATAAATGTTACCAAGGTTGACATGTATTTTCTTTCAGGGCTTGAAACACGACATTCCATACCTTTCTGGCCTTAAGAATTTCTGCTGAGAAATATGCTGTTATTCTGATGGGCTTACCTGTACAAATGACTTAGAATTTTTCTTTCAAAACTTCAATATTCTTTCTATATTCTGATTTTTGATAATTTAACTATAATATGACATGAAGTGATTACCTTTTGATCATTTCTACTTGAGGTTCTAAATGTCTCTTTTACCTCGATGCACACATCTTTCTAAAGATTTAGGAATGGACTAGAAATACGGTACAATGGTCGAGAGTACTTGCTATACAACCATGAGGATCTTGCATGTTCCTGGAACCCCAGCATTTTGCGAGCAAAAAGATTACTGGTCCTTGCTGGCTACCAGCCTAGCCAAAAAAAAATATGATCCTCAGATTCAGGGAGAGATCCTATCTCAAAGGAATACAGAAAAGAATCATAGAGGATATCTGAACTCCTCTTCTAGCCTCCCCACATGTATATATACACAAATTCACATAGTGAATAATAATAAAAAACGTTTAAAATAGAATTTTATGCTCACCGCTATCTATATAATGAATTTGAGGCCAGTCTGTACCACAAGAGTCTCTCTGTCTCTCTGTGTCTCTGTCTCTCTCTCTTCTCTCCTCCTGAGAAGGAGGAAAGAACATGAGCTTAAAATCCAAGTACAGAATAAAACTAAGTAAGCTAGACAATAGTGGCACATGTGTTTAATTCCAGCACTCAGGAAATGGGGACAGGCAGGTATCTGTGAGTTTGAGGCCAGCCTGGTCTACAGAGTGAGTTCCAAGATGGCCAGGACTACGTAGAGAAACCCTGTCTTGAAAAACCAAAATAGTAATAATAATAATAATAATAATAATAATAATAATAATAATAATAAAATTAGAGAAGAGTTAAGAAAAATGAGTCAAATGATTTTTCTTTCCTGACTTGGATGGGAGAAACTTACTTTCTAATATTGGAATCAACTGATATCTACTGTAATTCCTCTGTGCTTCCACAACAAAGTTTGGTCCCCTGTGTTGGCTAAGCCTTGCTTCTCATCCTCATTGGGCAGGGTCTGCGAGATGTGTGTCATCTGCAAAAGGCCTACTTTTACTGCAGATGATTTTTTAAATGTACACCCAGTGCTGGTACTAACTCCAAGAATGTTCCACAGCGTATGAGCCAGGCACGTTGTGACTTGCCCTAGAGGTGGCAGACAGCCAACCTTTCTAAGACCATCCCACCCACCAGTTACTGTAGCAGGTTGCATCTTGAGATCCTGATTTACTGTTTTTCCTTTCTGAGCCCTAGTGTTAATTCAGTCCCTAAGAAGGCTCCTGGCAATAGCACTCAGAAGACAGCGAGCAGTTCTAAGATTTTTTTCCTCCCCGATGCTTTCAGACCAACTCCTGGTAGCAGATTTCAAATTTCCAAGAACTCTGTGTTTCTCCTACAGCGGGAGGCTGCCAGGCTTTTATTAGGGTTTGGCTGGCTTCACTCGGCAGGCTTGTGCTTTCTCGGAGCTGTCTCTGGACTTTTTAGCTGTTCCGTCGCCTCTCTTAATTCCCAGAGCTCTTTCATTCCCATCCTGCCGTGTATTTTCTGCTTTGTTGCTCTTCTGGTTGCCACAGCTGTGTGAAGGACACTTGTGTGCCGCCATCTTCCAGGCTCAGGACCTCATTACAGTGGACAAATTATCTGGCATTACCAGGGAAGGGCTGATAAACAGAAGGCACTTAGGCTCCTGGCTGTTCTAGTTGGCAGCTGGTGCCTGCTTGTCTAGCTGGGCCCGTGGTTTTCAACCTGTGGGACCAGACGCCCCCTCCTCCCAAGGGTCACAGATCAGATATTCTCCATATCAGATCTTTACATTATGATTCATAACAGTAGCAAAATTCCAGTTGTCGAGTAGCAAAAACACAATTTTATGGTGGGGAATTTTATAGTTCCACAACATGAGGAACTATATTAAAGGTCACAGAATTAGGAAGTGTGAGAGCCAGTAGTTAGGAACTGTTAGTTCATCCTAGGATTGAAAAGTTATAGAAGTCTGCTACATGATATGGCCGATATATCAGAAAGGAAAGGCATCTTAAGCCCTCGCACATCTATTATGTAAATAGCATCCTGAACTAATAAGACGGGGAATTTGGGAAGGGGACAATGTTAGACAACTAGAAGATTATATTTCTCTGAAGAATTTCACTACTGAGAACTAATTGTGGGAGGAGGAGATAAATAGAATTGGGAATATAAAAAGCAGTTTCATGCCACATTGACACATAGTTGCTTTTTGCCTTTTCTTTACTTCGACACCCAATTTTGCAAGGCAGTAAAATGAAATACTTCACTTTCCCTACTTCGAAACTCCAGTCCTGTTGTTATGAAGTGAGGATCACTGTTTCTTTACACGAGGCAAGCACTCTACCAACTGAAACAGGCTCTATTTGTTCCTTTTTAAGCCAGTAGCTATGTGGTAATTTCTCAGAGCAGAAAAAGAATGCAGCTTGAATTTGTATCATCTCCAAGTTCAATCCAGTACTACAGAGTTCATTCTTGTTCTATTGTAAATTCTTGTAACTTATTTGTAAATCTTTTCGCAGATAGTGACAACCCTGATGTCCTGCATGTGGCTTTCTCCCCATCCCTCACACAGCAGTATAAATGAATCTTTCCAAATCTCTTTAGAAGAACAGATGTAGACGAGTGTAAACGGCCTGCTTCCATTTAAAGGGTGATGGATCTAGAATAGAAGTAATAATTGAGCATAATGGAGACCATTGTTTTCCTAATGCAAGGGACTGAGACTGAGAAGGAGCATAAGAGTAATGGAAATATTCCATGTCTTAATCCGACTAGTGATTACACCACACATAGCTTCATACATACTAATTCACTGAACTCTCCGAAATCATACTCGTTTGAGTATATATGCACATATGTGTGTACATATGTTAAGGCTGTGAGATCATCCTCGGGTATTGTTCCTCGGGGTCTAACCACTTTTTTGTTGTTATTTCTTCTCTCCCTCCTCCCCTCACTCCCTCATCCCCACCCCCTTTCTGACTGGAACTTGCCAAGTATGCTTGGCTCACTGGCAAATGAGTATCAGGGATTTAGAAAACTGTGTCCTGCTCCTAGCACTGAAATCACAAGTTGATGCTACCATGCCTGACTTGTCTTATGTGGATTACGAAGATGGAACTTTGGGAACCCATGTTTTCAGGGCAAGCACTTTTTTAAGTGAGCTATCTCCTTTTCCCTGCAAAAACAAAACAAAACAAAAACAAAAACAAACCTTCTTTTTCTAATCTTTAAAAATAATGTTTGTATTTATGTGCGTGTCTAGGTGAGAATGCGACACGAATGTACAGGTCCTCAGGGTAGGCAGGCGTCATATCCCCTGGAACTAGAGTTACAGGCGGTTGTGAGCCGCCGGATGTGGTTTGCAGGGAGCTGAACACATTTCCTATGGAAAAGCAGAAAGCAATATGCTTAACTGCTGAGCCGTCCCTGCAGCCCTTCCATGAAAATATTTTTAGTGGCAATTACTGTATTTTCAGAAACATTTCATGATTATAACAGCTGATCAAAATGACCTCATATCTCTTCTGAGGGTTTCACAACATTCAAAGCTTTAAAAATTCTACAGTACTTCTGAGGGGGACTGGAGATGTAGCTCAGTGGTAGAATACTTACCCCATGTGTGCCAAGAGTATACCCACAGAATCGGGAAAAATGATTTAATAGGAACAGATTCATTAGACGGGAGCTGTACCATAGTTTTAATGTACTGGCCTAGAATGACCTCTAGTTTCATTCTCAGCAGTACACAAATAAGCAAGCAACGATGGAAAAGCAGCTTTACTTGAGCTGGACATGGAGTTCAGTAGTAGAATGCATATGTTAAAGGTGCCTTGCACATTCCAACCCTAACCCTACAGTCTGAACCTTAGCACCAAAACCAGAATAATTCTGAGAGATTTTCCTAATGATTCATTTG
This sequence comes from Rattus rattus, assembly GCF_011064425.1. NCBI lineage: Eukaryota > Metazoa > Chordata > Mammalia > Rodentia > Muridae > Rattus > Rattus rattus. The sequence goes on from NC_046172.1 coordinate 94,752,670, forward strand.
TCAGTTACAATCATAATCATATGCCAATGGTTAAATACAATTTAAATTTCCATCCAGCCATCATCTTTGCAATTATTCTCCTTGACATTTTTTAATTGAGGGATTCCATTACATCTGTTTTTCCATGGGGTCAGAGGTTATTAATACTTTTGTGGGTTTTTTTTAAATGGGCAAAGCCTGTGACTAAACATTTCTCCAGAGAAAATATACACAGAGCCAATATGTACATGACCAGATGCACAACATCTTGATCATTAGGGAAATGCAAATCAACATCATAATAATACTTCACACATATTAAGATATATAATAAAAAGACAGTGTTAACTATTATTGAGGATATGCTTAAATTGCAAACATTTTAATTGCTTATGGAATATAAATTGCTGCAAAGAAGTTTGGAAATCAGTTTTCTAGTTTCTGAAAAAGTTGCACATAAAATCATCACATGACCAGGAATTCTACTCTTATGGATATAACCCAAGGTGACTGAAAATCAATATAAGACAGGAGGCTCAGTGGTTAAGAGTACAGGCTGTTCTTCCACAGGACTTGGGATCAATTCTCAGCACCCACAGCTCAGCTCACAACTATCTGTGACTCCACACACCCATGTGGTGCATAGATACGTGTGGCAAAAATACCCCTACATAAAAATAAAAATCTTTTAATTAAAAATTGAAAAATGATTGAAAATGCACATTTATGCAGAAACTGTACACAAGTGATTCTCAGTATCAATAATCCAAACAACAAAAAGGGAAATATGTTTCAAATCACAAATGGGCAAGTAGAATGTGGTTTATTCATGTGCTGGAATGTTATTTTGTCAAAAAATTAGCATTAATGTATTTTACTATACAGATAAGCCTTTGAAAACATGTTAAATGAAAGAACTCAGACATCAAATGGACCATTTATTCGATCCCATTCACTTAATATAGCTGGATAGAAAAATGTCTAAGTAATTCCTTGTAGGTGCTATGAGAAAAGATCCACATCTGAATTTTTGTCAATGTATGTAGATATGTTCCTTGGTTTTTAACAGTAGTACAGAAATCTATTAAGTTTCTATGGACATGCATATTATTACAGTAACATGTAATAATTTTATAGTTGCTTCTTCATTAGTCATGCTCGGTTTTCCTTGGTGTATCAGCATCCATTTTGTAGAGTTTATCGAGTTTTCTGAACTTAGGATGACAAACATAATAGTTTTTTTCTTCTGTATTGTTTTTAATTCCCATATGTCTCCTTTCCTTTTCTTAAATGCTATTATTGGGGGGTATTATTTTTGCAACCTTTTATATCCCAGGCTTAATTTTCTTGTCCTGCCCAATATGTTCAACCTCACCACTTGGGGTTGTCTCTGCTCAAACATGTCCTGTAAGCAGAGATTGGGTTTTGTCCAGCTTTTGGTCTTTCTTTTCTTTTTTCTTTCTTTCTTTCTTTTTTCTTCTTTCTTTCTTTCTTTTTTCCCCGGAGCTGAGGACTGAACCCAGGGCCAAGCGCTCTACCACTGAGCTAAATCCCCAACCCCTTGGTGTTTCTTTCTTAAAGCTCATGCTTCCTCTAGAATAGGAGAGGAGAGAACAATAAGACAGATGAACGTGGGCATGGTTCTTAGCATAACTGACGATTCTGGCCTCTTGGGGTCTTCTGTGTAATACAAACCTCTGCCTCCTCAAAGGTTCTCTATTCTATTATCTTTTCATGACTGTGACACAAAATACTGGCCAAAGCAACTTAAGGAAAGAAGGGTTAGTTGGGCTCCTGGTTTGAAGGGATATGTGCCCCCACAGTGGGCAAGTCATGGTGTGAGAAGCGAGAGTGTGCAGGTCACACTGTCTGCTGTCAGGAAGCACACAGAGACAAATGCTGGTGCTCAGCTCACTGTCCTTTCTACTCAACCCAGGACCCCAGACCATGGGATGGTGCCACCCCTATACAGGGTGGCTCTCCTCACAGCAATGAACGCAGTTTAGAAACTCCCTCACAGGCATGCCCAGAGGTGTCTTTCTTAAGTGCTTCTTGATCTTGTCAAGTTAACAATAGTTTAATTACCACAGACTCTTGAGTTGTCATATTCTCCAGCTAGTTTTGCTCCATTCTGATCCTGGCCTTCTGTTCCCACGATCATTCATTCATTCATTCATTCATTCATTCATTCATTTTTAAAGAGTGGAATACGAGATATTAGAGTTTGTCAAAGTATTGCTCCACACAAATGTCATAGTGCTTATACACTTGTGAGTGGGCATGAAGTATTTTTCCCTGTGGAATGTGACAAAAGAAGCTGGGAAGCCAAGTGGTGGTGACTCACATCCCTTTAATCCCAGCATTCATTAGGGAAAGGCAGGTATATACAAAGCCATTCTCGTCTACAGAGTGAGTTCTAGGACAGCAAGGACTATGTAGAAAGACTCTATCACAAAAAAAAATTTTTTTTAAGTTAATGGTGTGTTGGACTGGCAAATTTCTTAGTGGGTAAAAATGTCTATTACAAAACCTGACAGCCTAACTTCAACTCACAGGACCATCAAGGTAGAAGGGACAACAAACTCCTGCAAAGTGCACTTACACACACACACACGCACCGCACACACACACACACACACATGCACCGCACGCACACACACACACACGCACACATGCACTGCACACACACACATGCACGCACATGCACACACACATACACGCACACACATGCACACATGCACGCACACACAATAGTTAAACAAAGAACAGTTCCTGATATGTTATAAGAAGAACACAGTTCAGGAGATTTGTTTTCTGTTCCTTGCTCTGCTGTGTGCTTGCCAGTGACATGGAACACTCCCCCTTTTCTAGAGCTCAGCCTTTTGTCTTAGTAAATAAGGGCTTTGGGCTGTCATGTTCCTTAACAGCAGCAGGAGCTGTAACATCTACCTAACACTAGCACTGAGCCTCGCACTGAATGCATGCAGTAATGTATTCTCACCACAGTTCCATGATGTGGGTGGTTTATCATTTATAGACAATGACACTGAGAGTCAGAGAAATGAAGTGGCGGAGCAGGATTTTGGACCCAGACTTCGCCAGGCTCTACAAAGCCACACCCTCTATACAACAGTTCTCCCAAGTACAGCCTCCAAAGCAACAGAGCCGCCCTTGTTTCTGCGGCTCATTGTGAAGGAGATGTGTCAGGCTCTCTTAGCCACTCTGCTCAGAATCAAAGCCCAGGACTCCCTTCTTTGTGAACTCCACTGAGAACACAGTGGTTTGCTCACAATTGCCATTCTGCTTCCGTTCTGTTTGTTATGTTTCTCCCTATTTCATGGAGGGCATTGTCAGTTAATAACAGATACTCTTTTGTCATTCTCTTCTATCAGTCCTCAACAGATCTGTTTCCCATCTCTTTCTTCTTAGTATTTTCTTCTTCTTCGTATCTACATGCTTTTTAGCCTGGCACATTACAAAGAAACCAATGGAGTGCTTTTTTCTTTTGCATTATCTTGAGCCAATAATCAATATTAAATTTCCCATTTGGTACCATGCCATTCAAAACAAAGCTCCTACTTTTTGGTGAGTTCTAAGAATTTCTCAGAGAGTCACTGGGGAAACTGCTTAGTTCCCTGTCCCGAAAATCCTCTTCTTCAAATGACTCAACCCCAAACTATAGCCACATTGGGCTCTGCATCAACTCTACAAGAATTCAAGTACCTTTAGTTCAGCTTCCAGGTCGCTCTTACGATATTGTAACGAGGAATTACCCTGTATCCTGAGTCCCAGCTCCTACCTTACAGCCTTGTTCTAATTTTGGTCTCCCCTACCCCAAGTCTCTGTTCAGACCTTAATAATCCTCATAGGGGGGTTGGACTGATGGAGTGAAGGCAGCTGTGGTAATGGGTCCATGCATAAAAGATGCTCTTCCAGAAGAAAGACCTGGGTTCAGTCTCTTGTACCCACATGGTGTCTCACAGCCATCTGTAACTCCAGTTCTGATTTCTTTTTCTGGCCTCCACAGAAATTGCACGACGCATGCAAAACATTCATGCAAGCCAAAATACCTTTGCATGTGTAAATAAATAAATAAACAAATAATAAAATAAATATATTAGAATAATAAGCCCGTATAACTAAGAGGCTTCACCTCCCTTGGAACTGCAATTTTTTAGTAGCCTTGCAACTTTCTGATTGACTCCCAGCTGAATCTCTGTGTATCAACAGCTTTGGGAGTTTCCCAAGTCCACATGCTGTTTAACATACCGCCAAGATCTCCCAAGTCATGATCCCTTGACACTTGCTTCACCTGTTGTAATTATGTTTCTTGCTATACTGTGGTACACAAATGGATAAGGGAATGAATAGATGTCCCTATTTTCCTTGACAGTACATTTTATACTAGGAGTTTAACTAGAGTGTGCTCACTAGACCAACAGTACCTGGGAGCTTTGTAGAAATGCAGAAAATTTGGTCCCACTCCCACACTGAATCTGCATTTCAAACATATCTGTTCTTGAACTAGCAGTGGATATGCTACCAAGTCAATGAGACTTCTTCAAGTATCTCTTAAATATAGGGTAATTTAACCAGAGCGGGTGCATGCCGATATTGTCAGCACTTTGAAAGTGGAGGCAGGAGTCAGAAGTTCAAATTCATCCTCAGCTACACCTTGAGTTCAAGACCTGCTTTGAATTCATGAGCCACTGTCTCAATAACACACCAAATGATTGCTTTTACTCTGGGCTTAAATATCACGAAGGTCAGGAAATTCATGCATCTTTAACCCCAATTTTCTACTCTCTAGAAGTGTGACTGACAGAGGGAAGTACTTAGCAATTATTTGTTGGTGGAATAAGCAAATGAAAAGAGGCATACTGATTGGCTTCCTTTGGGAAATACTAATAAACTGTAAGCACCATTTTTTTTTCCACTTTGTGAAATAGGTTCGCATTGATATTTCCACTTCTGAGGAATAGACATTAAAAAACAGGAGATGAGGGTTGGGAATTTAGCTCAGTGGAAGAGCGCTTGCCTAGCAAGCGCAAGGCCCTGGGTTCGGTCCCCAGCTCTCAACAAACAAACAAACAAACAAACAAACAAACCAGGAGATGAGTTGGTAGTTGGGATTTATTTGCACATATCTTTTCAGGAGATGTGTACATTTTTGATTTAGAATAAGCAGGCCTTTCTGGATCCATGGGCCAAGTGTTATTCAGGTTTGCTCCTACATAGACTGTCTGTGTGGCAGGGTCTTCAGAGAAGGCATGTTGCCCAGTCACTTTTCCATTTGACAAATATTAACTAAATATTAAGTGGCAGGTATTCTAGGCACTGGTGAACAGATCAATGAATAAAGCAAAATCCTATTAAAAAATTGCATCCTGGTAGAAAAAAAGAGATACGAATGAAAAAAATCACAATAAATCCAATGGGAATATTGACCAAGTGAAACAATAAGGTAGTTATGGGGAGAAGGGAATGTTGGGGAGTATTCAGTAAAGAGGCTCAGAGATAACTCTGAAAGACATTTGAGCAGGAATCTATAGGAAGCAGATATGGATTGTATGTATGTATGTATGTAAGTATGTATGTATTTATACTGTCCCTACAGATGGGCAGTGAATGTAATGGCCCCCAAAGTGGGAATTCACTAGTATTTTTAAAGAACAGAAAAGGAAACTGAGCAAAAAAGAAAGGATAGTGGCCTGAATCTAGTTAAGGTAATGACTGAGAGGCAGGAGGCCTGGTACATTCTAATGATGTAGTGAAGGAAAGTGAGGAATACTTTGCAGATGCCTTGGTTATGGGCTAGGAAGTAAGGATGATTCCAAGGCTTTAGACTTAGCTACCGGAAGCATAGAACTGGGATCTGCACAAATGAGCAATGTTGGCGAAGTGGGCCCTTAGAAATTCTGTTTGAACACCATCTTTGTCCTGCTCTAACAAGTAACTGAGACTAGGCAGAGAGATGGCTCAGCCTGAGGACATGGTTTTCATACCCAGAGGCCACTTGGTAGAAGGAAACTGACTCTCTCTGTTCATTTGTTCCCTGACTTTCACACACATGATATACCATGTTGTGTACATACATAGGCATGTATGTGTACGTGTGTGTACTAGAATCCCAGGAAAGAAAATGTTTCAAGAATGAAGGCGCATTCATCTATTCAGGATGCATCTGGAATGATGCGAATCAGCCATTTGCCCTGAAACATGGAGAATTGCTGGAAGACTTGGGAAGCATGGCTTTGGTTGAATACTAGAGACAAAAGCTTGTGTGAAGATGGTTTAAGAGAAGGAGAGAGTAGATCTGGGGACAATGGATAAGACGGATCGAAATTTCAAGGAATTTGGCTGTAAGAGGGAGATGTGAAATGGGCAGAAGCTGAAAGGAGATGTGGCAAAAATGGGAAGCTTTCTTTTTAAAATCCTGGTGCTTACAACATGTAGAAGATGAGATTAATAATTTAAGAAAAAAACAAAGTGTTCTTCTATATTATTTATTTTTGTAGTGATGAGATAGAAGCCAAAACAAATAGTCTACTGTTGAGCTGCATTTCCAGCTGAGAATCTCATTCTTTGGTCAATAAGAAGAGTTGAGATTAAGGCCTTAAGTGAAGGAGCTAGAGTCTGAGCCGAATCTTCCTTATTCTACTGGACACAGTGGCCGGAAGCTGTAGTCTCAGCTACTCTGGAGCCTGAGACAGGAGGGTAGTTCAAACCCAGATATTTGAAGCTGGCTTTGAAAACATAGGAAGACACTGTCTTGAAAATCAAATCTCTTTTCTTACTTACAAACCATCGCCCATTAAGATCTCCCACTGGGACATTCAGTGTCACACTGTCCATCGCATAGTCAATATTTGCTTCCTTGGGATTTGGGTTAATGTTTTCATTTGCCTTTTGATTGGGTGAGAATGACATCTATAAAACATGTCTCCGGCTAAACTTATGGTGACAGAGGAACTTTGCAGAAAAGCGAAAGGAAGGACTGTAGGAACCAGCGAGGTCAAGGGCACCACACGAACATGGCCACCACATCATGTAATAAGCAGGGCTCATAAGGGCTCACAGAGACTGAAACAACAATCATGGAGTCTGTGCAAGCCTGAGGTAAAGCCTTCTGCAAGGATGTGATGAATGTTTAGCTTGATGTTCTTGTGAGACTCCTAACAGTGGGAGAGGGGCTGTCTCTGACTTCTGTCTGTTTGGGGGACCCCTTTCCTCCTACTGGGTTGCCTCATCCAGCCTTGATATGAGGGTTTGTGCCTAGTCATACTGAAACTTGTTATGCTGTGTTCAGCTGATATCCCTGGGAGGTCTGCTCTTTTCTGAAGAGAAACAGGATGAGTGGATCTGGGGGAGGGAAGAGGTGGAGGAGTTGGGAGGAGTGGAAAGAGAGGAGGATGCAGTCAGGATGTATTGTATGAGAGAAGAATAAATAAAAAGAGGGGGAAATGAAAAGAAAAAGAAAGAACATGCAACTCGGTGAACCAATGACCCCGGGATTGCTAACAAGAGCGAAGAGGAGGGGTTCCTAGGAAGAAGCAGGGAAGAATCCAAAGCAGCAGGATCCCATGTCAACACAGGGGATGACTCAAGGAAACGGAAACCCTGGAGCTCTCTGCATAGCTTGCAGGAAGCTCAGCGGTCCCCAAATCAGCAGTGCAGGGCATCAGTCTCCTCCACCAGGGCTTCTTCATTCCCTTTATAAAACTGAGGAGTCAGTACTCAAGAATCTTCCAAATTTCTGCTTTCCCAGGCATCTGAGATTTTTGTGTGCCGTTGGCGTTTCATGCGCTTCCCTCTCCATACTGGAGGAGATGGTTTCATTTAGTAGGAAAACACCATACAAGTACCAAAATATCAATGTCACCTTATTGCAACTGTGCTCCACTGTCGGTCTGGCAAAACAACAAAGGAATTCTTTCAGAGTAGGAGGTGTGATTCTCCCCTTCCCTTAGCTAGCCACAAAGCAGGAAGATGCAAATATGCAAATCTGGAACACTTGAAGTATATGGTCATTTTTGGGTGGCTGAATTGTCTATCTGCAGAAAGAGAAACAGACCCAGAGCAGCGGAGAAAGATTCAGTCCAAGTTAGGTGACACTACTTGGGTATTTTTCAGGCTGTATTTGCAACTAAATGAACACAACATTCTGAGTGAAGAGAAAGGAGAAAGGAGGGGACAGGGTAAAAGGAAGAAAGTTGACATAAGAAGAGTGGATCAGTAAAAGATACTGCAATTGTGTCTGAAAGAAACGGGAAGTGAAGACCTAGTGCCTTCGTTATTTTTCTTGTTCTTGTGATAAAAAGATAAGGAGAAGAAACAAAGGAAGGAAGAGTTTCTTTTGGATCACAGCTTTAAGGGAGTGAAATTGGCTCAGGGCAAGGAAGTTGGGGCAACATCTGGATTCCTGGTAGCTTGGGACTCCTGAATTCCTTAGATCTCAGCCAAACAGGAAGCAGAGAGATTGGACAGGAAAGTAAACTTGGCTAGAAAACTTATAGTCTACCTCCTCCGCATAACTCACTTCCTCCAGCTAGATCCTGCCCCCCTCTAGTTTCCATATTGTTCCAAACTAACGCTAACAGTTGAGCATCAAGTGTTCAAACATATGAGCTGGCGAAGGGCATTTTACGTCCCAATCACAACACACAGGCTTATTCTGCTTAAATGTTAAATATTAGTATTTGGTTGCTTACCCAGAGATGAATCTCTGTCCTTCCTATCCCTATTTATGTGATTACACATATATAAATCACTTCTTCAGTCACTGGGACAAAATACCTGGCAGAAAGAACTTAGGAGATGAAGGATTTATTTTCCTTCACAATTTCATGTTGGGAAAGGCATTATGGGAGACTGGCTCCTGTCCAACGTAGCTAAAACCATAAGGCAGCTTGCTCAAATCTGAGTGGATGAAGAAGTAAAGCCCTTGGGCCAGAAGTGAGGCAGGGTTACAACTGACTGGCCCCTTCCATATGGCCCTAATGCTGAAAGCTATGTCTCATGTCTAAAATATTCCATAACCTGCCAAAACAGCTTTAATCATCTGGGACCAATTGCTGAAATATATGAGTCTGTGGGAAACATTTCACATTGAAACCATAAAAACATACTTTAGGGGCTGGGAAGTGGGCTCAGTAGGAAAAGTGATTGCTGCATAAGTATGAGGACCAACATGAAGCTCCGCACCATAGCACGCTATATTCCTGGTACTCTTACAATGAGGTAGGAGTCAAAAACAGGACAATCTCCAAAAGCTTGTAGATCAGCTACCGGGCACATGCAACAGCAAACAGCAGAAGACACCCTGTCTTGAACCAAGTGGAAAGTAAGGATTGTCACCCAGGATTGTTCTCTGTCCTTCATGTGCATGCTGTGATACGCACTTACATGTGAACACACACACACATGCACACACACATATGTATACATATAAATACATATACACATGAGTCAGAAACATACATACAGACACACATTTTAGCTTGTGACCTTAAATGCTTATTTCTGAGCACAAGGAAAAACCGGAAGTAATTTTTTTTTGTTATGAAGCTGTTGTTGTCTTCCTCCTATGTTTGCAGGGCACGTGACCAATATAGTACTTACAGCATCTATCTACTCCTGAGGAGTGCCTTGGCTGGCCTCCATTAAACATGCCATATATTAAGAGAACTCATGTAGTGTACAATGGGAGCACAGCATTATGTTATTCACTTTTTAATCTAATCCTCCGCCTTTAGATACTGGAAATGAGAATTAGAGTCTAATCTCTCCAGGGATGTTATTCTTTCCAGGCAAGCCTGTTCTGTCTCCTATAGAAAACAAGATGAAATTCAATCTGGAAGTGTCAGGAAAGGCTAAGAAAAGAGACAGGCTGACCACGCTGGGAATAGCCCAGCAGAGGCAAATACCCCTAGAATCCTGATAAATCCCATTTTTCTAAGATCAATATTTTGGGGGCATACATCTTTGTGTGTAAAGTGCAGTGGACACAATCAGTCTCATTGGATGATGTGGCTGTCTTTTAATAAGCTTTAGTGATGGGGTTGGGGATTTAGCTCAGTGGTAGAGGCTTGCCTGGGTTAGGGCCCCAGCTCAGAAAAAAGCTCCGGAAAAAAGAAAAGAAAAAAAAAAAAGCTTTAGTGACTACTGTGGACCCAAATGAAGGGAACAAAGTTGAATGCTGATAAATCAGCAATGCCAGGGCTGTGGGTCCAGGTGAATGGTAGGGAACTTGTGTAGCATGCATTGTGCTTGGGGTACAATATCCAACACCATAAGGAAAAAATGAATAAAAAAAAATAAAAGAAGAATAAGAAAAGAAAGAAGACTAAAGAACACCCCAAGGATCCAGGAATACTGATAAGCGTCTTTCTTTAATCTCAGCACTGGACACACAGAGCTACACAGATCTCCTGAGCTAGCTTGTTTATAGTGAGTTCAAGCTAATCAGTATAACATAAGAAGCCCTGGGTGGGGGAAGGCGGGGCAGTTCTAGGGTGGTAACATGTATCAGCGGGTAAGGCACTTGAATCCTGAGTTCAATCCTCAGCTCACATGATAGAAGGAGAAAAAGAACCAGAACTGACTCCACAAGTCATTCTCTGACTTCTCACAGGCATACTCCAGTTATAGAAAGCAAACTAGCCAGGCGTGGTGGTGCATGCCTTTAATCCTAGCACTTAGGAGGCAGAAGCAAGCAGATCTCTGTGAGTTTGAAGCTGGCCCGGTCTACAAAGATCGTTCCAGGACAGCCAGAGCTATACAGAGAAGTGTCTCAAAAAAAAAAAAAAAGTCAAACACAACAACCAACAACCCCCCCCCCCCGTACATCTTTTATTGCCTTTATCCTTTTGATTTGAACTAATTTAGATCCACACATATAATTGTAAAGGTAAGAAATACTAATAAACAACCGTGTATATCATTTAGTTGTTTTTATTTTTCATCTTTTCTTTTAATTCTAGATTTCACCTGGGACCTTGTGTATGCTTGGTAAGTGCATTATCACAAAACTACTTTCCCTGTCTGTGTGGACTGCTGGGGAGAATCCAGGGCCTCACACACGTTTGTGGAGCTCTCTACTCCTGAGCTGCAGCCTTACTTGTATTTGAGTTTTTTAAAGCATGATTAACAAGAAGGTAGTGAGGTGGCTCCTACCCATACGCCAGCATTCAGGAGAGCGAAGCAGGAAGATCAAAAGATAAAGGCCAATTTAGGTTACAAATCAAGACCCGTCTTGAAAAAAATGACCAATTAAGGATTCCTTCCTGTCATGCCCTTGATGATATCTATAGAATATTATAAATAGGCTGTCAAAGATAGCACATCTCGGGCTGGAGAGATGACTCAGGTTAAGAGTACTGACTGTTCCAGAGGTCCTGAGTACAAAGCCCAGCAACCACATGGTGGCTCACAACCATCTGTAATGGGATCTGATGCCCTCTTCTGGTGTGTCTGAGGACAGCTACAGTGTACTTATATATATTAAATAAATAAATCCTTTATAAAAAGATGGCACATTTGAGTCTCGGAGATGGTTCATCTAAATAAAAGAATGCCTAGCTTTCTCTTAAAAAAAAAAAAAAACCTTGGTGTGGCAAACGGTCTTCATGTGGGTCCCAAACACCTGAGCAAAGGCTATCCCAAAAGCTGTTGCCTGTACATGGACATGGGATATGTTCTTCTAGCTGCACTGCCTTGTCTGGCCTCAGTGGAGAGGATGCCCTAGCACTGTAGAGACTTGAAGTGCCAAGGTAGGGGGATACCCAGGGACCCTCTCAGGGGAGAAGGGGAGGAGGAACGGGAAGAAGAATTGTGGGAGGGGGTGACTGGGAGTGTGGCAGAGAGCCGGAAGCAAAGTGAACAATAATTTTAAAAACAACAACAACAACAACTTGGTGTGGTGACCTGAAATTCTGGTGCTGCTGAGGCTGAGATAAGCAGGTTTGCTCCCCAGCCCATCTGAATACCCAAGCTCTTGGTTCAGAGAGAGACCTTGTCTCAAAACATAAGGTTTACAGCGATTGGTGAAGACACTAGACATTGGTTGTTGGTCTCCACTCATGTGTATACAGCGGTATGAATACTTGCAGGCCACCACCACCCCACACACGCCAACGGTCCCTTTCAAAAAAAAAAAAAAAGAAAGAAACAGAAAACTTACATCTGAGTTCCACACTGTCTCCACAGCCCGTTATTTACCTACCTTGAGGATAAATTGCACTTTTTCCTCCAGAGTTCCTACAAAGTGTTCCAAACCAGATTAAAGGAACTATCACATATGGAAAGGAAAATCCTGGACTCTATATTTGGTCCTTGAACTGATAGAATGACATAAGCTGTGTGGGTCTTTCTCTCTCTCTCTCTCTCTCTCTCTCTCTCTCTCTCTCTCACACACACACACACACACACACACACACACACACACACACACACACACACACACACTGTGCTCTATATCCCTCACGGGGGAAGGTACACATCTGAAGATGCAATCTGGAGGAAGGGACAGATGGAAGGCTCATGACGAGACAGGATGGAGGAAGGTGGCAGAAAGTAGCCTTAAAGTTAAGGCTCTGCACGAGATGGAGGATGTAGCTGGGATACATGGAGACGAACTAAGAATGAGTATAAAATGTTCATTTCGGTGTATCCCTGATGTGTGTGTGTGTGTGTGTGATAACAAAAAGGCGTGTGCCTTGATGTACATGCTCAGGGGCAATCCAAGCACAAAATGGGGACACACCTATTTCTCAATTCATCTGGTCTTCCTGCCTGTTTCCTTAGAAACACATCTATCAAATTCTGGAGAACCCTGTTCAGGAGGGAGTTGCTCCAAAGATAGTTTAATTCCCAAGCGTTTTGAAAGCAGATGCAGATGAGTCCACGAAAGCCAAGTTGTTCCCTCATTGGAAGCAATAAGTGAAAAGCAAATATTTTCATTTTTCATCAGAGGAGGCAGTATAACTAAGTGCTCAGATGGTTCAAATAATGAGACTAGATCTTGGATCCAAACACCTGTGGCCTGTTTGCTTGGCTCTAGCCAGCCCCTAACACAGAGTCTCAACACCTCTCTACAGCCTGCTCTTCGACACCTCATCAGTCATGATGCAAAGAGCCACCACGGGTCATATGGATCTCTGAGCAAGAGGGAGCATGGTGTGAAGTTAGCTGGTCCTGCTGTGAATTTAGACAGATCTGCTCTAGAAACATGCCCTTATACTTAAGTAGCTCTCCCTGCCTCTCTCTTTCCCTCCATTTTCCCCTCTCTCCTCTTTACTCTGTCTGTCTGTCTCCGTCTCTGTCTCAGTCTCCGTCTCCATCTCCCTCCCCCTCGTCCCCCTCCCCCACTCTCTCCCTCTCCCCCCTTCTCCCTCTCCCTCAGTCCCATCCAGGTTTGAGATGATTTAGCACGTAACTACTTAATGCATGATTGCTACTATGAGATTTGCCCTTTAGGAACGGTTTTAGAGAAAGATCCAAGTGTAACTTTGGAAACCGGTGGCTACTTCAGTGCTTTCCCTCCATAATTCTCCGAAGAGGAGCCACGCAGCTGACTTATAACCTTCTGCGAGGTCCTGACTTCAGCCCCTAGCAGGAGAGCTTGTTTAATTCACTGCAGGAGGGGATACTATTACTAATCCCCCCTCCATACTCTCAAGTGAATGAAAGTCTGTCTGCTTTCCTCGTCAGATTCCATTGCTGCAGCCACAAAGCTGAGTTCTTGAGTCCTTGAGGAGGGGGCTGATAGCTTTATCCTCCCTTGAAAGAGGGAAGAGACAGAGCCCCACATTCATAGCTTGCGAAGCGTGGGGCAGGTTAGGAGAGGGGACTTGCCTAAAGCTGTCGAGGATGCAGCCAACTGCTCTCAGAATCCTCCAGGGGTTCCCATGTGGGTTTTCTAAAAGCACTTTCAGCATATTGATTTCTAACAGCACTCCGATCCAGAAAAAGAGCAACTACAAACTGCCAGCTTGCCCACAACTCCAAATCAATTGCACATGTAACAGATGCTTGGGTTTCTCTTTGCTTTTCTTCTTCCTCCCCTGCAGGAAAGTATGTGGTTTCTAATAACGCCCCGCCATGTTGAGGCAGGATACGATTTTAGTTCTACCTAAGGCTACAGAGGTGAAAGGGTGTTGAACAGAAATCTATGTATCATGATTCACTTAGGGTAGGTTTCATTTTTGCCTCGGGATGAAGACAGGAGTATTTGGAATTTGAAGAGAGGGACCGAGAGTAAACAGTTATTGAGTGCCAGATAAGATGGTAGCTCCCTCATACATTACTACCACACTGAACGTCACAGTCACGCTACAAGGCAAACCCCGTGAATACGCGTCTTGTATGATGAGCAAATAGGATCTCTGAGTGGTTAAGCCACAAGCCTAGGCTTGCAAGAACTCATCAGTAGCAAACACTAGAACTCGCTTCTCTGATTTAAGATTCAATTTGTTCAATTTGTTCTTCAAATATTGCTCAATGAAGCAAAACACTTATTTTGGGGGGTGGGGGTGGGCACAGGATCTCCCTTCCTGACAGTCTTCAAACTGACTGTGTAGCTGGTCCATGAAATTTGGGTCTCACTGTCCCCGCCTCCCTAGTGGTGGCACTACAAATGTGGATCACTATGTCTGGTTTTATGGGGGACTAGGAATCAAGCTCTGGGCATACTAGGCAAGCACTCTACCATGCATATTACTTTCAGCATCAGGGATGTAAAATATTTCTTGCATCATTCAAACTTGGCAAAACAAAGAGAATGGTGTGGTGTGATGTGGTGGTAGGGGTGGTGGTGGTGGTGGTGGTGGTGTGTGTGTGTTCACATGCACACACGTGCGCAGGTGTCTGACCTAATGCTTGAAATTTTAGTTGTACTCATTTGAGCTTGTCTCTTGGAACACAGCGACACGCAATACATGTTTATCACAATAATGATAACAAAGAATGTGAGAAAATAGCACACGTAGAAATGAATCTTCCTCAAGAAGGTATAGGCTCTCCCATCTTCTAGGCATCTGTGACTAACTTGGCCTGGAACTAATCAGTTTACATCTGTATTCAGTGAAGCGGTTCCTTCATTAATGTATCATGGTCTAGACAGAAAAGAGAAAAATGAGCTAGGAATCCAAGTGTTCACCTTGCAGCCTAAATTTGTAAGGACAGCTTTTTCACACTAATTTTCATAGTTGCTTAAAAAGAATATTATTAAGTTAGAAGGGAATTCGGAGTGACTGAAAGTCTATTAGATTCTAACAGAGAAAACAGGCCCAAAGATGGTATGCTAGATTACTGCTGCTAGTGTGCTAGTTGAACCAACTCTGGTGTCAACGCTCTGCTTCTGTATAGTCCCGCTTCTTTTTCTCTGATGTGGCTTTCTGAAGTTTGTCACCTGTAATCAGTCTCAGTCTGAAAATATTAGTGGCAAATTCCAGAAGGAAACAGTTTGTACGTTTTACATTGCACACTTTTCTGAGTAGGATTTTGAGATTCCCCAGTATTCCTTTTTACCCTTCCTGGGACATGAAAACAATCCCTTGACACACTGCCTGCAGCTTCCCCTGTTATTGGTCTCGTATCACAGGGTTTGTGTTCAAGTGACTTATTTTACTTAATGGCTCCAATGTGCAAGTATATTAGTGCTACAACTTAAATTTATTATTATTGTTACTGTTATTATTTGTGTGTGTGTGTGTGTGTGTGTGTGTGTGTGTGTGTGTGTGTGTGTGTGTTAACAGGAATGTTCCCATGCCACAGCATGCATGTGAACATCAGAGAACAACTTTGGGAGTCAGCTCTCTTTTTCTACTGGGCTCAATGCATTCAGGTTAAGGAATCAAACTGAAATCACAAGGCTTGTAAGGTAAGTGCTTTAACCGCATGAACTGTCTCCCTGGCCCTTATGCTGCTATTTAGATATGAAAAGAAAAGCTTCAAAGAGCTTCCTTGAAATCGAACAGAGAAAGGCTGTGCTGTTGTTTTATTTAAAGAATTCTCAGTATGTAATTCAGGAGGGGCCTCTAGCTCCCAGGTCCTTCTGCTTCTCGGCTTCCCAAGAACTTGCATTACAGGTGTTCACCTTTGTGATCAGCTGGAACAGGCAAAATTCCTTGTCATGATAAGAAAGAAATTGCATGCCAAGGGAAAGGAGAAAAAAAAAACATGCTGAGATGGCTAGGATCTATGGTAAAAATAAGTCTACCTGTGAAACTGTGAAGAAAGGAAAAGAAAATCATGTTAGTTTTGCTCTTGTGCCTCATACTGCAAAACCTATAGCCATAGTGACTGGTAAGTGTTTAATTCCAATGGAAAGGGCACCACATTTGTATATGAACAGGAAAGGAGCATACGCATAATGGCTTATAATAGTCTGCAAGGGTCTTGGAATGACTCCCCTGCATACAAGGACCACTGCACTTTCAATTACATGGTGATGCTGTCCAGTTAGGTTTTCCTGGACCATGCGAAGGACAGGGTAAATCCCAAAAGGTTCTCTGCTTTGTCCAGTATTCCTCAGCAATAGGTTTTGGCGCTGCTTGAACTCATGACATTTAACCACAGACTTTTCTTAAAAATCCTGGAAACAGAGACAGCTGCCTCACAGCTTGCTGATGTAAGCAGCCAAATAATTCCAACTTGAGTTCCCAATGACAAGGTGAGTGGTAATTCAGGCCTGTAAGGCAGCAAAATGTTCCATCAGTGACCGTGGATATGGAATTAAGGAAAGTTTGCATTTGGAAGCTTGACGAATAATTTGCTAGTCTTTAACTTTGCTTCAACTTTGGTTTGCTCCTCCTAGATTATAAAGAAACGTGGGGTTTTTTTGTTTTTTGTTTTTGTTTTTGTTGTTGTTGTTGTTGTTGTTGTTGTTGTTTTTGGAGCTGGGGATCAAACCCAGGGCCTTGTGCTTGCTAGGCAAGCGCTCTACCACTGAGCCAAATCCCCAACCCAATGAAGAAACGTTTTAAAAATGTCCATGTGTTTTTAAAGTTGCTTTCCATTGCACCGAAATACTTTTTTAATGGTTCTATCAACATTCTTATAGTATGTATATAATGCATGTAGCTAAAATAGTTTCCCTGTGAGAGCATCACCTTCTCCCACTATTGTAACATTTGGTGATAGCAGCCATCTTTGGAGCTGCTAAGTCAGCAATATTGTTAAAAGCCTTCTATGTGGGGTTGGGGATTTAGCTCAGTGGTAGAGCGCTTGCCTAGGAAGCGCCAAGGCCCTGGGTTCGGTCCCCAGCCCAAAAAAAAAAGAACCAAAAAAAAAAAGCCTTCTATGTATGCTGGAAAGATAGTACGTGCCTTTAGCACTTAGAAGACAGAGGCAGATGGATATCTGTGAGTTCCAGGGTAGCCTTGTGTACATAACAAGTTCCAGGACAGCTAAGAAATACACAGTGAGACTGTTAAAATAAACCACAAACAAACAGAAAACAACAGCATGTGGTGATGGCTCAGACCTTTAATCCTAGGATTCAGGAGGCAGAGGCAGACAGATCTCTGAATTCAAGGACAGTCTGGTCTACAGAGTGAGTTCCAGGACAGCCAGGGCTACACAGAGAAACCTTGTCTCAAAAACAAGCAAGGAAACAAACAACAAACAATCCCAGACAAACAAACAAGCAAACAAAAGCAATAACAAAAAAAAACAACTAAAAAAAAAGTCTTGGGTATGTTCATAATATTATTTACTCTGGGAATATTCTTGTAAAACAGGGAAATGTTAGGAGTTGTGTCTTACTTCCAGCTACAAGGAACGCAAAGCAGGAAGTTAGTTAGGCAAGTCAGGGACCCAAGGTTTGGGTTGTTTATATCTCCTAAGACAATAATGTTTGTCTTAACTGGTGTCTCTGCTCTTATATTAGTAAATTTTCTTGTCACACTGGCCACATACCTGCCAGGAAGCAATTTAAGGAAGGATTTCCTTTGGTACCTGGTTGACGGAGATGGATTTCATCTTGATTTGGAAGGTGTGGTGGTGGCCATGGCTTGCAGATGCAAGAGTGGGAGTTTGAGGCAGCTGTTTAGATCACGAGGAATGCAGTATTTGCATTTCTACATTTTTTTATTTAGTCTGGGCCCCTAGTTGTCATGATGGTGTCTATTATATTCAGAGCTAGTTTTTCCTCCTCAGTACTCTTTGGAAATGCCTTCCTAGATATGTTCCAAGGTACCTATGTGTTTTCTAAATGCATTTAAGTCTGCCAGGTATAACAGCACACACCTTTAGTGCCAGCATTTGGGATTCAGGAGTAAACAAATCTCTGTGGGTTCAAGGCCAACCTTGTCTACATAGTGAGTTCCAGGGCAATCACAGCTATGTACAGAGAAGCTGTGTCAAAACAAAATCCACTCGATTCAACAATGAGAGTTAATCTTCATAGCTGTTTTATCAAGGGATACGGTAAGGAGTAAAAAAATGTTACTATTGGAAGGCTCAAGTAGGTTAGAAGTCAGAGATCTAAGTAGTAAAAGAGACAAAACAGCCATAGATGTTAGGTAACCATCTAGAGAAATTAGCTTGCTATCTGGAGACTGAGGAAGGCTCAGGAATAAAGTTCGGACATTGAAGGAGATGGTTGTAGATAGTGTGAAAACCAGGCAGCAAATGTAGAGCTCAGGTGTAGAGCATTTGCACACCATGCACAAGGTCCTGAGATTGATCCCCAGCACCACGAAATAAAATAACAGCCAGGGAAGGATGTGGTAGCACGCACCTGTCACTTGGGAGGTACTTGGGAGGCTAAGGGAGGACAATCAGTTAGTTGTTTGAGGCAGGTAATGTAGTAAGATCATATTTCTTTAAAATGAAGCAATAGATAAAATGAACTGGGAAACAAAATGTGAAGATTTTTACTCTCTCAACCATTTTTTTCCCTTAATATTTTTTAGGTACTGGGAACTCAAACCAGCTGCATATATTTCCAACCCTATACTCTACTGCTGATGTACATCATAGCTGTTAATTAAAGGACTCTGCTGGTAATAAGAGGCCAAGTAACCATTATCTCTGTTGAAGATGTTGAATGGAGGGAAAGAGAAAGAATAAAGCTGTCTCAACATAACTGAAGCCTCTTTCTTTCTTTCTTTCTTTCTTTCTTTCTTTCTTTCTTTCTTTCTTTCTTTCTTTCTTTTAGTTTTGTGAGACTATATAAATCTGACTGGCCTAGAACTCACTGTTTTCCACCAGGCTGGCCTTGAACTCACAGAGATCTGCTTGCCTCTGCCTCCTGAGTGCTGGAGATAGAGGCCTGAACCATCACCATGCCCTTGACTAAACCCATTCAACATGGTTCCGTGGTTTTGACTGTGGATTTAGAAAGGCTGCAGATTTGATGGGAATGCTGCGATGTACACCTGTAACCCCAGCATTCTGGAGTCAGAGGCAGGATGATCATGTGTTCAAGGTTAGACTGAACTACATAGCAGGACCCTGTCTTTGGGAAGGAGAGAAGGCAAGGCCAGGATTTGCAGGAGATGGGAAGATGAAGGAAGGACAGGGAGGGTAGCAGTCTTTATTTGTGGTGTTTTGGAGACAGCCAGGCTATTTTAAGTTCATCTTTGATGGGTGGGCGTTGTCTATTTGGAAGAAAGATAACTTTATTGTTAATTATAAAGGTGTACTTGAGGGGAGCAAACCTTATGAAGGAAATAGGCTTGTTTGCCTCACAGTCGTTGAAAGTTTAAACAACATAGAGATGGCACAAGGAAAGGCCTCATGACACACAGCTAAAGTTCATATCCCAGGAAGTGATCATGTGGCTAGACAGGGAACTAGAGGGAATGTTTATAGCTAGGCTTACTCCTTCTTGTGAACCCCTCCCTGGAGAGTTAATATAGAATTGTTCAAGAACTAAATCTTTACTAAGGGCAGATCCTCCAATGACTTATGGACCTCTCTCTAGGTCCCACCCTCTTAAAAGTCCCATTCAAGGGGTTGGGGATTTAGTCAGTGGTAGAGCGCTTGCCTAGGGGAAGCATAAGGCCCTGTTCGGGTCCCCAGCTCCAAAAAAAAAAAAAAAAAAAGAACCAAAAAAAAAAAAAGTCCCATTCCTTCTCCTACATTACTACACTGAGGACCCAACCTCCATCATATTAAGCCTTGAAAAAGAAACTACACTCAAAACATTATACTGCCTCTTAAACAGCCCTCCCCCACACCTCTTAGCCAAATATTGTGATCTTGGATAGGAAGCTGTGAGGATCAGAATTCTTCCTTATAAGAAACAATAACAAAATACAACACCCATTCATGTTAAAAGTATTGGAGAGATTGGGAATTCACGGTCCATATGTAAATATAATAAAAAAAATTATACAGCAAACCAATAGCCAACATCAAACTAAATGGAGGTGAACTCAAAGCAATCCCACTAAAATCAGGGACAAGACAAGGCTGCCCACTCTCTCCCTACCTATTCAATATAGTTCTTGAAGTTCTCCCCACCTGGGGATCCCTCCCCACCTGGGGATCCCTCCCCACCTGGGGATCCCTCATGTCTGCAGACACCAAACCCAACACTGTTGTGGTGGTCAAGTGGCACTTGCTGACACGAACTTGGTGTGGGGTTCCTTGGGAGGTCCGGCCAGCAACTGACCAATGCAGATGTAGATGCTTGGAGCCAACTATCAGACTGAGCTCAGGGAACCTGGTGGGGGAACTGGAGGAAGTACTGGAGGAGCTGAGGGGGACTGCAACCCCATTGGAAGAACAACATGGACTGGCCTGACCACCCGGTTCTCCCAGAGTCTAGACCACCAACTAAGGAGTGTACCTGGAGGGATTCCTGTCTCCACATACAAATGTAGCAGAGGATGGCCTGGCCTGACAGAAATGGGAGAGGAGGCCCTTGGTCCCTGGCAGGTTTAA
Organism: Rattus rattus; assembly: GCF_011064425.1. Lineage (NCBI taxonomy): Eukaryota > Metazoa > Chordata > Mammalia > Rodentia > Muridae > Rattus > Rattus rattus. Next base: position 94,773,544 of record NC_046172.1, read on the forward strand.
TGTCCCAGTATAAGGGGATGCTGGAGTGGTGGGGCGGGCAGGAGAGGGTGGGTGGGTGGGTGAGCACCCTCATACAGTCAAAGGGGAGGGGGGAGGGAGAGTGTGGGATGGGGGTTGGTCAAGGGGCAACCGGGAAGAGCGATATCATTTAAGATGTAAAGAAATGGAATAATTAATTTAAAAAAGTAAAAATAAATGAAATAAAAAGAGAATTCTCTGTGTGATCCCAAAGTCCATAACACTGAACTTTGTGCACCATACATCTTGCATTTACTTGGGAGAATAAGATTCTGGTGTTTCCCATGATATGTAAGATTGATGTATTAGCAGGGTGTTCGAGGGGTTCTATGAGACGGCTATGGAGGCTCTGCTCATAGTATCAACTATGAGAATACCACTGGAACCAAAGATCCAGGGGCAGGGGTGGAGAAGGGCTTCCCAAAAACAAACACTATTTCCCAGCAGTCTTATTAAAGCTCTGTGTTAGATGGATCCTGAGTGTGATAAGTTTAGCATCCCCCACATTCAGCATTCATTTCTTGTATAAGACCTGATCTGGCAGGGCATGATGGCACACACCTGAAATACTACCCTCCAAGAGCTGGTAACAAGAGGCATTTGAGTTCCAGGCTAGCCTGGGTTACATAATGAGACCTTGTCACAAAAAGGAGAAACCAACAAACAAGACAAAAACCACTGTTCTAAAACAAAAGAAAAGAAACAGCATGATTTTAGTCACTGTAGCTCACATCTGTAATTACGAGCCTGAGGCTGAAGAACTGGCACAAGTTTGGGGCTACATAGTGAGTTCCAATCTGGCCTACACTGCAATGCGAGACCTTCTTTCAAAAGAGGAGGGACAGGGGTGAGCTAGGAAGTCGAGAGAGGGAAGAGGGAAGGAGAGAGAGAGAGAGAGAGAGAGAGAGAGAGAGAGAGAGAGAGAGAGAGAGAGAGAGAGAGAGAGAGAGTTTTGATGAACTTAGGAGACAGAATGTTGAGCAGAAGGAGCCAGTCACAATAGCAAAATGATTCCATTTGTATGGCATTCAAAGATAGGCCACATGAATAGTGATAGAAATCAGAGCAGTGGTTACCTCTAGGGTGAGAATTGATTGGAAGATCTGAATGGTGATTACAGGGGTGTGTACATTTGTCAAACTCACCAAGCTGTACACTTAAGACTAATAATGCCTTTGTGGATGTCAGCTTGCCCTGATAGAAAGAAAAAATAAATGCTGTAATCTTTTACAGAGAGCTAGCCATCTCTCTTTTTTTTTCCTAAGAGCCTCTGAAGTACTGTCTCTGTGCCAAGGTCCCCTGAGAGGAAATACCATATATATGTTCAGATCACTAGCTATGGAGCCTGCAGATCTGGGACAAAATCTCAGTTGTGGCCCTTGGAGCCAGTATGATCTGAGTTTCCAATTTTCTGTCTGTAAAATAGGTATCACAGAATTAGGATATAACACACACACACACACACACACACACACACACACACACAATACATACATATACTGTGGCTCAGGCCGTTTGCTCAGGAAGTTTAATTAAGATAATTTGAGTGAAGCACCGGTGTTTGGTCACACATACTTAAGATTTAAAAGTATTTTCTTAAATTTATGTATTATTTTATTTTGTGCATGTGCACATATCCACATGTCACATGGTGTATATGCATATTTATGTGTCGGTCCAAAGATAGTATAAATCAAATCTCTCCTACCATGTGAGTCCTAGGGATTGAACTCAGCTAGTTTAGGTAGTAAATGTTAGTGGCAAGCACCTTTATACCCACTGAGCTATCTTGTTAGCCCCTGTTTTATGTGTGCGCGCATGTGCGTGTGTGTGGTGGGGGCTGAGCATGAAACCCAGGGCCCTGTATATTATGTATATTAGGCACGCACCACTGTACCACTAGTCAATTGGTTCTCTAACTTCAGTGACTAACCTAGTAGTTTTCTATCTTATTTTTTTATTCTATTGGTGTGATTGGCCTGGGGTATAAACCAATACTTGTATTTAGTTTTTACTACATTTACATATTTATTTGAGTGAATGTGCATGCATGCATTTGAGAACATGTGCATGCCACAGTACATTTGTGGAAATCAGAGGACAAATTGCAGGAATTGGTTCTTTTTCCACCATGTGCATCCCTAGGCTCAATCTTAGGTAGTCAGGCTTAGCAGCAAGCACTTTTACCTGCTGAGTCATCTCTCCAGCCCAAGAGTTGGTGTAGCCGAAGCTGATCACTATGGGCTTACATGTATTTGCACCTCTGAACAGCTACAGATGACTTTAGCTTTGTTTGAACTACTCCTGGGCCACCTCCAGCTTGACTGTGATTTGACCTGATTGTGGGTGACAAGGGAATGAAGAAGCCACAGACACAGGCACAGAAAAGCTGGGGTCAAGTAGAATCTGATGGGGTGGTACCAACTACAGCAGTAGCTGGGAACCTCAGCTTGTGTATTATGTACAACACAGGGAGGAAAAGTTAGCTAATCTCAGCAGGGGTTGTCTCTACTGAGCAGTCTCATGCTGGAAACAACAAGCAGGAAGAAGCTGCAGGATTTTTTTTTTGTTTGTTTTGTTTTCTTTTTTTTTTTTCACATATTGGCCAATCTTTGGTCCATACTTGTATTTGGACCAGAGGAAGAAGGCTTTGCCATTTGCATGGGTCTGAAGCATTGGGTCTTTGACACGGGAACACACTCTTCTCTTAGGACTTTATTTGTTCTTTACACATTCAGTCATGGCTCCCTCGGCCCTCCACCTCCCAGATTTTCAATTTCCTTTTGTTTTGAGACAGGATCTTGCTATGGAGCCCCAGCTGCCCTGGGGAAGGTTATGCGATACAATTTGGCCTCAAATCCCTGATGATCCTGCCTCAGTCTCCTGCTTTTTGGGATTATGGGTAAGAATTACAACATGCAGCCCTACCCTTGAATTTTTGTTGCTCCCCAACTCTTAACCTGTGTAGCTCAATGTACAGCAGGATTTGCTTTTATCTGCTTGGCTTTATAGCCTTCCCCACACCAAGAATTGTTATTTAACCTTGTTTACAAGTGCTCTGTAGGGTGGATCTTAAGTTCCTTCAGGGCAAGAATTGCTCCCAGGTCCAGAGCATTCTTCTGCATATTACAGAGGCTCCCTGACTATGTAGGGAATGAATGCTGGTGTTGAATGAATGGGAGGGGGAGAAACAGAAAGCAGACAGACCAAGACAAAGGCTTCTTCATTCTCCTTCATACACATGCAGTTTATTATTCCTGATAGCACTTCACAGACCATTGGGATTGTACATTGTTTTTTGCTTGCATTTGACACGTGGGTTGGTTGTGTGCCTTTTCCTGGGGTAGATGTGGGCAAATATCTCTTCATCTCAGATAAGGCATTAATGATAGACTAAAAAAAAATCATTCCACTGAAGTCTAGTGAACCAAGGAGTTTATCTGGGTCTGCTTACAGGCACATCGGTGACTCAAAAGCAGCTGCATCAGTGAAAAGCCCATCCCAGTGTGGGTGACAATAGAGTTCAAGCTACATCCCTGGACTTCATCCCACACAGCTTGTAGGCAAGTGTACTGAAGTCTACTCTTCCGGACAATAGTGTATATTGTATACCTAACCTTGGGAGGTGGTCTGATTAATCTTGTTAACTTTCTGAGTTTTTCCCAGCCTTTTAAGAGTCTCCCTTCCCACTCTGGGAGGAGATGTTTCAATTGGGAGGAAATAGCTACACAAAAGAAGTTTCATTGTAGGTAGAAGGGCAGAAGTAGATTTTTCAAAGAGTAATACAGGAGGAGAAAGTTATATGTTCACGTTTAACTTGAGAGACTAATAAGAGAAGGCACTGGCTGGTGTTACCTATATGCTCCAGTAGGTCCCCTGAACTCATAACTGGGAAGTCACTTTGGCCCAAAGAATTTATGTGATTGTTTCTACAAGGAGAGAGGTGACTCATGTCACCAAACCAGGGGATCAACTGTCTGTCTTAAGATTCAAACAGGCCTGAGAAGAGAAGGAGTCGGAGTTCATAGAATTAAACCCTTTGATGTCCAGCAGGTTTCTTAGAGACTGTTTGCAAAACCCTCCCCAAGAAGCTAGGTAGACTTGCATGTCTTTAAGGCCAGCATTCAGGAGGCAGAGGCAGGGAGATCTGTGTATTCCAGGCCAACTTGATCTATGAACCTGAGTTCCAGGACATCCTGGGCTACATAAGTAGACCCTGTCTTACAAAAACCAAACAAGAATAAAACAAGACACAGGATCCCTCCCGCATACCAACTCCATCCATCCTTAACTCTTCTCCCATTCACTTCACCACACCAACCAGGTGATCCCTAAGCCCACCACTGCCCCACCACACAGCAATTCCCTCTACAGCCCACTCCTGCCTCCCACCTCCTGCCTAGCTTCCTCTCATCTCACTCTCCACCCTGCTGCCCCCAGAGGCCCCTTACAACTCTCTCTCCAGCAACTGCTCTGTACTGCTCAAACTGCTAGTGCATACCAGGTTCTCTCTTCACTGTGGGCCACTAGGACTTCCTTAAAACCCAGTGAGATGGATTAGCAGGTAACGGCACTTTGCTGCCAAACCTGAAGATCTCACTCAGACTCTTGGGACCTACACCGTGAGAGGAGAGAACTGATTCTTGTCCTCAGACTTCCAAACACATGGCATGGTATTGCAGTGTCTCATACTCACATGTAATAAACAATCAAACAAATAAATAAAATAATGCCCCCTTAAAAAGCAAAATTTGCTTCTTCTTGTCAAGGTTTGGAGATAAACAGGTTCTCCCAGCAAAGAAATGCCTAGACATTTGTCTGAAGATTTTTGTTGTTGTTTGTAAAATTTGACCCATCCCTTTCGTTCATTTCTTCCTTGCCTCTTTACCTATGGAGACAACAATTTCTTTGTATTTATTTGCTGTTTACTATGTATCACTCTGTTAGGGGCTGTGGGGGTTGTTTGTATAGAAATCATTAAGACCCTCCCATGCTGTCGGAAGAGCTGGGTGTGGGAGGCAGGACTCACCAAGAGAACAATGGAGAGCAGTAGGTAATTAAGAATAAAATAAGTAGTGCAGGCAACGAATGCTATAGAAGTTTGGAGGAGGGAGAGCGAGCTGGAGACTGGGTGGGGGATTGAGAAGAGTGTGATTTTCTGTGGGTTTTGGAGGGCGGCTTGTTTCTGCAGATGTGGGGGAGGGCACAGAATTGGAGTGTATGTGCCCACACACTTAAAGGCACATGCAAATGCCTGGATTGTTGACAACAGGTAGCATTTAGTGGATACATTGCATGTATCAGAGACTAAGTAATGTTTTACAGAATTCAACTCATTTGAATGGGTACAGCCCTATGAATTAGATAACATTATCTTTCAATTAATGGATAAGAAATAGAAACAATGAAAGGTTGATCAAATTATTTAAGGCCACAAAAGTAAATAGGGTTAGTTAGAATGTACAACTTTTCCTATTTTTAAAGATTCATTTATTTTTTATTTTCTCTGTGTGGATGTTTTGCCTTCCTGTATGTTTGTGTACCACATGTGTGACCACAGTGACCCTGGTGACCACAGAGGCCAGAAGAGGATGTCAGATCCTCTGGAACTGGAGATACTGAAGGTCATAAGCCATCATATGGATGCTAGGTATTGAACTCAGATCTTTTGCAAAAATAGCAAATACTGCTAACCACTGAGCCCTCTGTCCAGGCCAAAATGTACATTTAAAACAAAACATCTGGCGAGGTTGTAAACAGATGGTTCAGCAGTTAAAAGCACTGGCAGAGGATCCAGGCATGATTCCTCACAACAACATGGTGACTCCCAAAAGCTCCCTGTGGGCACCAGGGATGCAAGTGGTGCACAGACATGCATGCAGTCAAAAGTCTCATGCACATATATAATAAAAAATAAATTAACAAAAAAGAAGAAAACTCACTTCGTCTACCTATAAAAACAAGAAAAAGAGAAAGAAAAGAAAAGAAAATGGAATTTCTGGTTTAGGTCAGGAAGTTGGCCTGGTTCCAGTTATTAAAGACAGCCATTTTGCACACACAGAAGTGGCTAGGCCAAGTTCCCTACTGAAGGTCAGCTTGGAAATGAGAGAGATGAATGAAGCCATCACTGAGAGTTATATTGTCATTCTTACTTCTTTGAAGATAGGAACTTGAGGCCTCCAGATGTTACACTTCTGTGCTAGGAGCTTCGTCGCTTTGTTCTTTGGTCATATTGCTGAGATTAAGCAAAACACCTAAGGAGAGCCAATTGAGTGCTTCTGAACGCATTCTCATTTGTTGCCATTCTTTTTTAATTAGCCTCTTGACAAACATCCTGCCTAGGTGGGTGCTTCACAAAGCTTGAAGTCACACAAGCTTGTCTGGCTGCATTTGTTAGGTTGCAAAGGATCGGACAGTATTGGCCTGAAAATACACGAGACTGGATTTTACATTTTAAGGCTGGCACAGAGCCAACATCTGAAAGTGTTTCCTAAGCAAGGTGCCCAACTGTGGTTTTTCTGGATATTCCTCTAGCTTACGTGAGTCTCCAATAAATATTAAACCGATATGAGGTACATTCTGAGTAGTTCTTTCCTTAATTACTAGTCCTTAGAAGAGCCAGTCCAGACACTAGGTAGAAAGCGGCAGAGAAGAGGGGCCCCCTGGACCCAGCTAGCACTCACTGGCGGTTCTATCCAAGGCGGGGCTAGGAAGCAGCTGCTCTTTCTCTTTGCGGGGTGGGGAGGGAAAGAGGTCAGGAGAGGCTTCTTTTCCTCCAGCTAGTCTATCACTGAAGGCGCGCTGTTGTCGGAAGGGGGGCGGGGAGGGAGATCGACGGAAGGAGCCAGCGAGGATTGTGTAGCAGGAGAGAGCTGAGTTAGATGGTGTCTGAGGAGAAGCCCCCAGTTTAGGGGGCTGAAGAAGAAAGTGAGGCTGGGACAAGAAGGGTGAGAGATACTTTTCTGGTCTTTTATGAGTCTCCCATTTCAAGGCCGAAAGGGAGGAAGCAGGAAGTCCATACTCAGCACACTCCCCAAGCTAAAGCCTGTCCAGTAGTTTCACAGTGTTACTCCTAGAAGTTAGTGAGGGCGAGCGGAGTGCCCAGTATGTGGTCAGGTATGCAAAGCAGTGGTCAGAGAACTGGGTCGCCGGAGGACTTAGTCCATCAGGCTTAGGGTGGGGAGGCGGATTCAGTCACAGTGGTGAAGGAGCAAACTGTATGAGTGCACACCTGAGTGCAGAAGACCAGGGGGAGGAGGAAAGAGGCGGGGGGATGGGGGCCTGGAGGGTAGCAGCAGGGGGGGGGGGGTGGAGGAAGCAGGGCAGGAGGTGGACGGCGAGGACGAAGTGGGGGTAGGCTGTGGAGGGAAGGCTGCGAGGCGGGGCAGTAGTGGCTTGAGGACGTGTGTGTGTGTGTGTGTGTGTGTGTGTGTGTGTGTAGGGGTGAAGTGGACGGAGGGGTGTGTGTGTGTGTGTGTGTGTGTGTGTGTGTGTGTGTGTGTGTGTGTGTAAGGAGGGGGGCGAAGTGGACGGGAGGAGGCCGAAGGTGGAGAGAGTTGGGACGAGGGGTGGAGAGAGGAGGGAAACCGAGGGAAGGAGCGGCGGCTGCCGGGGGAGGAAGGCAAGGAGGAGGAGCTGTGAGCGGCGGCGGTGGCGGCTGCTGCTGCTGGGCTGCCTGGGGGAGCCCAGCCGAGTGCCGCCTGGGGCTGGCAGGGAGTGGGGAGACAGAGAGTTGGTGGAGCCTGGTGGCGGAGCCGTGCGGCGGTGAGTGGAACCCCAAGGGGACAAGACGGCCGGCCCTTGGGGGCCAGGCAAGGAGGAGCGGGAAGATGCAGCGCTGGCGGTGGGGCGGAGGGTGGCGGCCCCATGGCCCGGCCCCTGGATGGCCCCGGGTCCCCGCCCTCCCTCTCGGCTTCCTCCCGCCGCCCGCCTGCGCCTGGGGGGCTGGTCCCGGGCGGGCCGAGGGCTGAGGGTGGCGCTGGCCCGGAGGGCGGGCGTGAGGGGCCGGGGGGGGGGTGGGGTGGAGCTGGGGGTTCGGGGGTGTACCCAGGGGCGGGAGGCTGGACCGGGACTGCTCTAAATTGGCTGGAGAGGGGGCCCCGTCGGCGGCGAAGTTGCTAGCTGGGGGCAGAGACGGCCACGCGGTTGCAGGAGTAAGACATCCCCCCCACCTCTTTCGTGGAGTGGCTGAGACGAGGAGTCCGGCGTCCCTGCCCTCCCCGTCGCCCTCCCCGCCTGCCCGGCCCTGCTAGTTCCCCTCCTAGCCCTGCTAGCTCCTCTCCTAGCCTCCGCGTGTCCCCTCTCTCTCACCCCCTTCTGCCTCCCGCTTGGCTCCCTCGGCAGTGCCGGGCCCCCTAGGTCCCAGTCCTGACCCTCTTGGCCTCCAACTTCCCTCGCCCCGTGCTTGCTTGGCCACCACTCCCGTTCCCCTTTTCTTCCCTCGCTAGTTACCCCTCCCCGCTTCGTTAATTCCCGTGCAATTGCCTCTTTGAGACCTTTTTTTCCTCTCCTTCCTTTTAGATTGGCCAACGGCTCCTTTCAACCCTGCCTCGTTGGTGGCCACTGGAGAAGCGCGGGGGGCTCCCCAGACAGCCGTGGGGACAAGTTAGAGCCAGCACTTTACCCCGGGCCTCGCGTGTAGCTTTCCTTCCCCTGTTCTAGGTGCCCCAGTGTCCAGAGGGGGGGTGCGGGTGTGCCCTCCTTACATGTTCCACCGCCCGGGCAACCCTTCTGTCTCGTGTTCCATCTCGCTCTTGCTTCCTGTACCGTAGTCAAGTGGAGCCACTTTGCATCATGTCCCGGTATAGCTACCAAAGTCTCCTGGACTGGCTCTATGGGGGCGTCGACCCCAGTTTTGCAGGCAATGGGGGCCCCGACTGTGCTGCCTTCCTGTCTTGGCAGCAACGGCTGCTGGAAAGTGTGGTGGTCCTGACCCTGGCCCTGTTGGAGATCCTGGTGGCCCTGCGGCACATCCTGAGGCAGAAGGAGGACGGTAGGGGTGGCCGTAGCAGCCAGCCACAGCAGGTGACCCAGCGGCCAGAGGAAGGCAAGGAGAGCCTGAGCAAGAATCTGCTCTTAGTAGCCCTGTGCCTGATCTTCGGGGTGGAGGTGGGCTTTAAGTTCGCCACCAAGACCGTCATCTACCTGCTCAACCCTTGTCACCTGGTCACCATGATGCATGTGAGTCTGTTGACTTTTTCCTGGGCAGCCTAAGTGATAAGTCATTTGCGTGCTCGGGACACTGTAGTGTAGAGCACTTCGTTCCCGTGGGAAGTGGGACCCTTAAACATGATTTTCCAACCAGCATCTGCCTTTGTGCTCATAACTTCGGCGTGGCACAATGGGTCAGCCCTACAGTGGCGGTGAGAAACACTAGAAATGACTTGCACTCAGAGTCCCATGCCCCTCCCTCTCAGCTCTGCTGGGGCCTGGCCTTTTCACCAGCCGGAAGTCCAGCCCCAGCTAGGTGACCATTCAGAATCACGTCTGTGGCACATGTCCAGGTACTCTTGCCTTTTGTAGTAATTTCCCAAGGAGCCTGGTGGCAGGCTTTCCTGGAGGTGGACACACAAGCTTTCTTGTCTCCGCTGTGGTACATTGGGGAAATAATTTTAGGGGTTTCTTTTAATGACGCTTTCATTTGGGAGTGAATGCTCTCAGGGTGAGATCACCTTTTGGGTTGTGAGACACTTGAGTAACCCAAAGCTCCTAAGATCCCAGGTTGGAGATCTCCATCCGATGTGAGAGGGTATTTACTTTTTTCAGATCTCTCCTCCATCTTACCACTAGGAGTGTCCGTCCTATGGTCACGCTCCAAGGGAGCTCAAGAGAGCTGATTTCTTTTGCTTTCCTGATCTCTACCCATTAGCTATGCTAAGGCAAACAAATGGGATTGATAGGGGAAATTACCAGCTAGGTACCAGTAATCGTCTGTGAGGACCCAAGAGGGAGATTTTCTTTACTCAGCCTGCTCCAGGATGGTCTGAAGCTATAAATTCATGGAGCATGAGGAGAAAAGGAAGGCAATCAGGTCTTTTGAGATTCCAGGCTGTGGAAAACTTTGTGTGTTTTACTGGGAGTAGTTTGGAGGCTGGCCATCAGCATCTTTATTGCTTTTATGTTTGTTGAAAGGTATTCTCACGAGGATTGTGACAACCCTGCATAGGGATGGAGGTTGAGATCGTTATCCTCATGTTATAGGTTTCAGGATAGAGGTCACTTGCCTCAAGGCAAAGAAAAAAAAAAGGATTAGCATCAGGGACCGACCTCAAACCTACACTCCTTCAGTCCTAAACCAGGGGTGGCTGAGGGTGATGAGGCCTTCCTGTAGAATTTGACTGTGTAGTTGTGGCTCAGATGTTTGCTAGCTCCCCCTTCCTAAAAATCCATTTGTTTACCCATTCTTGGCCTCAGTGGAGAATGACCTTGGCCCCTTGGCATCTTGCAGAAGTGTAGATAACTCTTGAATAAAAGTGGTGTTATTGATCAAGCCACTAAAAGCATGGAAAAAGAGATGGGGTGAGCAGCGGTTTTGTTTTTGTGTTGTTTTGTTGTTTTTTTTTTTCTTTTTTTGACAGCTTTTTGGGAAGGGGTGCCATCATTCACAGTAAAGTCCAGGCTTGTCTTAGCTAGACCTTCTGTGCTAATTTGACCGGTCCTCTTTCTTTCTTTTAAATGAATGGCCTTTTTGTTAATGAGGGGAAACTACACATCTGAGCTTCTGTTGTGTGTGCCTCTTCAGACAGGAGTGCAGGTGGTGGGTCAGAGGGTACCTCTACAAAGAGGTCTTGAGGCCTCTGGCAACCACAGATCTAGAAGGTCAACAAAGGGCTAAATGCAGCCTCATTGGAGCTGTTTCTGGTGTGATGACCTCAAACCTGGAAGCGCCATGGCTTTTAACGAAAAGGTTTTAGAGGCTCTTAAAAGACTCAGGAGACCTGGAATTAATTACTCGTATGGCTTTGGGGAAAGTTCCCTTTCTGAGCCTCAGTTTCTCTACCTGTAAGATGAGACAAGAGTTGGACTCCTAACCTTGACAGTCTGTTCTGTGATTTGTTTTGCTCCATAACCATTGGGTATATAACAGAGACACTTTGAAAGGCTTTTGACCTCCTTATGCAAAAAAGGGAAACTGGTCCCTGGGGAACTCAGGTAGCTACCTAGTCCACCCTTAGCTTTTGCTCCACATGGCTCTCAGTAAAATCTCAGTAAAAACCGGCGACACTTGGGTCACATGCAAAGCATGGTGGCACTTGAGGGACAGATAGATGTTTGCGGGACTAGCAGCTGATTTTTGTCCCCCTGTGAGTGTTTTTTCCTCCTCTCAGATTATGCCCAACAGCTATAGGGTGAAGGCAGAGAAATGAGAAAATGAGTCCTGCTGTTACATTCTTGCAGTGTCCTGGGGAATTGTACTCCTTTGTCCTCTATTCCCAATCACTGCTTTAACCTACTAAGTAAGGTTCTACGCTTTGATGCATCTAACTTTCAATGCCTTCTGTGTGCCTCTTCTTAGAAGCAGGACTGTGGATTTTTTTCAAGTTGATGAAAGTCAGTTATAAAAAAAAAACCACATTAACGTCGGATGGTTGCAGTCAGTGTTCTGTTTTGGATGCAGGAATGACTAATGATAGTTTGGAAGACGACTAACACCTTATATTCATCTAGCATTTTAGTGCTCATAAAGCACTTTCATATGTATTATCTTATTCAAGGTTCTGATAGATCAGCTTAGGCCTGGAGAAAGTGATGTTAAAATGTTTCCTGTGACTGTGTCTATTGCAAAGGGGAGATATCATGAATCAGGAGATGCTCTTTGCAAAGGAATTAGCTGAAATTAGGCTATAACATAGTAACAGGCCGTGGAGATGGGAGTTGAAGTGAAAAGGAGTTTCAAGGTGAGCATGCTCAAGGTTTGATACTATTCGCTGTCTAGGGTTTGGCTTTGTAGAAAGATCTTTTCTAGGAGAGTCAGTTTAAGTATGTAACAAGGGCCGTGTTACTTTAGGCCAGGAAGTAGAGGAGTTGGAGGGAAATTGATTCCTTTCTCCAGCTCTCATTTTTCAGTCTGCAAAATATTCATTTGCAACGCCTTGTTACACAGACCCTCGTCACAGCCACGCTGCGTTGGGTGGCTGCCAACTGTAGTAATATAAGGAAGGCCATAACTTGTGTCTGGATTCTGTCCCTGATTAACATTCCTGCTGTTGAATTTCTTTTTGGTCTCATGCGATTTCTCCGAGGTTTGAGGATGGGAGACTGTATAGGATTGCACCAGTTCCCAGCTCGGCTCCAACCAGAGATGCAAGTGCCCAGGTTAGCACAGCATTATTAAACCCTGTGCTAAATATCTGGTCTGCCTGCCAACTACACCGATAAGGGTTTCTTCAGGCGTGACCACTCAATCCCCTTTTGCCCCTGAGTTTTGGCAGGTATGAATTATGGGGAGGGGCCTGGAGAGGATGGACTTACTGAGCCATTGGGCTGTTTACCAAAAATCTCGCTGCAACTTAGTGGCGCAGGTGGCTTTAACTCTCAGCTGCCACAGTGGGAATCTGGGATTAGTCAGAAGAGATTCTTGTAGCTGTTTAAATCTGGGGGGAAAAAAGCTACAGTTTCTCAGCAGAAGAGTTAAAAAAATGCCAGACAATCTAGACGTGATGGGGGAATGTCACGATCTCAGCACCAGGACATTTTTGGTAAGATAGCAAGTTCAAGGCTGTGGCCTACACAATAATACTGTCAAATTGAAACAAAACAGTCTGCCTCATTGTGTTGTAAGGAATAGGATCTACGACTAACTTTAACTTATTGACTCTTGTGGGTTGGGGATTTAGCTTCAAAGTGGTAGAGCGCTTGTTCAGCAAGCGAAGGCCCTGGGTTCGTCCCCAGCTCAAAAAAAAAAAAAAAAAAGAAAGACTTTGTCTGTCTTTCTGTCTTTTCTTCTTTCCTTCTTTTTTCTTTTCTTTCTTTCTTTCTTTCTTTTCTTCTTTCTTCTTCCTTGTTTTGTTCTTTTTCGTTCTGAACACAACTTACTTTATTTTCCCAGAATCTAATTATGTTGTGTTTATTTTAAGAACTTAATGAAAAGATCTCCTTTTTCTATGCTTTGTTTAATTACTAAATTCCTGTGGGCTCTGCGTGTGTCTGTATTAACATCTGATTAGGCACTGAACTTAGCCAGGTACAACAGATGCAGTTTAAGTTTCAGTGCCTGCACACATGAAGCAGGCCAGGCATTTAACAAATTATCATTTGTGATAATTGACCTGTAGCTTCTAGCCAATAGTTTTTATTTTAATTTTGTTAGTAATGCTGAGATTTTTCTCATTTTGTAAATTTATTTTATTATTATTAGTGTGTGTCTGTGTGTCTGTGTGTCTGTGTGTCTGTGTGTGTGTGTGTGTGTGTGTGTGTGTGTGTCTGTGACTGTACACACATACCACAGTGCAGGTATGGAGGTCAGAGCACAACTTCCAGATGTTAGTGATCTGAAACATCTACTCTAGGACCTAAAAATAGAGCTCAGGTTGACCAGCTCTCACGGCAAGCACTTTTATTCTTTGAGTCCCCTCTGCAGCCTAGCCCTCTCTTTTTAGAATTGTGTTTGTTATTACATGCTCTGCCTTTTAAAAATATAATACGTTAGAGGTTTGATTTCTACCAGATAGGACTTTCCTGCCTTAAGTTTGCTAAAAGTTATCCCCCACTTCTTTCTCTCTTTTACCTTTCTTTTTTTCCTGTCTTTCCCTCCCTCCTTCCCTCCTTTCCTCCTCTCCTTCCCTTCCCCCTCCTCTTCCTCCTCCTCCTCCTCCTCCTCCTCCTCCTCTTCCTCCTCTTCCTCCTCCTTTGACCCCTCCTCCTTCCTTTTTTTTTTTTTTTTTTTTGTTTGACACAAGAACTGACCATTCCACTCTTGCTGGCCTGGAGCTCACTTTGAAATAAAGATGGCCTAAAATTCACGGGCCTTTGACTCCTGAGTGATGAGAATAAAAGTGTGCCCCCCTCTCCCCTTCTAAAAGTATGCAGTGCTTTGTTAGTCTGTTAGGTTCTGAGCTTTGGGCTGGGCTGGAGCCCAGTAGGAAGAGTAATTATTTTGCATGCATGGAATCCTAGGCTTGATCTTTTCCCCCCAGCACTTGATAAACCAGGCATAGGGGCACATGCCCCATAATCACAGTACTGGGGAGGTACGGACAGGAAGAGTTAGAAGAGTTAGAAGTTCAAGGTTACCCTTAGCTGCATAGCAAGACTGAGGCCATTCTGGGATATATGAAACCCATGTCAAAAATTAAAACAAATGTAACTGCGCTTTTGATGATATCCTCTGTGACTTGAATACTCACTGGTACAGTTCTACAGACTGACTGATGGATTTGTTTAGGAGAAGAGAAAACCTGACAAAGAGTTGAGAATGAGGATTTCTGTTTTCCCCCTTGACTTCACATGAGACACAGCTCCTCATTCCCCATCTGTTGTCTGGAGCACTGATCACCGTTCCTATATGTGACCAATGTTCATGGGTAATGGGTATAGTGAGGGATCCAGGAGTTGGCTGACAGTTTATCACATGGGCTGTGTCCTTTGTCATGCGACCAGTAGAATTAATGATTATATGGGTCTCGGCATTGAGGCATGACATTATTTTAGTTTGTTTTAGTCTTCTCTCCAGAGAAGATTGCAGAGAATTTCTCCATCTTTCATTGTCGGCAGTCTTTAGGAAACTACATTTATTATAAATAGAGGTGCTGTGGATTGGTGGTTAAGCATCTCCATCTAACACTGGAGTTGATATTATTGGTGCGGATGTCTTTCTGTAGGGAACCTGATTATTTAACCTTTGCTTTCTAGCTCTTTGCCATGAAAATGAACACAGGGAAAGTAAAGCTTTTTAATCTGCTAATTGCCTGTGCAATCACTTACCCAGCTGGGCAAAGCTCATCAAATGACCAATATGTTCTTGCGTTCGACTCAGCTCCTTTTCACTTTTCCCGATGGCTACCAAGAGCCGTTTTTTTGAATAATCCCTGTTGCTTTTCTCTGGATCCTTGCCCAGGTTCTCATACCCTTGTAATGCACAGCCTGCAGAACTGGCCACTGTAACTCTTTGCAGAGGTCCAGCCCGTACCAAGCAGAGAGGAATGCCTTTCCTCTCAGCCTTTTCAAACCTCTCAGCTTTGTCATACTGTGCACCTGTGAATACCACCCAGCGCCATCCTGCCTGCTTTCAAACAGCGGTATGTTTCTGGCTCCTGCTTAGTTTCCCATTGCAGCCTTACTGGATTTTTATTAACTTTTTTTTTTTCTTTTTTTCAGAGCTGGGGACCGAACCCTGGGCCTTGCGCTTGCTAGGCAAGCGCTCTAACACTGAGCTAAATCCCCAACCCTTTTTTATTAACTTTTTATAACACACACACACACACACACACACACACACACACACACACACACACCCCCCGCTCTCTCAGTCTTCACGGGGTTTGTTTGATCCTTTCCCTCTGTGAGTTCTCTCCTCTGAGGATTCTCCTCTTTGAAACCTTTCTAGATGATCCTGACCTGACTCCGATTATTCGAATCATTCTATTAAAATCCTTTGTCCTCCTTTCCCAACCCTCTCAGCACCTCTCAGAATATTGGGAAAGGGGTTGGGTTATAGTGTGGCAGCAGAGTGTGCTTAGTATGCGTTTTGTTTATTTGGTGAGGGTTCTTGTTCTGGCATGCTTCCTCAGTTTCCACCGTTGCAGTGGAAAAACATGATAGTTCCATGTAGACCTGAGTGTACCCGATGTTGTGGTCCTGGAGACAAAGTGACTGACACACTTGAAGGTTTGTTTTTTTCCGTCTCTCCTGGTGGGCCTCGTTCCCTTCTGATCTCATGGACATGGTTCATATGTCTCTTGTGCCCAAGAAGTGAGTCTTCTGATAGGTTTTTCAAATGGCCAGAGGGTAGAGGCAGGCTCCATTCTAGAGCACACAAGTCTCATAGAATTTCCACCACAAAGAGCTGGTTATTAAAACCATGGCCCACTCTGGATCCGATGGTGGCCTTCCTCCTGGTGAGGAAAAAATGCTGTTGGACCTTTGTCTTTGTCCCTTGGTAGACATCTGGGCATGACGATGGAAATGTCTTGTTTTAATAGATAAATAAAGAGAATGCCGTTAGGCCAGTGACTCACTTTTCCTTTCTCCTGGTCCCTTTAGTGACACCTCATTGTCTTTGTGTCTACTTGAAATATTCTCAGTGAGAGCCAAGTTTTTCCTCTTGTCCTTGTCTTTCATATTCTTTATTATTATCATTTATTCTGCAGTGCTGGGTCATAGACTGCATACTTTGTGTGTACTGGACAAGTGTCACCCCAGTGAGTGATCCCAAAGCCCCCTTTTTTCTTTCTTTTTTTTTTCTTTTCTTTGTGCTATGTATATACATTGAGGGTACGTCAGTCTCAGAGGCCCCTAGCTGGCCAGGCTGAACAGACATGAAGAGGTGTAGATACAGAGAGTAGTGATTATCTTGTTATAATGTAGATGCTGAACTCCCTCTAGAACCACCTAAGTAGGTCCAAGATATGCGAAATGATGGCAGTATGTGGTTTTGATTTTCTTTTTCTTTTTTTTTTTTTTTGTTCAGAGCTGGGGACCTGAACCCAGGGCCTTGTGCTTCCTAGGGCAAGCGCTACCACTGAGCCAAATCCCCAACCCCTTTCTTTTTCTTTTTAAAATTTTTTTCTTACTATTTTTTGAGCCAGCATCTTCCTATGTAACCCTGACTGGTCTAGAACTCAGCAAGCTCTGCTTGCCTGTGCTTCCTTAGTGCTGGGATTTAACATCCTACCATAAGGGGTGGGTCTGGCATTCTAAATACTATTGGGTGTTGGGGGGTTGAGATACTGGCTCCCTATGTAGCTCTAACTGTCACTATGTAGCTCACTATATAGACTGGGTTGGCCTTGAACTCACAGAGGTCTGCTTGCTTCTGCCTCCCAAATGCTAGGATTAAAGGCATGTGTCACTACACCCTGCTAGGCATTCTGAATTTTAAAGAAACTCCTTGGCGGGCTGGGGCTATAGGTCCGCTTGGTAGAATTTCTGCCCAGCATGCACAGTACTGTGTCATCAGCTGTAGTGGTCAGACCTGTAATCCCAGCACTCCAGAGGTGGACTGTCTCTCCCGAAAACAAAACTCCCTCCAAACTAAACCAAACTCCCCTAGTCCCGTTTCCCATGTCTGGGAGCTGAAATAGTAAGTGGGAAGGTGGCTCAGGTACTTCACTTCTGATTGTTGTGAAACTGGGCAGCCTATGGGCAAGGCATTTATGCTTCTGGAAGTGGTGTGTATGGTTTGGTAGCACAGACTGTGTAAGGTAGTTCTTGTAGTTACGTAGTTTGTGTAGGTGTATAGCTTAAGTGACAGGATAAGGTCATCCACTTTTCTAAGGTGAGTTTTAAGGAAGTTATTACATCATTAGAGGATTTTGAGTAGGACTTTGTCATTTTCTAGTTCTTTTTCATTCTTCTCCTTTAAGCCAGTAGGTTCTCCCAGCTGTCAGGAGGTCCATTTTGACACCAGGTTGTTGCATCCTAGCTCTCTGTATGTGAGACTCTTGTAAGTGGTTGTAAGGATTTATTCCTTCTTAATTTTTTGAGATTTTTAACTTTATGTGTATGGATAATTTGCCTGCATGTATGTCTCTGCTGCATGTACGTTGTGTGCCTCGTATATGCTGGAAGCCAGAAGAAGGTATGGGGTCCCTGAGGGCTGCAGTTACAGATGGTTGAGAGCTACCATGTAGAGAACGTTGGTAACTGAACCTGGATCCTTTGCAAGAGCAACTTTTGAGCCATATCTCCATCCCCCAATCTGTTAATTTCTATATTTATTTAATAAACATTTATGAATGTTTATTGTATGCCAAATATTGGAGCCAGGCACTGGAGGTTTAACAATAAGTGATAATCAGGGTTGGGTCTTATGTGATTCATAGTTTAGATGAGAAAGATAAGACAGTGGATCAACTCATGTACAGTGTTTATGTGTAGAGCCATACATAGAAGGGGAAAGTGTTTTTGAGAAGGCATTTAAGGAACTTTTTTCCTTTGAGGTGACATTTAATTTGAGCTTGCTCACGTAGGAAGCACGTTAGCTTTGTGAGAGCAGGGGTCTTTCTCTTGTTCTCTGTTTACATACCTAGACTGAGGCCCAGCAAAGAGGGAAAGAAGTGAATGCTAGCTATGAGGCACAATGTATGAGCCAGTCATGGGAGCACAGGTCCTCTATTCACAGCACTGAAGAGGCAGAGGCAGGCATTATTTTTTAAGTTTTAGGCTAGCCTGTTCTACATAATGGGTTCCAGGCCAACCAGGGCTATTTATATAGAGATCCTGTCTTTAAAAGGAGAGTGAGAAAGAAAGAAAGAATAGTGGATGGATGAATGTGTGAAAGACTGAGGGTGCTTATTATATTCAAGGCCCTCAATTTGACCCTGACCCCTGCCAAAACAAAAGCAAAAAATCATTGACACAGTGCTGTTGCCTCCTTCACAGTCTCTCAACTGTAACCTGAGGCTATCGGGGCCACATTGCCTGTTTCTTCCTGGCTAAGGCCAAGTGAAGCTTTCAGAGTGTTTTATCCTTTATTGGCCGTTGATTACAGTCCCAGATGTTCATGAAATAAGAAGGTTATGTTCTGTGCTCTATCCCAAGGAAGACCCATGCTGTTCTCAAGGACAGATGTGAAGAACATTGAGGTAAGTTAGCAGAGATGAGTGGAGATAACATGCACCCTACGTGCAACCTAGATTCATGAGATGGGAATGAGCTAGCGTCACAGAAGAATTCACCATATAAGCTTTTGTCCTTCCCTTCCTTCCTTCCCTCCCTCCTTCCCTTTTTTCAAGACTTCTCGCTTTCCTACCTTTTTCATAGTCCTTCTTTCCCATTTCCTGTCTTTTTACCGAACAACTCCATTCAAGTTGACCTCCTTCCAGAGTATTCCATGCTCTAACACTCTGCCTTCTACAATGTCACATGCCCATTTCAGAACTCAGCAGGTAAAAGCACTTGCTGCTAAGCCTGCTGATTTGGATTCGATCCCTGGGACTCTGATAATGGAAGAAGAGAACCAACCCTGCAACTGGTCTTCTGACCATACTAAGTAAATAAATATAATAAAAACAAGTCTCATTTCAGTTCACAGCATGACATGTTAGGGGGAACTGGGCAGAACGAACGTCCAATGAAAAGGGTCATATGGACAGATTCTATTGGCTATCTGGGAAAGAGTGAGTTTTTCTCAAGTTTTTTTCGGTTTTAATATATTATCTTTCAGCATTTTCTGTAACTTGGAATTTTTGGATGTTTTATTTTTGGTGTGTGTGTGTGTGTGTGTGTGTGTGTGTGTGTGTGTGTGTGCATGTATGAAAAGTGCATGTGAGGGGATCATAGGGCAGCTTTGGGAGTTGGTTCTCTCTTTCTGCTAAGTGGGTCCTGGAGGTGGAATTCAGGTCACTGGGTTTGTCATCAAATGCCTTTACTTGCTGAACTGTCTCCCTAGCCCACGGTTATTTTGTATTACAACGTGAAAGAGCCATTCTGGGAGCGGTGGCTTGCATCTTTAGTCTCAGCCCTGGGGAGACAGAGGCAGGCAGATTAGCGTGGTTTGTGGGCTGGCTTGGTCTACGTAGTGCGTTGCAGGGTAATCAGGCTATATAGTAAGATACTTCTCAAAAACAGAAAAGAAAAAATTAAATTTTAAAAGTGAAGAAAGTTGTTGCATTATTTATCGTTAAGATTCTCCTTTTGTGTTGGCCTGGAAGTTGAGTCTCTGTCTTTAGACAAAGAACTGAGAACGTATTAAAATACTCTTGAATATAAAGAAGGAAGACAGCCTTTTATGCATAGCTGCTTAAAAGGGGTGGGACCAGAAAACCCTTTGACTCCATGTGTTTATTTTAGACATTCTGCGTGAAGATCTGAGGCTCTGGGTTCTGAGTTTTTCTTGTTTTCCACTATTAGTGAAAATAGAACTGGTAACTATACATAAAAATGAATAGAATTATTCTTCTTCTTGCTAGTTACTGCTGTCATCTTTTTGATTGTTTCTTTGTGTGAATTCGTGTAAAAGAAAAATACCCACCTTTTAAAATGATTATTTGAGTTTTAAAATCAATAACCCTCACTATAGGGTGGTGGCATATGCATTTAATACCCATACTCAGGAGGCAGAAGGAGGTGGATCTCTTGAGTCAAGGCCAGGAGGCCAGCCTGATCTACAGAGTGAGCTCCAGGACAGCCAGGACTACACAGAGAAAACCTGTTTTGAAAAACAGCCAGAAAGAAAGAAAGGAAGGAAGGAAGGAAGGAAGGAAGGAAGGAAGGAAGGAAGGAAGGAAGGAAGACAGACCATCCAGACATGGGGGGCACACTCTTTTAATTCTATCACTCAGGAGGTAGAGGCAGGTGAATCTCTGAGTTTGAGGCCAGTCTTGTCTACAGAGTGAATTTCAGTATATCCAGAGAAAAACCAACCAAACATCCCCTCACAAAGAAAACCCCCAAATCAATAAACCTTGTTTTTTAAAAAAAACAATGACAAAAGTTCCTATTACCTTTCCCCAGGCCTAGTGTTTTTGAGCAGCTGGCTTTTTCCATGTTCCTTGCCCAGGGTTTGTGCTTTTTTCCCTGCTTGCCCCCTCCAGCTAGAATTGCAGCTATCAATATCTTTTCCTGCTGTGGAGAATATTGTTCTGTACCGGTTGCTTCCAAAGGATACAGACAGCGTGGGGCTGGAGGTGCTAGGAGTGTGTTTGGCAGGAAGTGTGCAGACTCTGGCCCATGGCAGGTGCTCAGGTGTGTAGGAGAAGGAGCATGTGATCATCTGGAAGGGAAAGGAAGCCCGAACCTAGCATCATTCCACCAGGGTGCCTTCCAAGTCCCCATTTCCATCACAAGCCAGCCGTGCTGTCACCTTGGGGTATATTTTGCCTGTGAGTGGAATGGCCTCTGCCAGTTCACCAGCTGTGTTTGCGGAAAGACTCTAGCTGACTAGGGTCTGGCTGGTGCTAGCAAAGAGACATTTCATTCAGGTGCTGATTAAATAAGGCACGGAGCCAGATTGTACATTAAGGCCCTTAACTGTGGCTCTGGGAGCTCTGAGTAAACATTTATTAGATGGTCTGGGCATAGCATTAGCAGAGGACCATGGTGAGGTGTTCTCTTCAGAAATCAGGTTTAAAGAAATGGGAGCTAGGAGACACCTCTAGAAGGAGATGGATCCTCTTTTCCTAGAGTTAACCAGTCTCGAATGCACACGAAAGGACTAGAGAGGTTCTCTCACTGGCATTAACTTGCTGAGACTGAACACATCAGGATTTGGACACAGCAGGATTCCCAACTAAGTAGGGCAATGGAAATGTCTTCTTGTCCTAATGTAAGTTGGGGCCTAGTAGAGGGAGCTTTTGAATTCTATTTCCTGGTTTGGGCTTCGAGTTCCATTAGCATATGACCTTAGGCATGCTATTGAACCTCGCTATCAGTTTCACTCATCTGTAAAATAAGAATACTAACAGCACGTACCACACAGGGTTGTTGTGAAAATTAAATTAAGTCATTTCAATCGAGCATTGAGCAGAAGTCTTGGCTCGCTGCGAGCATGAAACCAGAAGGTAGTTTTTCCTGGCAGTAATTGTAGTACTATGTATTTCAAGGCGGATATGGGCTGAGGTGTTATAGTCTTGAATTCAAATCCTTTTAGCTATGTAACCCTGGGCACTGTAGTTTGTGTTTCCATATTTGTGAAATGAAATGATCATGTATAAATATGTCAGGGCTGTGAAAAGATTAAGAAACTATTGGTAAGTCACTTATTGTACAGTAAGTGGTACATTCACAGCGTGCATTCAGTATGGTTTAGCTGTGCTAGTAATGATGAGGGTGACAACAGTCACTGCCACCCACTGTCACCCCAACTACCATGATGGCAACTGAAATGAGTGATGCCTCCACGCTTATCACTGTGACTGCTGCTGTCTCAAGCTTAGGTGCCTGATGTAGGGATATGATGCTGGAATTAAAACTTTAACAAAAAGTTTCCCTAGAATCTTTGCGTCAGGCATACAATGGACAGAAATACTGGTTTTCCTGAAGCTAGCACCTGGCTGATAATGGTTGTGGGTATTCTGAGGGTTACTGTAGGTTAAGTAGTCCTCTGCAAGAATGGAGGTCAGGAAATAGCTCTGATGGTTTTCCAGGGACCTCTTGGCTTACTTATTCTGTCTTTGTATCAGTGGGCTGACTCCATGGTGCAAGCTATCTTGAGATTGGTAGTCTAGGAAACCAGGGAGGAGATGCGCTGAAGAGATGGTTTTTGGTGGGTGGGGTGGGGAAAGACAGGTGAATGGATTTCACTTTTACTTTTTTCTTAATGTCTTTTGACTGAGGGTTAGGTATTTGTTCACAGAGAATGAACCACTCACAAGGCTTAGAGAAAGGCAAATTTATTTCTTATTTTTTATTTTGTTGCAGAGTTTGGGGATAGAACTCAAAGCCTTGTGCATATCTACCACTGAGCCACATGCATACCCAGGCCCAGAAAAGCAGGTTTGAAGCAGCCCAGTATCTTAGCTAATGGGGCAGCACAGTGTAGTGGAAAGCATGCTGCTCAGGGGATCTGACTCCTGATGCCTTTGCTTACATACCAGCAGATAGTACAAAATAGATAGCAGTAGCAACACATCACAGTGCCTTCTAGTATTTGGTAAAACTCTCTTTTCAAGAACTGTTTTAAAATAGACTGTGCCCTGGAGTCTAAGCCACCAGTCCCTAGAGGAAGACCCAATTTAAATGCAGTTTCTAGGCCTTTATACCTCTTTGTCCTGTGACTTTTGAGCCATATGATACGGAGATGCCTCACACTCACCTTGGAAGATGCTGGGCTCTATTTATGGGCATTGTGGGTAATAGGCAGTTCTTTAGGTGAGGACTGAGAGGATAGGGTGTTACCTGTGTTAGTCCTGGCTCCCTGCGACAGCTGTTTGGAGCACACGTCTACAACAAAGAGCAACGGGAGGGAAGGACAGACATTAGAATTTAGCTTTTCTAGTGGGGCACACCCTCGGTCCTATCACTCAGAAAGTAGAGGCAGGCAGATCTCTGGAGTCCAAGGTCAGTCTGGTCTACAGAGTGAGTTCCAGGACAGCCAATGCTAGACAGAGAAACCCATCTTGACAAAAAGAAAACAAAAACCAAAACTAAAAGAAAAAAGAAAAAAAAAAGAAAGAGAGAGAGAGAGAGAGAGAGAGAGAGAGAGAGAGAGAGAGAGAGAGAGAGAGAGAGAGAGAGAGAGAGCTTTCCAAAGACACTGTTCTAAGACTTAGGAATTGGAATCAAGTGTCCTGTTCCCATTAGGACTTGCTCCTTATCCTGTTGGCATTTGTGAAGGGACTTCAGGCACTTGGATGTGTGGGGCATGTCACTGCACTTTTAATCTTTATTCTGTTCACTGCACCACATTCTCCACACCCTGTAGGGATGTTGCTGAGGGTCTTGTGCACACATGCCTCATTATCTTGAACACTAGGTCCCCCAGAGCTGTGAGCTGCTGCTCCCCACTCCCCACTCCCCCGCTAAGGCATTTCTCATTCCCAGCAGGAAACAATGTGGGCACCCAGAGGAAAGTGACTCATTTTACCTGTGGGTCTCCATTCTGTGTAACTTCCCCATCCAGCTCTCTGAAGAACAGCCGAGTGAGCTAGCACCAGCCAAGGTCATATGTCCTTGCTTGCTTGTGGAATTTTTTTTTCCGGCCAGTAAGGTAAGAAAAGAGATAGCTTGACCTAGCTCCATGGCCATTCTCTCTGGAAAGGCTTTTGTCCAAGGCTGAGTTGGATCTGCAAAGACTATGAAGGCTGCTATGTCCCTGGGTCTCCTGACAAGTCCATTTCCACCCATTCCTGTTTGGTTGTTTCACAGCTAGGGCTGTGTTTGCTCAGATGGACGCATGGAAACCAGGCTTGAATCAGCTCCCCAAATTTCTTACTCCTGGCTTTGGGTCTGTCCTGAAAACTAATTTGCAAAGTACAATGTGACCTACACCTGTTGTTGTTTTAAAAATACTCATTTTCCACAATCATGTCACTGTAACTTGGGATTAAGTCCTAAATCCTGCTGTGACTGCAACCAACCTCCTTTTGCAGGTTCTTTCGTTTTATTGATAATAGAACTTTAAAATAGAGTCAAAGGAAACATAACATTTTCTTAGAGTTTTTTTGTTTTTTGAGCTAGATGTAAGTTTGCAAGTAGATACAAGGGCAGGGAGGAGGAGGAACATCAGAGAAAGAATGAAAAAGCTTAGTGTCAGGGCAAGCATATGTGGGACTTATTTTTAAGTTTTTATTGTATATGCTTAGGATTTTTACTGCTATCCACAGAAGTAATAAAAGTGTGCGTGGGGGAGTTATACTTTGTGAGTTAGAAATCAGAAAAGCAGGCAGATTTCCCAGCAAGTGCATTGAGGAAGAGGCTTCTGGGAGGTGTAAGGACATTGTCTCATTAAAAGAGGATAATTAGTCCTCCCATCTCCTTAGCATGTTTTCAGTGTTCCTGAAGGTGGTCACGTGGCTCACTGGCAGGCACAAGTAGGTTAATGATTAAGGATAGGGAGGAGGCAATAGCATGTTTTATGAGATCGTAACCTTTGTTATAACTCTAGCTCAGTTTAGAACATTGTTTCCACCCTGAGTCAGAGGTAGAGCTCAGATCCCATTCTCAAAGCTCATACTTTAAGATTTCTCAGGAGGAAGTAGCTTTCCTTTAATGAGCCTCAACAAACCCTGCTACCCCTGCCTTCCTTTTGGACAGCTTTGTAAATTTTAGGGCAGAATAATTGTGTTGTTTCCCTTTCTTACGATTGGTGTGTTACCAGAGAAACAAGGGTGTGGTCCACAACTGAGCAGGAGTGGGAAGGTTCATCCTCCATGACCTCCCATCCATCAATGATCTGATGATTGTCTTGACTGGCTATCTAGTGCTTCCACATTTTTGTCTTCCCTTGTCAACGGGTTGTTTCTTCTTGTGTACTTTCAGCATAGCTGGCTCCCAGTTCTGGGATTACAGGTATGTGTGGCAGTAAAATTGGCACACTTACTGTATAGAAATTCTTCTTGTCCTTGGAGTCTCCTCCAGCCCTTTGAGCTACTGTAAACCAGGAACAGGTCTGGTGGGCAGATTTCAGAGGAGGAACCCACTGTAATGTTGATCTTGCACAACTCCTGGAAAGGTTGACTGTAATAATAACACGTGTGACTTCGTCTTTGTATGTAGCCCAGGTTGTCTGCGCACCTAGGAGCCTTCTGCCTCTGTTTCTGAGTTCCATGCCCCAAAACAACCTGTTATAGTTTTGAGCACTCACTAACTATGCTGCGGACTTGGTGCTAAGTCTGCTGCTCATGTGTTACTTCATTTGCAGCTGTCTACAAGGTCAGTTTGGGTTTATCTAATTGCTTCATGTGCCTCTCTTTCATTTTCCCTTTGGTTGACTGGTAGACATTGGATATTCCAGCAACACTTTCTTCCCTTGTTGAAACAGTTGAGTGATCGGAAAAGGAGCGGATGAGAGCCCTCCGAATCCATCTCAGAGGTGTTGATCCTTCCTCATTTTCTAGATGAGCAAATGATTCACAGAGGTGAAATGACTGCCCAAAGTTGGGACGGCAGAGTAGCTCAGGTCACAATTAGCATATGAAGAACTGCAGTAGGTTGTGGGAAGGATTGGAAATCTCTTCAAGATCAACCTGTTAACAGCATGCACCAAGACCTGAGATGTACAAACGTGCTACCCATGACTGCCCTAGTCAGTACAGCAGGGATGCTGTTGAGCTCCCCCCACCCCACCCCCAGCTCCTCTTCCTTCTTCTCTTGGAAGTGCATTTTCTCTTGATTAATTCTTTTTGTCATTCACCCATCTCTGTCCAATCTCTTGTTCTGGGACACAGGAACCTAGGACTCTCGGCAGATGCCCAGTGGATGCCCATGTCTACCTGTGGTAAAGTTTACACGGCTAAATGGATTTCCAACTTAGTGTCTTACTGTAATGCCACGTAAGACCTCCTTATACCTCCAACTTTTGTGGCATAAAATGGAACTAGTGCCCACAGAAATCTTGTCTGTGGTTTGCAGGATTAAACTGTCAACATTTTACATGATAGCCCTTTACCACTAGGCTACATTCCCAGCCCTAGAAAACTTGTGAGTTTTGAACATAGCCATCTATTGCAGTTTTCAAAATGAGGATTCTTTGGCTGCAGTCTACCTATATGGGATAGTGAATTCCCATCCCCCCACCCCCACTTTTTTTTTTTTTTTTTTTTTTGCCTTCACTTCTCCATTAGAGAGCCTGCTCTTGACGCCGGCATTGTTTGCTGCCTGTTATAGACAGTTGGTGCAGGAAGCTGTGTGAACACCTGATCCTGTGTGTAGAGCCAGTATGGCCTGACCCCAGATGCTCTTTGCTTACAATCATTATACGTGCAGCTGTGGCTACAAACAGGCCATTCCTTCTTTCCTCTTTGAAAGAGACTGGCACCTGAGACCCAGATCAGAAATTAGAAGCTCTACTGAGCATAAGCAACAGTGGTAAAAGAAGTGAGAAGGTCAAAGTGGTCTGTTAGCCCAGTGGCTAACAATGCACAGTAAGACAAAGAGTACAGGGTCAGGGGCTAGGAAGACCTGGCTCCTGGTTTTAGTTTTGTTACTAACTGGTTGACAACTCTGAGTAGTTTGGGCTTGACAAGTAGCCTGTCTGTGCTTTAGTCTTCTTATAGAATAAGACATATGGAGGCTAGTTATATATACAGGCCCCAGAGCCAGACTAGCTGGCTTTGAATCCTAGCCATCCTGCTTTCTAGCTTGGCTAAGTTTGTTGACATTTCTGGGCCTGGTTTATTTTTGTTTCCATTTTTCTTTTATCTTGACGTTTCTAAATCTTGTCCTTTTCTTCTGTTTGTTGCTGGACAAATATACCTGAAGTACTTGGGTCTCTTTCCTTAACCATGTAATGGTAATAATACCAGTGTCTCTTTCATGAGGTCCTTTTTTGGGGGGGCGATGAGATATGGTTTCTCTATGTTCCTAGCTGACTTGGAACTCAGTCTGTTGACCAGAATGGCCTCAAACTCAGAGATTCCTCCCAAGTGCTGGCTCTAAAGGTGTGTACCACCACTGCCCAGCAGAATGTTTTAAATGTATTTTTATGTGTATAAATGTTGTTCCTGCATGTGTGTCTGTGCACCTTACCTAAGCCCAAGGAGACCAGAGAGGGCATTGGGTCCCTTGAGACTAGAGTTGTGGGCAGTGGTGAGCTGTCTGTTATATGGTGCTTCCCAGTCCTCAGGAAGAACAGTCAGTGCTTTTGATCCCTGAACCATCTCCTGAATTAAGAACATGACTGTTTAAGTACTTGGGTCTCATGAATGAAGTACATGACTGTTTGCGAAATGCTTAGAGTGGTCATGCATAGCAAACGTTCAGAGGCGTGAGCCGCCCATTTTCTGGAAGGGATGGATGACCTCAGTTCTTCTTTGCCCAAATGGTAAGCGTGGACTCAAGTGAAAGAAGGTATTTGCACAGCCGTGTGGAAAAGTGCCAAGCAAGAGGGATTATCCTTTAAACAGACTTAACTAAACTTGTAGTTAACACGCACAATGGTCATGACGAGGGGGTGGCAAATGTAGCCATTATTTAACCTGGGTCACTAGATAGGCTGTGATGGCAAAGACTAAGAAAGGGACATTCTGAGAAGACTATGCTCATAACAGTCTATGCTTTTCTTTCTAGTTCTTCCAGCCACTTGATTTGAGATGTGTGACTTTAAAGGCTCCTTGAGGACACTGGGAAGGTGGAAACATTTGCCTGACAGCCCCAACAGTGATAGAGCCTCTGACTACTCTTTTTTTTTTTTTTTTTTTTCGAGTCCTTTTCATTTTGTCTTCAATCCATCTCATCCTTTTCTTCTGATTCCTCTGTCCTAGTTCATCTAATTCTTCTTCATCACCTTTATCTTGATCATCGCCACCATCCTCCTCCTCCTCCTCACCATCATCATCTATATAATCTATATCATGTGTCTTAGGTGTTGTATTACAGCAGCCTCCCGATAGATACGCTCTGCTTTGAGTATCTTTCCTGCTCTATCTACCCCTCCTGCTCCTGCCAGAATGATATATTCTTGAAAACCCATCAGCCACTCCCAGTTGCCTTTTGCAGGGACGGCAGACAAAGAGGTGCATACACTCTATGGTGTTCTTGGCTGACGATGCTAATCAGTCATAGGCACGTTTCCCAGGGAGTATCTGTGCAGGTTCAAAATGTTTTTAGAGTAATTTTCTAGTCAGCCACTTATAAAATCAGTCAGAGACGGCACACAGCCAGGGTTGGTGAATATACACGTCCTCTAGGGAATCGATGCCTGAGCTCCATACATTAAAACTGAGGATCTGCTGTGATCTCGGTCTTTTATTGTTGTTTTCTGTTCCATGCTTCCTTGTGCTTTCAGGCTGAGTCATGCCCACTATGTCCCTCCATACTTCTCTACCTGTTCCTGCTGCACCCTCAACTAGACATGCTCTTTTCTTCTTCCTGTTGAAATGCTAGTCATCATTCAAGGCCTGGCCCAGGCACTCCCCATGAAGCTGTCTTCAAGCTTCTAAAGCCATTCTTGTCTGTTTTAGCATATGCCTTCCGTTCTGTACTTGTGTATGCCTTGCCCCTCCTAAGAGTTTGCGTTCCTTCGGTGTGAGGTCTGTTCCTTTTAATCAGTTCTCTGTGCTCTAATTCTGGTGTACTCTGGGTCAGCTTCCCTCCTCCCTTCTCTCTTTTCTTCTCTCCCTCCCGTCCTCCATCTCATGGTATCCAGACAGGTTTTACGTTGTATGTAGCTAAGGCCAGCCTTGAGCTTTTGATCTTCCTGCTTCCATCTCTGATTGGGTTTACAGGCATTCTGGGATCATAGCTATGTGCAGCCAGACTCAGTTTGGGTGGTGCTGGGGGGCTTTGTTCATTTGGCTGTGCTCTATCGCTGGCTTCTTCCTGTTTCTTTTTAAATTTGCTTTTCAGTTAATTGAGTTTAGTCCAGTCCTGTTGCTTTTCAGGTGAGGAAACTGGCTTAAAGAAAAAGGTCACGAGTGCATTTTGGGGTTTGTTTACATTTCAGATATTTGAGACATTGGGACCTTTGAGGCTGGAGTATTCTCAAGGCAATTGAGGCGTGGTTAGGACTATAAATGTCAGTTAGGGAGGCATGTGCCTTGGGAATATAAAGGAAGAAAAGACGGGGCATCCTTCAGATTCAAGTGAAAGTAGAATATTGTAGGGACTGCTTCCCTTTAGGGACAGAAATATGGTTTAGCAAAGCAGCAGCCATACTGGAAGGAGAAAGACACTCAAGGTACAGGAGTTTCAGGAAAGGAGCTGGTCCTCTGCCAAGCAATAACAGGAGGCCCAGAAGAACTCAGGAAAAGGCTTAGCCTCTATTGCCAACCACTCCACCCACCTCTATTTACCCTATAAATTTTAATATGTGAAGACCTTCGGGGTGTGTGTGTGTGTATGCGCGTGTTTATGTGTGTGTGTGTCTGTCTGTCTGTCTGTGTTTGTGTATGTGTCTGTGTATCTGTGGCTCTTTATGGCCATTGGTAAACAGAGAGTATTGGGAATGAGTCCATCAGTAGCTGAATAATAAATCAGGTCAGTGAATATTGTTTGGCTTGAAAAGTCTTTTGAAACCAGTTTGAAAGCTGTTTACTGTACACTACTAAAACAAAAAGACAATTGCAGAACAATATGTATGATTAAAAAGCCCTTTATAAGTGCATTTTCTCTCTCTTTTTTCTTTTTCTCTTCCTCTTTTTTTTTCATTTTTATGAACATACTGTAAAATATCTGGAAGAACATATGCTAAAAGAATGCTTATTCCTGAGTGGTTGGAGGGAGGGAGGCAGTCCTACGTCTTATTTACTGTCCTCCTGTATTGTGTGAATTTTCTGTAAGCACAGGTTTTTAGTGGAAATTGGGAAGAATATTAAGGCTCATGAGTGTAGCTCAGTGGTAGAACACTTGCCTAGCATGTGTTAGGTCCTGGACTCCATCTTTAGCAAAACAAGATAACTAGAGCAACGGTGGTACCTGCGAAATATGTAAAGGAGTCCGGGGTGGAGCTCAGTGGTGAACACATGTTTAGCATGCACGAAACTATATTAGGTCCTATCACTAAGGTCTAAATAGATAAATAATTAGGATTAAACAAGGGAGGTTGATTGGTAGGGAACGGTTTTCATGAAAGATTCAATGGGTGAAAGAGGCCAACTTCTGAGAAAAGAGTTGGCAACTGAGAAAACGTGTGTGGGAGGCTTTGCTCCGAGTGCCTTGCTGCCTGTGTGGTGCAAGGGGTGGTGTGGAGAAGATACTCATTGTCTGGAAGGTCAGCCAAGAGGAGAAGAGCAGAGGGGGCGGGCAGAAAATACACACAAAAACAGAGAGACAGAGACAGAGAGACAGACAAGACACACATACAAATACAGAGAAACAGAGAGACAGAGACAGACGGACAGACTCCTTTGAAACTGGGTAGAGAAGTTGAGAAGGGCTGCATGAAATATCAATTTTAGGAGTCTAGAAGCTTTCAGAAAATGAGCTTCCAGGACAGTTAAGTGTCATGTAGGTAACAGTGTGCGATAGGCTGTAGGAGCTATAAAAGCCTTTCCTGACTAACCTGAGTTCCCTGCTCCAGGACTGGGAGTGTAGCTCAGTGGTGGAATACTTACCTGCAAAGGACAAGTTGCATCTCAAGCACTGTCAGGAAAAGCAACCGAAAACCCCTTTGTTGAGGTTTTCAGGCAATAGTTTTATAGTCCTACTGTGTGCTAAGGGACTGAACTGGAAAGCTGGTGCCTCATTGCAGTCCTCAGGGCCTGCTGGACCTGACAGCAATTTGAGAAGGTAGAAGACAGGATTGTCAACTTTGATTGCACCTCTCAGTCAAGAGATGCTGAAATGAATAAGAAAGCAAATCTGTGTCTACTCCTTTACTCCATTCTCTTTCCCCCCCTCTCCTCTCCTCACCTCTCCTCTCCTCTCCTCTCTCCCCTCCCTCTCCTCTCCTCCCCCCCCTCCCCGTCCCTCCCTCCCCTCTCCCTCTCCTCACCTCTCCTCTCCTCACCTCTCCTCCTCTCCTCTCCTCTCCTCCTCTCCTCTCCCCTGCTCCCCTCTCCTCTCCCCTCCTCTCCTCTCCTCCCCTCCCCTCCCTCTCCCTCCCCCCCCCCTCCCCTCTCTCTCCTCTCCTCCCCTCCCCTCCCTCCCTCTCCTCCCCTCCCCTCCCCTCCCTCCCCTCCCCTCCCTCTCTCCCCTCCCCTCTCCTCTCCTCCCCCCCTTCCCCCCCTCTCCTCCCTGTCCTCTCTCTCTCCTCCCCTCCCCCTCTTCTGTCCTCTCCTCTCCTCTCTCTTTTCTCTCCTCTCCTCTCTATTCCCCCTGCTCTCCTCTCCTGTCCATATTCCCTCTCCTCTCCTCTCCCTTTTCCTTCCTCTCCCCTCCCCCTTCTCTCTTCTCCCCTCCCCCTCTCCTCTCCCCTCCTCTCCTCTCCACTCCTCTCCACTCCACTCCACTCCTCTCCACTCCTCTCCACTCCTCTCCACTCCTCTCCACTCCACTCCTCTCCACTCCCCTCCACTCCACTCCTCTCCACCCCCCCCCCCTCCCCCTCCCCTCTCCTCTCTCCCCCCTCTTCCCTCCTCTCTCCCCCCTCTCCTCTCCTCACCCCTCCCCTCCCCTCTCTCCCCCCTCTCCTCTCCTCACCCCTCCCCTCCTCCCCTCCTTCTCTCCTCTCCTGTCCTCCCTCCATTCCCTCTCCTCTCCTCTCCTCTCCTCTCCTCTCCCTATTTCCTCTCCTCCCTTTCTCCTCTCCTCTCCCTCCCCTCCCCTCTCCTCTCCTCCCGTCCCCTCCCCTCTCCTCTCCTCTCCCTCTCCTCTCCTCCCTCTCCTCTCCCTCCCTCTCCCCTCTCCTCTCCTCCCCTCTCCTCCCCTCTCCACTCCTCCCCTCCCCTCCTCTCCTCTCCCCTCCGCTGCCCTCCCCTCTCCTCCCCTCCCCTCCCCTCTCCTCCCCTCCCCTCCCCTCTCTCTCCTCCCTCCCTCTCCCTCTCTCTTCTCCCTCTTCTCCTCTCCTCTCCCTCTCCCTCTCCTCCCGTCCCTCCCTCCTCTCCTCTCCCCTCTCCTCTCCCCTCTCCTCTCCTCCCGTCCCCCCCCCCTCCCCCTCCTCTCTCCCTCTCTCTCCCCTCCCCCTGCCCTCCCTCCCTCCCCTCTTCTCTTCTTCTCTCATCTCTTTTCTCCTCCCTCTGGCTCACTCTTTCTTTCCTTCCTTTTTTCCTTCCCTTCCCCTTTCACCTTCCCTCCCTCTCTACCTTTATTTCTTTCCTGAGACATGGTCTCTATGTAGCCCTGGCTGTCCTGAAACTTGCCCTGCAGACCAGTCTGGCTTCGAACTCAGAGAGATCTGCCTCTTTGTGCCCCTCAAGTGCTTGGATTTAGTGTGTGCCACCATGTCTGGCTTTCTACCCTGTTCTTAAATGTGTTTGGGACGAGGCCTGGATAAAGGCATCTTCTACAGCTCCTCACATGACTCCAGTCAGCAGACAGGATTAGGAATCCTTCACTAGTGTAGAGCTGGGTTAAACACTCAGAGCCTAAACTGAGACATGTGTGCCTGTGTGTTGACTAATATCTCAACACAGGTGTTTCCTCCTCTGCGTTCGCAAAGCCTTTGGGCTCCACTGTTTGTATAAACTGTTTGTCTCATTGTATGCCAGTGAGCGCTGCATCTGTCTAGAGTGAGGTCAGGCCTATGATGTCAAATTCCGGAGTTCTTCCATAATAGGCACTGCCTTTTGGGGGCCTCACACTGAGCTACCTTAACTGAGTCACCCTGAATCATACACCTTGTAGGATGGGTGGGGTACCAGAACTCAGGCCCAGATCTGCTTTGTACCCTGTAAAAGAGCAGAATGTGTGCTACCTAGCTATTCAATCACTGTCACATCATATGACAAGGAACTTTGTTTTCTTGTGCAGTGCTTCTTTGTATTAAAAGCCCAGGGGTGGTAAAATCTGCCATATTTAAAAACTCTGGTGGGAGAGAGGTTTGAGGAGACCTGTTTGGCATGCAAAAAGCTTCTTATCTGCTGAGTACTGTGTGGTGAATCTACATCATTTAACAGTTATTAAGTAATTACTCTGGGCCTAGCATGGGAGGTAGGGGAACCAGGGTGCATGCTCCTGCCTCCAGGGAATTTTTGTCAAGGTTCATTTGTAGTCCGATGACTGCATTTTTAGGTGGCTGCCTCATACTGAATTCCTGTCCAGTAAATGGAAGAGGTGGGAGGGAGTTGAGTTCCTTGTGGTTCATGACCTATGTTTTACAGATGGGAATGAAGCTCACAGAGGAAGCTACTCGCCCAAGGCCACACCACTTGGGAGTAGCAGAGTCATGAGTGGTCTGTCATGCCGTCACCCTTTGAGGTTATATGACACTGTCTCATTTGAAGGATGAGTGAACCTCATGTCCCATATTAAAAGTTTAATGACAATTCCATTTTGTGCTTTATGCCTCCAGGCTTCCTTGTGGTTTAGGAGAGGGAGACGGGGGACTGAAAAACCCCATTGTGTGCGTGTGTGCATGTGTGTGCGTGTGTGCATGTGTGTGTGTGTGTGTGTGTGTGTGTAACAGTTTTATATATGCATAGAATGAAAGTTCTTTTTACCCATCATTCTCCTCCCTCTCCTGATAAAACCCATGTTCCCAACGAGTCCCTCACCTAATGAGGGACTTTGATGTCTTTCTGAGTTTAATGAGACCTCCTTGCACGAGTGTGGGTGAGAGGTTATTTACTGGAGCATGGGCAAGTCTTGGTGGGTACATCACTAAAGAAAATGATACCCCCTCACTAGGCCACCATCTCCTCTCTTAAGACCTTGTTCAGAAGAGGCTAGCCCTGCCTTATCAAAGACCAAGCATGGTACCTTGGACTCTAGTTTCCTAGAATGCTTTTCTATTTCTTCTAAGGCCCTTTCCTAGGCCTGGTGTGTTTCTTCTGACCCCTGACCCCCCATCCACAATTGTGCCAGGCATCCTGAAGAATACACAGATACATCATTTGACATTTTTTACCTTTTGGATTAGGGTTGGTCAGCATGTTGCTAAATTAATGGAAACTACCACTAAAGGACACTCAACAATCCCATTGTTTTGTATCTATGACAAGCCCGTTGACAATTTTCTGTCAGCTTTTTAGAGAACTGGTCAGAAGAGATCTGTTCTGTGCTGGGGACCAGCTGTTTCAGGAGACCTTTCATCACCTGCAGTGTCGAGTAAGTCACTTCCCTTCCCAGAGACCTAGTTTCTGCATCTATGGGAGAGTTGGAGCAGACAGTACAGATACAGCTTTTCAGTCGACATGTGATGGCATTAGTTCATTTCTTGCTGTCTAGTAGAATGGAAAAACAGAACAGAATGGGGCAGCAACTATGTCAGACACATAAAAGTGGGGGGGAATTTAATGGTCCATTCTAGATTGGTCAGTCAGCATCACGTGGCTTGCAGCATGCTGAGCCATTGCTTTGGTTTTCTTGTGGGATTTTTTCCTAATGAAATGGAGTTTTCTTTGCCTTTAGCCCCACGCCAGAAAGTATTTTCATAAAGCGGCTGTTGCTACTTAATTTCAGGGCTGTGGTCTCTACAGATATTTATAAACATCAAATAAAGGCTGTAACTTTACAGGTGACTTAAATGTATATGAGATACTCCTATTGTATTGCTGTATGTTGGAATTATGAGAACGTGTGTTCTATTTTGCAAGGAAGCATTGCTTCTAGAAGAGAAACAAGTCTAAATAATGGGCCATGTGCATGTTTATCTCCTTGCAATCTTTTAAGAGTTGAGTACCTACCTAACTAGTTGTAGTATACTTTTCTTTTCATTTGTTTTCTTTTTAATATGACTAATAATCTATAAAAGCCAACACTACATTTAATTTTGATTTCCCCCCCTCCTTTGGGTCAGGGTCTCACCCAGCACAGGATGACCTGGAACTTGTTATATAGCCAAGGATGGCTGTGACCTCCTGCTCCTCCTTGGCTCCACCTCCCAAGTGCTGGGATTGCAGCCGTGTTCCAGGTTTACATGGCAGTAGGGGTAGAATTCAGTGCTTCCTGCATGCTAGGTTAGAACTCCACATTCATTCCTAGTCCTGTGGCTTTAATTTAAAGAAAAGAATGT
Organism: Rattus rattus; assembly: GCF_011064425.1. Taxonomy (NCBI): domain Eukaryota; kingdom Metazoa; phylum Chordata; class Mammalia; order Rodentia; family Muridae; genus Rattus; species Rattus rattus. The sequence continues at coordinate 94,808,870 of NC_046172.1, forward strand.
TGATATTATCGGGGGGGGTGTCTTTATGCCTTTTACAAAATTTAAACTTATAGTAAAGGACTGGTTTCAGATGTGTCAGTCTGTCAGGGAGGGTGGGCTCATTTTTCCTCTCTTGCTATCTCATGTTCATCTCCAGGCTCCTTTTAAAAAAATTATTTTATGTATATGAGTACACTGTAGCTGTCTTCAGACACACCAGAAGAAGGCATCAGATCCTATTACAGATGGTTGTGAGCCACTATGTGGTTGCTGGGATTTGAACTCAGGACCTCTGGAAGAGCAGTCAGTGCTCTTAACCACTGAGCCATCTCTCCAGCCCTTCAGGAGGCAGCGGCTGCCGCCTCCTCCCTCCTCCTCCTCCTCCTCCTCCTCCTCCTCCTCCTCCTCCTCCTCCTCCTCCTCCTCCTCCTCCTCCTCCTCCTCCTCCTCCTCCTCCTCCTCCTCCTCTTCTTCTTCTTCTTCTTCTTCTTCTTCTTCTTCTTCTTCTTCTTCTTCTTCTTCTTTTCTTTAATAATGCAGGTAGATTTAGGTGCTGTCAGGAGAAGGAATAGCATGACCTATCTGGGGGACCAGACATGGAAGACCATACAGGTGGGTTCCAATAAAGTGCTTTCTGGCACGTGCTCTGGTCTGTCTACTCCATCAGATTACTAGAGAACTGAGTCAATGTTTCTTTTACTGTTTTAAAGATTTTTTGGTCCTGTGTGTGTTTGCCTGTGAGTGGCTATGTGCAGTGGAGTACTGAGCCTGTGGAGTCCAGAAGAGGGCAATTGGATACCCTGGGACTAGAGGAACAGGTGGTTCTGACATGGGTGCAAGGAATCAAATTTGGTTCTTCTGTAAGAGCAACACACAATCTTCATAGCTTGATTCTATCTTTCCTAACAAAGAGTTAGTGGTTTTCTAAAGCCCGGAGGATGCTATGTGATATGTAGGGAGTATCAAGAATATATCATAGCCACTGCTAATAGTCAGTAACATCACCTTTCTTCTATTAACCCTGGGACCTAGCTGTGCTTTTGTCTCAATGGGTGAGATATGCTTTTTCTTTGGATCACGAAGGGAAGCTTGAAGGGTATCTACCAGGAAGTCTGGATTTCATCTTCACAGGAAGCTTGAAGTTGTTGACATTTGCTCCCAGTTAAAGAGCTAGTAAAATTAGGGCAGAAATCTCCAGAGAGAAGGTGTGTTCTGCTAATTACTCCGTAGACAGCAGAGTATGTGGGTAATGAACTGTATGCTGGGTGTGGGAGCTCAGTGCCCACCCTTTGGGAAAACATAAGCAAGTTTTACTGGTTCCTGTGACAGGTGGCCCCGACTCTCTTCCCTGGAGATGTTTTGGAGTCCAATAGAGCCGTGGAGCTCTGGGTCTTGGCCTATTAGCTGCTTCTTCAAAGTCATCATACCAGCTCTATTTCGTTGTCCCTCACTTTTTGTGCTAAGTACTTTATGTGTCTTAACTCATTTAATATCCATACTAGTTCTTACCAAGAATTAGCTCATCCAGTCAACTAAGTAATGGGTTAGAACTTGAATTAGGAAACAGGCATTCTGTACCCATAGCCTAGGGGTCCTAACCAGATACTCATTTCTGTTTGCTTTTAACTAGAGTATAATTTTGCCAGTTGTTGGTGCCTGGAAATATGATTGATATTTGTTCATGATTCTAGCTATAAACCTAGCTAAGTACTTTTAAGTTAATGGTAATTAATTTACTTGGGGATTCTTTTGAGTTATCTGTGTCGGTAATCATACATAATTGACAAACGAGACACCTGTGGCTTCATTTGCAGCTAGTCTGCATTTTCATATTTCCTGGGTTTCGTTTAGATTTATTTATGTATATGAATGCCCTGCTTGCTTTCATGTATGTGTAACTTGTGCATACCTGTTGGATTCCTGGAACTGGGGTTATGGGTGCTTGTGAGCCACCATGTGAGTGCTGGGAATTGAACCTTTATCCTCTGTTAGAGCTGAAAGTGCTCCTTACTACCCAGTCATCGCTCCAGACCCCTAAATACCTCGCCATGTTGTCTTACTCTCCTGATACAGTGTTTAGTAGAAGTGCAGCAGCTTACAATTACACCCTTGCCTTATTCCTTGCCTCAAAGGCTATGCTCTGAGTGTGTATCATTCTGTGTGGCGTTGCTGCTGCTTTTTGTTCAGTCATAGTCACTGGATTTAAGTGGGTCTTTTTTGCTCTGACGTTGCTAAGATTAAAAAAAGAATCATGAGTGGATGTTGCATTTTAACAGACTTTATTTTTTTATTGAGATCTTATTGCTTATGTTTTTCGGTTTTTCAGTGTGGTGGATTACATTGATTGATTGTCTAATATTAAACTGACTTAGCATTCCTGGAATCACCTTGATTATGATATATTATCTTCTTTATTGTTCCTGGATATGGCTTGCTAATGTTTTTTCTGGTTTGATAGCTGTGTTCCTGAGTGTTTTCTTTTTTGAGACAGCCTTTCTCTGTGTAGGCCTGGCTGTTCCTGGAAATTGCTCTGCAAACCAGGCTGGTCTTAGAACTCACAGAGGTCAGCTTTCTTAGGCCTCCCGAGTGCTGGGATTAAAGGTGTGCCTCACCAGCGCCTCGGTTTCCTTTTTCCTCTTGCTCTGTCAGGTTTTGGTATCAAGTTTATGCTATTAGCATCATATAATGGGTGCGGTAAGTGCTTGCTCCTTTTTCTAAATTTGGTAATAATTTGCATTGGAGAAGAAATCTCTCATTTTTTTTTCTTTTGAGTTATTAAAGAAATCACTCAGTTTAGCAAGCACTGGGAAAGCTGTTAACATTTACTGACACAAGGGTACGTTTGGTTATTTCTTCTTTTAGTCACCTTTAGCTATGTGTATTTTAGAACTATATCATTAGGTGTAATAAGTTATCATTCACATTTCTTTTGCCATATTCGCTTATCAAATATTCCATATAGGAATCTCACAGGACCTTGGTCTGTAGATCAGTATGGGCAACATGCTGATAACTAAGTGCCATCCTTCTAAATGGGCTGGGTAAATTGGATTTTGAGCTTCAGGGAAGAAACAGGTTTAAAATCAAAATTGCACGTTTTCAGTTAAAGAATTATAGTAAATTCCTAAATTTGACACCGCCAAACAAAATTAACCCCCTCATATCCTCCAAGTGTCTGAGGCTCTCGTCAGTCTTCAGACATCATTGAAAGCTCCATAGTTCTGGGGTTGAGCATAGAGTCGGGGGGGGGGGGCAAAGCTTTGTTGTCCTTAATGACGTTTGGAGGGTGAGACAGGCTTCTAGGCTTCTTCCTGTTGCTTGTCTGTTTGGGCGGAGGGCAACTTGACTTTTCCCTCTTCCTTTTAGGTTTGGGGCTATAATTATCTGACAGGTGTTAGGTGTGGAAAAATTGAGACAAGAGTTCCATGAGTGTTCTAAATAATTTATCTCTTCTGCTCACTAGCTACAATCCATAGGAGACAAGTGTTGACAAGGACCAAGGAACAGAAATGATCGCAAATCACTGTCTCTTTTCATTAGAGTTTTGAACGGAATCAGACTATGCGAAGTGGGAAGTCCTACTGAGAGGCAAATTGCATTTGGGCACATCCGGGCGGGAATGGAAGTTTTCAGTTCCAGCGCTTGAACCTACATGGTGCTGTGAAATCTTATTTTCAGGCTCTGTTAGGGCAGCTCCGAGGACTGATTACACTTCCCAAATAAGCTCCTGCTCACCACCTTCCCTTCCACACAGACAATTTTCGAGAAGCAGGAGCAGGTGAGCCCGTGTCTCTTTTCTTGTCCCTGTCGGCACAGTTCCTTTCTGGTCTCTTGATTTTTTTTTTTTTTTCGAAGTGAACCTTTCTTTAGTTCTGTTTACAGAAAGAAAATGATCCTAAGTAAAAGTAGAAGAAGATACAAAAAGGACACACTCCTGGAAGTCTGTCTTCCCCATTGTCTCTGCCTTGGCAAATGTCACTTTGCATTTCTCATCAAAATGTAGTGTGAGATGAAAACCATCCAATTTGATGGAGGGAGGATATTGCAGACAGTACAGACCATGGCTGCCTGAAATAAAGTTCAGGGCTTAAAGGAACCGCAATTGAAAACAACAATTAATCATGCATGTTTTTTTTTTTAAACAGTGGATCAACTTTAAGGCAGAGAATGAAGTTGTAGGGGCACACACTCAGATCCAGTTGTCTTTGTATGTGTTGGGGACATGGTTGGCCAAGAGGTAGAGTTCAAATTAGATCACTTTGGTGAGGCTATGTGGTAAACTATGACATGGCCCACACATACACGAGTACCATTCACACTGGCACTGACTGGTATGTGATCTCTCGTTTGTCTGATAGCATCATGGGACCATTGCACAGGGCACTGACAAAATGGCCCACGACCCTGCCGTTGTACTCACAGCAGCTTATTTATTTAATTGTCCTCATTACCTTATTATATAACACATGAACAGGAGAGAAAAATCACAATTCAGCCTCAGGAAAGAAGGGACGGAACAAGTGTCACTTCCTCTAGTGACGTGGGCAGATGAAGAAGTCACTGTGGTGCTCGGTGTAGCAGAAGCATTACGTGCAGCACCTTGCCCTGCCTTGAGGACAGTAACATAAGTGACGGCGCTCTATACACTGTAAAAGCTGGGTAATAAGGCCAAGGATGACTGCCATCAGGCCTTCCAAGATTGGCTGTCACCCAGTGACTTTGCTGTGATATGCTTGTAGGCACTTCCTGAGAGGTCCGCTAAGCCCCTTTTCTGTGCAGGTGCCAGGAAGTGCCATAGAAATACTGTCTCCTGATGAGAGTAAAAGCCAGGCAGCTAAATTTAATAAGACATTTGTCAAGAAGATGGAAGATAATGGCCAATTTTTGGTAGACAGATAGTTGCCTGCTGAAACAAAGCCTGTATTGAACTATTTTGGAGTAGGAAGAAGCATTGCTATGACAACAAATTACTTATATTTGATTTAGAAGGAGAGCCGTGCAGCTAAATGGTTCAGAAAGCTCATGAGAACAATTGGTGGTATGGGTCTGTGTTAAAATATAAAATGTTAAGTATGATCTGTTAAATAATTGAGCATCTTGGTGTATTCCGTATCTTTTCTCCTTTCAATAAAGTACAATATAAATAAAATTAAATGAGAAAAGTGAGCAGAGTTACATGCAAATTGTTCCGCTTTTTAAGATACCCCAAGTGAAATCCACAGCATTACTTTGTTGAAATACAAAAAAGTGGTGTTTCTCATTTTCCCAGTGACTGACACTGTCTCTTTCTCTCTCTCTCTCTCTCTCTCTCTCTCTCTCTCTCTCTCTCTCTCTCTCTCTCTCTCTCTGTGTGTGTGTGTGTGTGTGTGTGTGTGTGTGTGTGTTTTATTTGAAAGGAAACTGCTTTCAGATAATTTCTATCCTGTTATTGTGCTCATGACTGATTGAGTCAGAGGCTTGTTGGCAGTGTGGCTGGGGAAGTGGGCTTGGGCAGGTGGTGAAGGCATGGCCGATCTAGGGGAAGGACACCTATGAATATGGAAGCTTTGCCACATGTAGCCAGTACTTGCCATTCCCTAGAAATGAAACTATACAGATGAGCCCGGGCTCCTTTGCTGGGGACAGGTCTCAGAGCCATTGAGACTGGGTTCTGTGTGTGGGTAGATCTTAGCGCTCCTTGTCAGCTCTTGAGACAGTAGTTTCAAATTCATTTTTGTTCTTCCCTTTTGCCTCTTCTCTTACGATACCCAGAGTCATCTCCCTGTCTTCCCATTCACTTCTAGATTGTATGGTAGAAGATAAGAAAACCTTGGAAATAGACTTTACTTCTGGAAGCCTGGAACATCACATCACCCTGAACTTTAAACTCCCTCTCCAGCCAGAGGGACAAATTCACTTGTCCTTTCCCCTTCTTTGGAGGGGAAATTCCATTGCTATAGGGAGCTCCTTGCTCCAGGAAGGAGGCTGTGTCATTGAGTTCATTCAAAGGAGGAAGCATGTAAACAGTGACATGCTAGTCCCTAGGCTGACCTCCAATAAAGGAGCAACCCTGGATTATAGCTTTTGATGAATCATAGACGTTGCCAGATAGACCATTTAAACTCCGTCTTCCTAAATGGCAGGTTTAGAGGTTTATTGGCTGGGATCAAGTCCTATCATGTCCCAACTTCTTCGGAAACTTCTTTTATCCTCAAGTGCTTATCTGAAATTGTGACCCTGTTTCATAAAGGCTATCACAAATTGGAAATAGACCTTTTAGAAAAGTACGAACACGGTTATTGTAGAGAATTCGGAAAACAGAGAGAATTGCAACCTTTTTCTGTAATGGGCTTCAGTAATAAATGTTGCAAAGATTTGTGGGCCAGGTCGCAACTACTCAACAGTGTCACCGAAGCAGAGAAGCAGTCACAGGTAATGACAATATGTAAATGATTGTATCTGTGGCTGGGCTTCAACTATGCATTATATATAATCACTCAGCGAGTCATATTTGATTTGCGGAACACACTTTCCCAGTCCCTGGCATACAAAATCAAAAGCAATCATGAGCTCATCACTGAGATTTGAAGTCTATACCCCTCCTATGTCATATTATTTTACACGGTTGTAACTGTACTGATCTTAATCAGCTTTGGCCCAACTTTGTGGTTCTTATAAACATTGAATAGATTGAAAACATGAATATCAATTCATGCTGGTTGTGTAGTATCCATCCTATTATATAACTAGATCATGATGTACCTGATAATTTCCTCTTACTCTTTGTAGTTGTAAAGAACATTATGAAAAAGTTCTTTCTGTATAAAGATTTGTTCTGGATGACTTCTTAGGTCAGAATTACTGAGTGAGAGGATGTGAGTGCTAAGAAGCGTTCAATGTTGTGTTGACCACAGTAATGGCCATTAACACACCCACAGTAATGAGAACAGACAGACCCTTGCTACCTTACCCCTGTCAAGCTATTCTCACTGAAACAGCCCTTTTTTGTTTAAAAAATTTTCTTCAAGACAGGGTTTCACTGGGTATCCATGGCTGTCCTGGAACTCACTCTGGAGATCAGGCTGGCTTTAAACTCAGAGATCCACCTGCCTCTGCCTCCTGAGTGCTGGGATTACAGGCATGGGCCACCACTGTCCAGCAAAGCAAAATCTTAAAAATGGTATCTAGATTAGTGTGTAATTCTTTGATTATCAACAGGATTTCCAGTAATGATTTTTTTGTAGTTTTGGTGGCTTACTTTTCCAAAAAGGCACACTAGATCTAACTTACTTCTTTTCTTTGTTTGGTTTTTTTACACTTTGATCCTTCTGGCTCCTAGCTCGGTTTTATTTGTCCTTTAGTTCCCATTCCAGTTCTGAACTGAGCTACAGTCAAGTGGGTGCAGCCCTCCCCAGTTCCTTCCACTTGATATGATCTCTCTGCTTTTGATCTCTGCAGCACAGTGTGCGCTCTCTCGGCACATCTCTCTTTCTGCCCTCTTTTGTGTTTATCCGTGTACTGACATTCCCAGGGGAGGGACTGGGCTGTGGTTTGCTTTGTATGGACGCCACCTCTCCAGGGCTTAGGAGAGGGCAGAGTATGCAATGGACTGACTAGTCTCTTAGTGCTTTGTTAAAAGTATTCTAAGGTCGTGTTGCTTGTTCCTTTTTCTTACTGGATATCTTATTTATTTACCTTTCAAATGTTATCCCTTTCTTGGTTACTTGTTTCTTTTTTATATGCCGTGTTGCAGTTCCTTGCAACATGTACAGAACCCATTAGGATCCGTGATAGGAGATGGGAACTAGATCGAGGACTTATCTGGCTATCTTCTAGATTCTGGCTACTCTTGTCTATAAAAATTGGATTATCAAATTTAACAAGCAATGAAAAAGAATTTTAGTATACCCTGAGACTACTGTTCAATCACATATGCAAAACTGCACCGGAAGTTTCTGGTTCCTTTTTTTTTTTTTTTGTCAGGGTTGCTCTCTACCTGCTTCCGCTGGGATCAAAGGCAGGTACCACCATGGTCCGAGGTGGCAGGTTTTTCTGTCTGTTTTATGCCTCTAATAGCTACCAGTCACAGTGGCTATTTTACATGTTTACAGCAACTAAAGTTTTCACTTTTTAATTTTATTTAGTTGAAGATACTTTGAGACTGGGCAAAAAAGGATGATGTAGCACACTTTTTGTGCCTACATTTTTATGTCCAACAGAAGCTGAATTTCACACACCCTGTGCTGCCCTTGAACTCACTCTGTAGTCAAGGATGCTGTTGGACTTCTGATCAGTCTTCCTGTACCTCCCAAGTACTAGGAATGTAGGCCACAGCCAGTGTTCCTGGCTTATGGAAATAGTTGGTAGCTAATCAAAATTCTTGTGCGTGCAAGGTAAGCACTGAGCTAAGCTATATCCCTAGCCCAGAAACTAATAGAAGCATGGAAATTGGGACTGTCTAGAATTCTTAGCTCAGATCTAGGTAGAATTGTGGAGAGAGAAAATAACAGTCATAAAAAGATGAGTAACAGATGAGAAAGGTGTCGCAAGTTTGCCTTGGCCAGGCACATGCTGGCTACTTTGGATAGAATGTGGGTTATAGGGTCCTTTATTGGATAAGGAGCGATTCATACCTGACCAACCTTATCGCTGTCAAACCCAGCCCCATTAGAAAACACAAACTATTTACTTTCCCATTCACTTCCAGTTATTGTGTTTTCCTGTGACTTGTGGACACGAGACTGCTGTGGTCTGGCAGTTTGACAAGTGGCAGAGAATGATTTCCTCTGTGGAAGGAGGTAGCATCCTGTCTTCTGCTTGGAGCAAGAATTGCCCCTTAGTAACTTTGGTGTTTTGAAAGGTGGGTGACTTTGGGAACAAACTGGGCACCCACAATGCGCTTTTCCCATTTGCCTGCTTCTTTAGCAGTTATTCTTTGAAAAATATTTTAAAATCTCATTTCTATTTCATATATATATATATATATATATATATATATACACACATTGGAGGGGCAAGGTCTCATTGTATAGCACTGACTGACCTTAAACCTTCACCGTCCATCTTGCTTCAGCCAGAGTGCTGGGATTATGTGCATGTACTACCACACCAGGTCTAATTTCATTTCTTAACCTTGAACTGGGTCAGGCATTTATATAGCTACTTCCTTCTACATACTTTCTCCTGCCCTCACCCTTTCTTTATTACATTGCTTATATTTCCATACTTGTCATGACTTTAACGCATGAGTTTAATAATTAATTGCTATTGGGCTAAGGATCTCTAGGATCCTTCTTTTAAAGAAAAAGGCTACTGAGGGTACTCTCTCTGTCCTCACCCACTCTCCCCATATCAGAATGTACCTGCCAAGCTGACCCAGCCAATGTCATTTCTACTGTCCTTGTCCTCAGCACTTTCAGGCCCAGCTTGGCTCAAGGAGACTAACTAGTCTAGGAACAAGCTGTTTCTTGGGCACTTAAGCAGACCTTGAAAAGCTTCAGAACCACTTGACCCAGAAGGGCTTTGGGACACAGCTAGCAATTGAATTGCCATGTGTTAGCATACATCCCAATGGTTAAGTGCTCCCCCAAGGTGGTTGTTCAGTGGCTGAGGGAAAGAAAGGTCAGCCATTTCTGGGCCCCATTTGCCTTCCTACATTGGAGAGGCAGCTACAATATCTGGGAGAAGCACTTGCTTCTTTTGTAGACTGAAGCAGCTTCCTTAGTGAGGCCTCTTCGGAAGAAACAGCCAAGTTCTGGACTAAGTTGCCACTGGGAGGGTGGGGCAGGAAGGAAGGGAAAGACAAAAAACGAGACAAAACACAAATTTGCAGAGGGCAGAGGTTGTCTGGAGATGATAGAGTGCTTTCCTAGTATGCATGGAGCTCTGGGTTTGCCCCCCACCCCCGCTCCCCACCACATACAAGTGGCATAGTGGCTCACGTCTGTAATCTCGGCAGTTAGAAAGTAGAGACAGCAGGATCAGTAATCCGAGAGCACTCACTGCATAAGGAGTTCTAGCCAGTCTGGGTTACATGAGAACCAGTATAAACCAAAACAAGAAAACAAAATCAATGTGGAACTGTACACCTATGATGTTTAGCAAAATTGAGTATGTTTGTATAGTTTCTCTGATACTCATGGACATGTTTAAGGGTTTAAAATGTAGATTTTTTTTTAAAAAGATTGAGTTTTACTAGGTAGTCCAGGTTAGCTTTCAACCAGAGGTCATCATGCCAGGACTATAGGCATGTGCTACTATGCCTGCCTGTTGCTTAATTCTGCCAGTATCTAGAATCCCATAATAATGAATTAAAAATGTGACTGTCTTTTATTTGTTTTGAAGTTTGACAGATTTCTATACTTCTTTGAACCTCAGTTTCCCTCGTATAAGGTGGGAATAATGATGTCTGTCTTGTATGGTTTTTATACGAGCATTTTTTTCCAGGGCAGTCCAGAGGAGCTAGCCTCACACATGCCACACAAATAAAGGTATGAAATAGCAACAAAGTTCTGTGGTCGGGGGTCATCACAACATGAGGAGCTGTATTACAGGGTCTCAGCATTGGGAAGGGTGATAACCACTGCTTATCCAGGTTTGGGCTGGAGATACTCAGTGACTCTGGATGGTTATTTTCTGTCCTCATTAACTAGAGCTTGTAATAGTGCAGTATATGGATGTGGGAGGATAGGAATGTCTCAGAGAAGGAGGGCTGTGTAGCAATGACATGGAGGTGTTGAGGCTGAGAGAGTTGCCCTAGTTGGGACTTTAGAAAAGAAAGATGGGATCACCATGACCCCTGTCCAGGGGTATATTCTTAAATACCAAGTGATCGTAACCTATGAGAAGTGTGTAACCATTGAGCCATCCATCCATCCCCTCTCTGTGAATCTTAAGGAAGTGTATACTGAGTTACTTTTCATGGTCACAGCATGTATGGTGACTGGATCTGAAATGAGAACTGAATGAATTCTTGGTGTAGAACCTCTTGGCACTCACCTTTCCCCTTTGCCCATCTTCCTCTCTAGAATCTTGGTCTCAAGTCCTGAAGCTGAGCCTCATTTAAGCCGATTGCTGCACAGGCTCAGGGGCACACGTCAGAACTGATGATGTGGGGCCTCCTGCTTCCTTGCCAGCGCTCTTAGACTCCCAAAATATTAACTAACACCCCATAGAATAAGAGCAGTATTAGGTTGTGATAGTGGGTATTGGGGAAGTAGAAACAGGAGGCCAGCCTGGGCAACTTGCATGCCGAGACTTTTCTCAATAAGTAAATAAATAAGTTGGCACTACTCAGTGGTAGAGTGTTTTGCTTGCTAAAATCAAACCCAACCTACCACCATCTTGCAGTGGTGTACTGCAAGTGGATCACTATGGTTAAAAGGAAAAATGATTTTCTATTACAACACTGTCTCCCCTCGAGGAAACTAAGAATGGCTACTGTATTAAGTACATCAGCCAGAGACAGGGTTGAGTTACTTTCCTCTAACCTTCTGGGCCTTTCTTTGTTGGTTTCTACAGAACTTGAAAGGGTAAGGATAGCCTTTTCCTGATTGCAGAAGCACATGCATTGGTAAAGAGAATTTCAGCAAGTCAGAGATGGCAAAAAACAAAAGGTGAAGATCCTCAGTAGCCCACATGCCAGGGCTGATCATTAGGCATAGCTAGGCTTATTCTGTTAGGGCTTTATCTTTACACATTTAAAAAAAAGTGCCAGGGCCTCTTTGTTATCTGAAACTTTTCCCTTTGATAATAGAGTTGGAGTGTTTTCTATGCGGGGGGGGGGGGTTAAATACTTCATTTCTTTTAACAACTGCATAATTTCCATTGTAGGAAAAGAAAGAGGTAAGAAGAGATTTTGAAGAGCTAGTTTGAAGAAGGGACGGTAGGTGACATACAGACTGGATAGAAAGGCTGCTAACTGCTGTTGAGTGCGAACAGAGCCACCGTAATTGTTTGCTACTGGCTCCTGTAACTTATCAAATGGTTGGGATGGGCTCAGGACGCCCCACCTCTCCCTGAGGATGCGGAGACAACTGGTGGGGGAAGGGGAGGCTTTTTATCCAGTGCCATAGCTTCCAGTAAGTTGCTATGTTTCTGTAAGCCGCTCTAATTAAATTCAGAGTCACAAGGAAAGAAAGAAAGAAAGAAAGAAAGAAAGAAAGAGAGAGAGAGAAAGGAAGGAAGGAAGGAAAGGAGGTAAGGAAGGAAGGAAGAGAGAAAGAAAGGAAGGAAAGAAGGAAGGAAGGAAGGAAGGAAGGAAGGAAGGAAGGAAGGAAGGAAGGAAGAGAAGGAAAAGTGGGACTAGCCGGGAAGAGGAAGAACCCAGTCAGAGGGGCCAAGAGAGGGTAATAGGGCTTGCATATAGTCAAAATACGTTATAAGCATGCGTGAAAATGCCACAGTGAAGCTCATATGTGTATAATTAATATATGCTAATAAAAATCTTAAAAAATTAGTGAATACAGTTAAGAGTTACAGGAAAGCTCTTAAAACTACTCAAGGATAATTAAGAGGAAAGGCTGCATATTAAAAGCACATTAAATTTTTTCAGCAAACTCCCCCCCCACACCCCTTGAGACAGGTTCTTATGCAGGCCATATTGGATTTAACTCACCCTGTGCATCCAAGGATGGCCTTGAACTTCTGCTCCTACTGCCTTTTCCTCCTGAGATGGTGAGATTACAGGTATGCACCACCATGCCCAGTTTAGGTTTTCTTTTTTACATGCTGGGAATTAAACCTAGGTTTTCAAGCTAAAATGACTATAAATAGATTTTCTTGTTCATTTCTTATCTGTCTGTTCTCAATGGTCGTCAGTGTTTCTTTGTCATGGGCAGTTGTCCCTAGTAAAGCTCCTATCGAGTCTTGTAGCAGTGGCATTTGTTATCCTGACATCAGGGAACTGATGCGAGAGAAGAAGGGTATCTGGGGGAAGGGTTAACTGAGAGGTAGTAGAAGTATGGACAGCTATTATTAGGTAGCTGTCAACATAGCATGCTTTACTCTTTGGCTTGCAGCCCTCCTGGGGATGAAATAATCCAAGAATGATAAGCTCTCAATTGCCATCTGTCAGGTTGGGATGCTGCTTGCCTCATTCCAGTTAACATTGAACACTGACCTCACATGGCATCTGGTGGAACTTAGAGGAAGATAAGATGATCATAGGGTGTAAAGCAAACGGACTGGTTGCTTGTACAGAGATGGAATAAAGGGCAGTGGTGTCAGTTTATCAGCATTTGTCTGCCTTATGCTCTATTCCTTTCTTCCCTTGGGGGAGCTGAGAGCCAATGTATCCCCCTGGATTCAACCTGTATAGATTCTTTTAGTACTTTAATGAGACTGCTTTATTAGGGATGAAGAAACTTCGTTTTCAGGTTTGGGGTGAAATGGTACGTTTTTAAAATTTTTTTCTGAAGAATATAAGATTTAGACCTGCGCAGTGTGGCTCAGTGGTAGAATGTTTGCCATGTGTGCATGTTGCTCTGTGTTCCATTCTGAGGATGACGATGACAACACACACACACAGAGAGAGAGAGAGAGAGAGAGAGAGAGAGAGAGAGACAGACAGACAGACAGACAGACAGACAGACAGACAGACAGAGACAGAGAGACAGAGACAGAGAGACAGGTAGACAGACAGAGACAGCAACAGAGAGAGAAACAGAGACAAACACAGAAAGAGACAGAGATATCACACAGAGATAGAGACAGAACAGCTCACATACATGGGCGTGGGTTGGAGGGACATACTAAGATTGTAGGTGGTTGAAGTTCAAGGGTAGACACCATTTTCTTCCAAATTATTTGCTAGGCATTCAGCATGTAGATGTTTCACTGTTCTATCTGGCCACATTCCTTTCTAAGGTAACCTGTGTATAGCCAGCTGTGTTGGGGTAGAGGATCAACAGGCATTTGTGCTGGAGAGCCTGCCTTCCTGGCACAGTTCAATTGAACTAAGAGTGGGCCACCTGTTCCTTTGATGGCCCATCCATCATGTGGAGAGGAACACAGGCTTGACAAGATGAGCCCATGCAATTTGTATTCCTCTCCCAGGAAATTCGAATTGGGACTCTAAGAGGCTGATGGTGGCAGTTTGTGATAGGGACAAAAGGTAAACTGGAAGAGAAGCAATCAGGATGATCCCCGCCCATGCTGGTGCTGTGAGGAGGCAAGTGATGAGTGAAGAGAGGGAGAGGGAGGGGTGAAAGGATCCCCAAGAAACATGGAAGCCTTTCTCCATAGCTGCTCAGTTCTGAGGCCAGATTCCTATGGAATACCTACATTTTCAGATCTGTCTTCTCTGAAGCCAGCTTGCTCCGGACGCCATTTTTTTTTTTTCAATAAAAGTAAGATGAGATCCAAACCTCTTTCTTTTCTACCGTTGGATTGAGCCAACAGCCATCAGGTAGCAGTTGGGACTCACATGACAAGCTGACAGCATTGAAGGTATTGTGGGGAAGAGTGGAAAAACACAGGCACTCGATTATTTCTCTCCAGCTTAGTACCGATGCTTGAAGCTGTGAGGCCTTGTTCCTGGCAAAACAGCGCGAATGAAACGAGGCAGGGATCCTGACTGTTCATTTATTACCTCACAGCTCCCACCAACAGGGGGCCTTCTTTATCTCATTTAACCTCTCAGCTGAGGAGGATTTGCCGTTCACATACTCCTCTTCCCAGCCAAGTCTTGATTATTCGTGTATTAGAGAAAAACACTAATGTGAATTATAGAAGAGCATCCCACCTTGGCCTCTCTTCCCTGTCAGAACGGCTCTGAGCCCTGGAAACAGAAATGGAAACATCTAGCCAGAGGTAAGAAGAGGCTGAGACCAATTGGGGTGGGCTGTGCAAATTAACATTTTTACTTAATTTTCTTTCTTTTCCCTTCTTTTGAGGGGCTCGCTGTTTTAACTTCTCTTTATGGTATCTAATGAGAGATAGCATAAACACTTGGCTGTTAGCAACTGTTGTCAGTTCAGGATTCTGGGCTCGGATGGCTACAATACGTGTGGTGGTGCTTGTCAGTGTATAGCCCTTGGCTCTTGGCTTCAGAGTCTCTCTGGGCGTCTGCTGAAGATGCCGATTTCTGAGTACGAGTGCAGACCTGGTGAAGCCAGGTCCTAGGGAGAAGGAAGGGGGGCTAGTCTGGGAACAGAGTATTTATTCATTTTTTTGAAAAGTAATTTTGCTCTTGAGCCCACCTTGGCGTGGAATGCAGCCTCCTCTGGCTTGTGACACTCCACTTGCCTCAGCCTCTCGAGTCCTAGGGTAGAAGGCACTGTCACTGCGTTTGGCTGTGAATGTGGATTTTAATCCACTCTTCTCAGGTGATGATTGTGCACGCTCCCTTTGGAGAAGAACCACTGTGCAGTTATCTGAAGACTGGGAGGAGGGCGGTTCTGGGGAAAGAAGCATAATACTTCTGTATCTTTTACTAACTGGTATTGGGAGCGGGGAGCAAAAAAGAAAAAAAACCACATTCCAGGTGCCAGAGGAGATAGCTAAGGGATCTTTAGTGAAAGAAAAATGTCAAACAATAGAAAAGCCTCTCTCATCTCTGCTTAATTAATGCTTAGATAATTGAGAGTTGATTGGGCAAGGGCACAGGATGTCAGTTAATGAACTTGGCGATCATCCATGATGCCTTCAAAGTTGTAGCATCCTCTTCTCTGTTTTGATGTTAACTTTATTTAGAGTGAAAATGGCCCGTCACCTTTAACATATTGGTGGGCGGGGTTATGGTAATTTAATAATCCTACAAATCAACCTGAGGATATGGTGTTTACAGTGTTCTGGTTTTTTTCCTCCCCTCTTCTTCTCTTCTCTTCTCTTCTCTTCTCTTCTCTTCTCTTCTCTTCTCTTCTCTTCTCTTCTCTTCCTTCCTTCCTTCCTTCTCTTTCTCTCTCTCTCTCTCTCTCTCTCTCTCTCTCTCTCTCTCTCTCTCTCTCTCTCACCTTTTCCTTTTAGTTCTTTTATTTTGGAGTCGGGTTAGAACAGGGTTTCTCTGTAGCCCTGGCTGTCCTGGAACATTCTGGATACCAACTGGCCTCGAACCCAGAGATCTGCTTGTTTCTGCGTCCTCAGTGCTGAGATAAAAGAGTGCTCCATGTCCAGCTTCAGTCTCTTTTTTTTCTCAATACTGTCTCTGTGGAGCAAAGCGAAGTCCTGTGTTTCATTGCTTTCCAGGCATCTCCAATAACCATTGAATGGATTTGTTCCCAAAGGCTTCTTTGGAAATCTGTTTAGAATTCACATTGCACTTTCCCATGGACACAATTGTTTTCTGGTGGGTCAGGTTCCCAGAGAAGCCTGCAAAAGCCTATTTAATGTGGTGCAAAGTCCAAGGACAGACCTCCCGCACCTAACTAGAAGTTCTAAATGTGTTTGAAATGCAGAAAAGAGCCAGTATTCAGCCCTGTGAGCTTAGGCACATCCCCTACTGTCATCCCCAGCAGAATCATAGGACTTCGTTGGTGGAAGAAACAATTCCAACTTGTTCATATGTGGCCTGTTCGGTTCGTGTGACCTGGCAGCTTCGCTATCATGCCTTACCATATTTCCTTGGCATTGCTTGGTGTCTAGGCAAAAAGACTACTTTGTATTCCCCGAGTGTGTTTGTATAACTTCTGGACCATTAAGTTAAGCTTTATCTACTACTACGGTCCCTTCCTGGAACTTCTCCTTTCCTGCCTATAAACAGTGCCAGTGCTTCAGGTGTTCAAAAGGAGTTTTTGCTCCCCTTTGCTTTTTTATTGTTGTTGTTTGTTTGTTTGTTTTTATTGCACGAAAAAGAAGAGACCTTTTCTGTTATTTGCTTTACTATACTGACTAGTCAGCAAGATGTCTGGTAGTTAACTCTATGTGGTAGGCTAACAAATAATATAGAATTCTGGGATTTTCAACTTATTTGTTCTGTGTGTGTGTGTGTGTGTGTGTGTGTGTGTGTATGTGTGTGTTTGTGTGTGTGTGTCTATGTGTGTGTGCATGTGTTTATGCATGCTCAATATAACTTGTTTGTATTTTGTATTAATAGAATGAGATTTTGGTTGTACAGACTCTCAGACTGCTTTATCTGTAATTCACACCTTTTCTGTGACTCAAGAAAACCTATTTGGAATACATGATAAGAACGTTTTCCTCACCATACAGCTCTTACCTCAACAGGAATAAAAGATAGTTTATTCTATTGCCAAATATAAGAGACCGGGTGGGGATTTAGCTCAGTGGTAGAGCGCTTGCCTACCAAGCCCAAGGCCCTGGGTTCAGTCCCCAGCTCCGAAAAAAAGAAAAAAGAAAAAAAATATAAGAGACCAAGACTCAGGAGGGTGGGGCTAGGTTACTGCAGATTCTATACGAAGCAGTTTCATGGACAAAGAAAATCATAAATCAAGGCAATTGTGAAAGTGTGAACTTTGTAGATGATGTCGAATGGTTGTACATGTCTGTAAGTTTCGTGAGAATTTATTCTGGCATTTGAACTTGATTCCCAGGGACTGCATTCTCTGCCAGTTGTGTGGCTTCATAAGTAAAGCCCGAAGGAAGTGGAGCCGGTTCATTCACATGGCGAGGTTTTCAGATAGTCTCAAACACTTGGCTAGCCAGGGTTGTTACTGGTGATGGGGAAGTGCAAACAGGAAAATGCAACCGTGGAGAAAGTGTCTCCTGGCATTCTGCTTCGATTCAGTTAATCTTGAGCTTTGAGGAGAGCTAAAAAAGAGGAGCTCAAGCAAGGCATTGCTTACACACAGCAGGCGCTTTTTCCATTATTCTAGGATGTCATATCTGTAAAGAGTGTAGAACATCTCTGCGTGCTTAGTGTATATATCCTAATTGTGCGCTTTGCTGACATGACTCAGTATTTTGGTAACACCATTTGGAATTTATTTTACCTGTTTTGCGTTTAATAAGCACATGGTTTGATAAACTTCATTTACCCATGAATAATAGCAGTGCTTTTGTGTAGTTCCTATAGCGGTAAGAAAATACATTGGGTTACTTGCCCCAACTATTAAAAAGTACATAATCTATCTTGACCATAATATGGAAAGCTGAGATGCGAAACTTTGAGTGCTGATAAAATGCTCAAAATATTTGAGGTTTAGTGTTCACCTGGCAGCACATATTCTAAAATTGGAATGATAGAAAATTAGCTTGGCTGTCAGACAAGGCTGAGAGGTGGGCTGGTAAGATGGCTCGGGGTGAAGGTAACTTTGTGTGCAAGATCCAAGCCCCTATTAACCTGAGTTCAATCCCTGGAAGACACACACACACACACACACACACACACACACACACACACACACACACACACACTCACGCATGCACGCACGCAAACAAACAAATGAATAAATTTATAAGGGAATGCTGGGCAAACCAGTGATGCATTCTGCTTGAAATTCCTATTGTAAAGAAATAGAAGTGATGATTTTGAAGGTATACCTACACAAATAGATAATAAATGTTTAAGGCGATAAACATGCTAATTGTCCTGCTTCCATCACCCCACCTCCTGAATATGGACATATTGAATAACTTTGAGTGAGGAAAACAAATACACATGAAGAAAAATGTTTTCAGCTGGGTGTGGTGGTACACATCTTTAATTTCAACATTCCTTCTGAGGCAGAGGCAGAGAGAGAGGTGGAGAGGCAGAGGCAGAGGCAGAGGCAGAGGCACAGAGAGAGGTGGAGGGCAGAGAGGCAGAGGCAGAGAGGCAGAGGCAAGGCAGAGAGGCAGAGAGGGCAGAGAGACAGAGGGCAGAGAGAGGCAGGGCAGAGGGCAGAGGGCAGAGGGCAGGGGGCAGGGGCAGAGAGGCAGAGAGGCAGAGGCAGAGGCAGAGGCAGGCAGAGGCAGAGGCAGATCTCTGAGTTTCAGTTTAGCCTGATCTACAAAGGAGTTCCAGGCCAGCCAAGAGCTACATAGGGAGGCACTATCTGAAACAAAGAAAAAATGTTACAAAATTTGGAGCATTTAGAATGTTTTCTCTGCCAAGTCTGTCTGAGGTCTCTTTCTTTCTCTGAGGGCACTGGGTTACTTCTCTACTAAGGAGCGATGGACAGTGATTGCAATGTCAGATTTCCAAGCCTAGAATTAGGAATGCTTATCCATTCATGTCTCTGCAATTATGGCAGAATCTGAAAAAGTCGGGCATCTGAACTGTTCGTGTGGCCCCTTACATTTTAGCTAAGGCATACTCAGCCGGTGCCTTGAATGCTTGCTGCCAAATCTTGTTTGTTTTCTCATTGTGGGTTTTCAGAGTTGGCCATGTGCAGAATAGAATTTGTCAGTAGACAGCACAAAGCCTAATGGATGACCTTTGGAGAGTGCAAAGGCATTTATGAGGAAGATCCATTTGAAGAGAGAAAATATCAGCAGCCCCTAGAAGAAAAGGAGAGGGCCATGTTGTGTTTGTAGGCTGGGGATTGACAGTTGGCCTCCTGTGGCTGGTTTGCACTTCCTGGGGAGATAGTTCACATCTCCACCTGGTTTGCAGTAAGATCCACACCAGGAATTTCACACCATACTGCCTTTTCTCCCTGCAGTGAAGAAACTATTTGGCAGAGATGCAAAGAAAATGTTCTTAAGTCCCAAAGCCAAGGTTAAGGGCTTGCGAGTGCCACCAGCATCATTTTCTCTGGTCTCACTTATGCCTAGGTTGTCCAATCGCACAATAAAGGAGAGAACCATCTATCCCTCCAGCTGCATCATTAGCAGTACATATCTGTGTGCACCTTCAGACCGGCAGCAGTTTACTCTACCACAGACTTGCTTCTGTGCCCCTTCCGTAATGGCATCCTGAAGAAACTCATGAGTCTGCCAGCATTGAAGGGACAGAGGGAATCTAAAGGAGCTTCTCTTAGACTCACCTGTTCCCTTCTCTTGTGCAGCTGTCAAACCACCAAATTCCGGTCCCTTTGCAACCGTCTCACTTTCTTCTCATAGCACTGCAAAATGTGATCCAGTGTTGGGTACAATGTGAAGCTACCCGTTGTGAAGCAAATGTGGAAAGTGCTATAATTTGAGGTAGTTTTCAGAAGGACCCCTTCTGATACAAAAAGCTCGTTTCCTTTTTTTTTTTTGCCTTTTTTTTTAAATGCCTCATCACATTTCATCCAATTTCAGCCCCTCCCTGCTGAGATTTTCCTTTTGATGTCTGCTTTCTAGAATAGACCCTGCCTGGGAGAAAATAAAGAAGGGAAAGAAAGAGGAGGAGAAGGAGGAGGAAGAGAAGAAGAGAGAAGAAAAGGCCACGTCCCCAGTTTTCAATTTGCAGCGTACCCAGCTCTTTCATCCCAAGCTGCAGGGTCAGAGGACAGCCAGAGGAAGAATCCTTTTCAAGACTCAAGCCCATGTGGCTTTCATGTTTCATTGTCATCTTGTGTCACAATTGGGTCAGGAACATGAAGGGAAGAGTGAGTAGGACTAAGGGGTAAAAGCTAGTATTGCTATGTTTTATAAAAAATAAGTTCGATCAGGAAGAGAGCTTTAAGGTTTTAAGGAGCTACTTCTGATTGCTTTAGACCCGTTGGACATCTGTGTGGAGATGACAGTTTGCATTGTGGGATAGAGCTGTGCTCTCCTAACGCTGGAGCGCTTTCTCTTACAGGACCTCTTTGTTCTCGGGTTTCCTTCCCATTTTTCTGCAACGATTTTTTTTATATCCCTTTTGTTTTCTGCTACTGTTGGTTGCAAATCACAGAAGATATATCATTGTGCTCCTAGTTTATTGTCTTGATTACAGACCTGCCTTTGAGGGGAAAAGCTTGCCTAGAGAAGATTTCCTTTTTAATGTTAATTTCTTTCATTTTTATTAGGCTTTAAGAAGTTTTGTACATTGGATTTTGTCATATTTATGTCTTTCTATATCCAACCCCACTTTTTTCCTTATCTAACTTTGTGTCCTCTTTTGTTTAGTGTTTTGTTTTGTTTTTTGTTTTTTCAATCTAGTAAATACAATTTGTGCTGCCCACGCATATACTCTTAGACGTTTGGCCTTTCACTGGATACTTCTCTCCCTCTCCAACAACTATCAATACCTCCTCAGCTAACTTAGGTGAGACTTAATATCTACTTCCTCTCTCCAAGACTGTCCTAGGCCTCTTTCTTTCTCTGAAGGCATTGGGCTGCTTTATTTCTAAGGAGTGGTGGACAAT
Source organism: Rattus rattus (assembly GCF_011064425.1). Lineage (NCBI taxonomy): Eukaryota > Metazoa > Chordata > Mammalia > Rodentia > Muridae > Rattus > Rattus rattus. Next base: position 94,829,980 of record NC_046172.1, read on the forward strand.
GATTGCAAAACGGAAGTTACTGAGGGTACTTTTAAAATATTGACAACCAGGCCCCATTGATACGGAGGATGTTGAGGTGTGAATCCCAGGGAATTGCTGTTTTTAAATTAAACTCCTGAGGTAATTCTCATGTTCACGGAAGATTTAGAACCTCACTGAGTTACACGGCCAAGCCTAACAGCTGGGTTCCAGGCAGTTTGAGTCACATATGAGAATTACAAGTAACTTTATTTTTTGAGGCAGGAGCCCACTGTAGCTCAGCTTCTCCTACAAGCTATGAGTGCTGTGTACTGTAATGTTATCAGACAAGCAGACAAGACCCCTAAAGCTTGACAAGTTAAAGAGGTGCAGTGCAAGCTGTCGCATGTACTGCTGCACCCACAGAGAGGCAACGTCCCTTCCATAATATCCAGGGACCCAGCAGCCATGGCATCTGAACTCTAATAGCAGTTTATGACAATGTCAGGGATTAAAAAAAATCATTCCAGTTGCTTGAAAGAGAGTTGTTAAGTGTAACTTTTATTCTCCTGTAGTAATTGATTCTCCTGTAGTAATTGTTGTCTCCAAAGGTCAGTCTGCTAACCTAGGCCTAGTACTACTCCCGGAAGCTTCTATGCCTATAATCTTATCCAGGCCTAGAATGTTTTCAGCCTCTGAGACTTACTGCCAAATAAGTTCACCATTTCTTGTTATTTCTGGGCTCTTGCTGTCTGTTTCAACCCAACTGTTCTGACTCAAACTCCTCTTCAAGTCGACTGATTCAATACGACTTCTCTCTCTTGGCCTCTTCTGAAATGCTCTGTTTTACCTCATACTAACTCTGGCAATCTGTTTTAATCTGGTCCTTCTCATTCTTTGGCTTGTTCTATCTTTACCTGTGACTAGCTTGTCTCTCTTTAACCTGTCTCTCTAAAACTCTCCCAGTAAAACTGCCTACTCTTACTTTCTCCCTCTGTGTTGTTCCTGCCCTCTTTCACCTCTCTTCTCCTGAGAGGTGGGTATATCCTATTCCTGTCAGATCTTTCTCTTATTCGTCACTTTATCTGCCACTCAATTAGACATCCCTTTCAAACAGCGCTGCTTTCTTCTAAAACTAACTTTGCCTTTATGGTTTGAGATGCAAAGTGTGTACTAAGGGTGTGCTTGTATTCCATCCAGAGAGATTAAAGGTGTGTGTTATGGGCCAAACCATACCACAACTAGAAACTTTTTTTTTCAGTAAATAACATAATCTCAGGGTTCACAGTGTGATCAAATATCCCGAAACAGAGAGTATTGCTTGGAATGGTTTGCCCAGAACTTGGTCTCATCTTCGATTCAACTCTTCTCATTCCCCCTTGCCAACCATTTGTGTGTCTGTATATTCGTGTGCATGCAGCTATGTGAATGCATTTGTATGGAGACAAGAACTCATTAAACCTCAAGCCCATTGATTGGTTAGATTGGCTGTCCGTCAAGCTCCAGGAATTTCCCCACTCTTCTGTGCCCCTCAGTAATTAAGTAAGTTGGAGGTGAATCCTGCTTGGCATCAGGGCATGAAATCTATCTGTAGTGAGTTTCTTGCCCACAAGAGCGGTGTCCTCTGTCTCTGTATGTGCCCATAACACAAACTGCTTCAATATTGGGTAGTGCTTGTAATATGTTTATTTGATTGGCTTTTGGTGCTTGGGTCCAACTGGGCCTTGTTGCTGGTAGGCAAGGCCTCTACTACTGATCTAAACCCACCACCTCTTATTCCAATTTTTCTGGCAAGCCTTTTACCTACTGAACTATTTCCTGAGTTCTTTCCCTAGTTCGTTGAATCAGAGGTCTGGATGGGAGGTTGGCACCAAAGCCACTAAGGCAAAGGTAAATTCCCCACCATGGCTAACTTATTCTGGCTAGAAAGTCTCACCTTCTTTTCTAACAGATACCCATCAGAATGAGTTGCAGGAAGGTAGGTTAATTAACCAAGAAGCTTTGTCATGGTTGGTTGTGTTACTTACTCCAGAGTGGAAGCCCTTTGCTGGGTATTCTCTAGGCTTTCTGGAGACAGGAGCTATGCTCTGAATCTCTTTTGTACCTAGAACACAAACTGCTTCAGCTAATAGGCTATCTTGTTTGTCCCCTCTTGCTTTGTTCTTTAGGAGTTCCACATGTGATAGAAATTCTTGTAAAAAGATTGTCTTATTTTTTTGTGTGTGTGTGTGCATGTGTATGTGTGTGTGTGTGTGTATGTGTGTGTGTGTGTGTGTGTGTGTGTGTGTGTGTGTGTGCACATGAGTGTAGTGCTTGTGGAGTCCAGAAGAGAGGTGTTAGATCTCCTGGAGCTGCCATTACAGGCAATCATGAACCACCTGTTGCAGGTGCTGAGCACTGAACCTGGGTCCTCCGCATGAGCAGTTAAGTGCTTTTAAATAACCATTGAGCCATCTCTCCAGTTCCGTGGTAGGTGGTTTTAATGTTTTTTTTTTTCTCCAGTGCTGGGGACCAAACCCAGTCTTACATTTTCTAGGCAAGAAATCACCACTGATCAAAATCCTAAAACTCGATCTCTATTTTCAAAGGTAAAACAACCTGGCCTTGGGTTTGGGAATGGAAATTAGTTAGTAGACTGCTTGCCTAGAATGCCCAAAACCTTACTAAATGGAGTTTCTAACTCTAGCACCTTCCAGGGGTGGTGACACAAATCTATAGCCCCTGCAGATATACACACATGCACACACACACACACACACACACACACACACACACACACACAATATAACAAAGCAAAACAAAAATGGACCCTTCACCAATGTTGCTCGTAATCATAGCTAGATCCTTGTTAGCAGAACTCTGAAAATGTACTGGTTCATGTGCCCGTGACCCTGACCCAGTTGGTCACCTTCCTACAGGGGGACTGGACACCGTCCATCTCTCCTACAGGTTGGCGTGGCCTTGGTTACCTCAGAACTCTCTTGAAGTTCCAAGGCATCCAGGTCATTTTGTTCTAAATATTTTTCTGGGATTGAGGTCCAGGTGTCAGCATGATATTTCTCAAGTGGGTCAGATGAGGAGGACTCCCTACACTCCCTGGAAGAGCCAGTTCTCCATCCTCTTTCAAATTGCATCCCTGGTTGTGCTCTGGCAGTGGTGTATCTTGCCTGCCACTGTTGTCGGTACTATGGAGAACCTAACAAGTTACTTTATGGTGGCGACAGGAAGTAGTAATGTCTAAAAGCATGACCTGTGCAATTAGGTAGCTTTGGGGATAAGGCCTGGTTCTTTTGAGACAGGATGTCATGTAGCCAGGGAAGACTTCAAACTTCCTGAGGAGCCAAGGTTGACCTTGAACATCCTTCTACTCTTAGTCCCTCCTTAAGTGAACACAGTAGCCTCACACCGCAAAGCACAATACCAAAACTCATAGCCTGCACATCTAAGGGGAAAGAAACATTTTTATATCGTGCTGATTTTTATTTCACAGCTTCCAAAGATGCCGTGCTCTCCTCCATCAAAGAAAATATGAGGGATTGATAGTGGGGAGGCACCTTGAGGAGGGTGCATCCTTACACAGATTAATACATATACCTCTGAACATAGTTAAGGTTATCATTCAAGGAAAAAAAAATCATGGCAAGAAAGAGTTCCTCCAGAGACACTGAAGTGATGTTGGAAAGGTGGTGGAACTTTCTGGTCACATCTGGCTTCCATCATCAGTCGACAACTGCAGTGGGCTAGGAGGGAGAAGACAAAGCCTGGGCCAGCCAGACTTCTGGAAGAACTAAAACAGAGGCCCTAGCTGACTAACCCTTTCCCCTGAGCCCCGCCCCTGGCAGTTTCTGCTTACTTGCAGCGTTCCTTGTAATCAGAAACAATCCTCAAGCTTTTTATGACCAATGGAAGGAGTACTCTTGAAGAAGAATTAAAGTAGATTTCCTCTACTTTTATGCCTACTAATACCTCCATCTCCCAAATTCTGGGGTTACAGATTGCAGATGAGCAATACCACACCCAATTTAACTGTTTTATCTTTGCAAGAGAGCTATAGACACGGCAAATGAACTAGCTTTTTGACTCTTACTGGTATGTTCTTAGGGAAGTTTCTCTGTTGTACCTCAATTTTCCCCATGTGTCGACTGGGTCAGGGTTGCGGGGAGGAGTTAAATATAGAACATGATTGCTATGAGGAATACACAAAGTAGTACATGTAACATTCTAGTTCTCATTTCAGGCACATATAAAGTGCTTGGTAATGAATAGTGTTACTAACGACAACCTTACAATAGCAAACTTTACAGTTTTTCTTTGCATGCATTTTTTTCCTTCTGCAGGTTTAATCACCTTCAGTCCACTGTGATCCAAAAATATTAAATGAAAACTCCAGAAATGAATAATTCATACATATTTAAATTGTGTACCATTCTGAGGTGTGAAATGCTTTCTGCATTGTACTGCTCAGGACACCAATAATCCAATTTGTCCAGTGTCTGTAGGCTGTGTATGCTATCTGACAGATAGTCATTTAGTAGCCATCCCAGTTATCAGATTGAATGTGACAGTCTCAAGTGTGAGAGATCTCATTTGTCCATGTTCATTGTATTATAATTATTGTGTTGCATTTTTGCATTTGATTTGTTACTGTGTCTCACTTTTGAACTAAAATCTATCACAACAGGAGAAAAACACCATCTCTGGGATTTGGGCAGTTTTGGACAATTTCAGGTCTTTACTGGTGGCTCTTAGAATGAGCTGGCAACTGCTTTTGTGGTCAGTACCAATTCTTATAAATGGATTTGGGAGAAAGAACGAGAAATTTGGATGGGTATGCAAAAAAACCCTTCAAGAGGAAGTACAATGAAATGAGCAAGATGGAGAGCATACGGAAGCGGGGATCTGAAGTGATCTGGAGTGGTGACAATATCTAACATGATTTGATGTCCACCAGGCTGTCTGTCATTAGGACAATTATCTCCAGCCCTCTGAGGCTGTCCATTTCAAGAATCTCTCCTTATTGTATACAGCATAGAAGACCGAGGTTAGGGCTCAAGTTGGTCCTTCCAGCCGAGCTTGAGAATCTCTGTGCTTCGGTGGACTTGACATACGTTCTAACTCTGAAAATTGGTTTTTGGGCTCAGAGTGCCACTTTTAATCACCTTCCACAGCATGTTGAGTTCTCAGGGGCTGAGCAATAAATAAACCCTGTGGCCCATAGATGAGGTTGATGCCGAGACAGATCTGCACGCAGATGGTAACGCTGGCTTAGCCATTTCAGATGGCAAGACTCCTCTAGCCTAATTTCAGAGTAGCTTGTTTTCTAATCTCAAATCACTTCATCAGCCCCATGGGAAAGCCCAGTTAGTGACAAGTAGGCTATGGAGAATCGTCTCTCTTTGTTTGTCAATCATGCTTTTGTTGTATGACCTGAATGTGTTTTGCTTTCTCCATTGCTGCAGAGACATCAATAACAATTTTGGGGGCGTTTCTGTTTTCCGATTCCACATATAAACTGTACTATCCATCCGTTCTTCAGGAGTTTGGTTGCCATGTCTTCTTTTGTTTTTTGAACAGGGTTTCACTGTATTATCCAAGCTGGTGGATCTCCATGTATAGCACAGGCTGGTCTGGTGCTCCTGAGTCTCTTGTCTCAGACTCCCGAGTGCTGGGCTCGCAGGTTTGTACCACAACTTACAGCTTATCTTCATGGCAGAATTTAGAAATGATATTGTGATCATCATTTTTCTCCTCAGATGCTTTGTTTTTTTGGCTTTATTCCCAAATTCCAGGTGTGTTTCCACGAAGGGCCTCCAGGAATGGCTATGCACTGCACAACCCTAGGAGGGGGTGCCATTCACATAGACTATAATTGAATGGCGCCACTAGGGTTGTGCAGTGTACAACCTACACAGCTATACACGGCGATCCCGGCATAAAGAATTAATGTATTAATGCTGACTTCATCGAGGGTGTGGTCTGGGGGAGAAATATAGGGTGGTATGACTCAGAAATGTTCCTTGAGATCTGAAACAAAAAAAGCTGCTGCTGTAACAGGTTAGTTAGGGAGGGGAGGGAGGGAGGAGGGAGGGAGAGAGAGAGAGAGAGAGAGAGAGAATGAGAGAATGCTGTGTGGTGGTGGTGGCAGAGGCAGTCACTAAATGGAAGGTATATTTACCTTTCTTTTGTGCAGCAAATAATGTTTGAGGGCTCACTATATAAGAAGTGTTGAAGTGTGGGCAAGGGCTGGCATAAGAGAGCTTTGGCTCCGGGCCTTGTCAAGGAAGTTGGGTCAGAACTTATAAGGATAGGTAAGGAAGAGAATCCCCCTGGGTGGGAGGGTAGTGGAGGGAACTATGGAGGTTGGAGGTAAATGAGTACTGATAAATGGTGTATCTTGGCTATATAGGAATGCATGTGAAAGAAGTGGGGAGCAATAAATGTTGAGGAGGGTCAAGTGATGAAGGGGGTAACTTGATTGCTAATGGAAGCCTTTGGCTCTCTTCGCCAACTACAGAGCAGCTCTTCAAAGTGTGTGGGTTTTAAAGGCAGCTTTATTGAGATCTATTCACACACTCGATAAAGCACGCATTTGAAGCATATCTTTGAGTTCATTGTGGCTGTGGTGTGTGCCTGCAATCTCAACACTTGGAAGACTGAGGCAGGAGGTTGAGAGCTACGCTACCTGCCTGGGGCACAAAAGCAGGACCCTACTGAAATAGAGATAAGTGAATGAGTAGCTAAGTAAGGTCCACAGTTCAATGGTTTTCAGTATGTTCATATGGATATGTAACCATCATTGTATAACACGTTTGAGAATGTTTCCATGAACTTGCCAAAGAAATTCCATGTGATTAGCTCTCAACCCCCCTACCTGTCCTTCCTGGACCATCTCCAATGGCCCCAAAGTGCTTTTTATCTATAGATTTGCCTGTTTTTGACATTTCATATAAATAAAAGTTATAACATGTCTTTTTGTGGGGTTTTTCATTGTGTGTGTGTGTGTGTGTGTGTGTGAGAGAGAGAGAGAGAGAGAGAGAGAGAGAGAGAGAGAGAGAGAAAGAGAGAGATTACATGGTTTTTCTTTTTGCAGTGCTGAGGATCAAATGTCATCTCATTCATGCTGGGCAAAGAGCCCTTTCATTGTGCCTCGCCCCTAGACCTTGGTATGACATTGTTAAGGTTCATTAATGTTGTAGCGTATAAGTTAGACTTCATTCGTTTTAAGCCAATGCGATATTGTCTGGTATGGTTGTGTATATTTTGTGTATCTTTTTATTCAGTGATGAGCATTGTAATGAATCATCCCTTTTGGCTATTATGAATAATGATATTTTAACCTCTATGTATTAGACTTTGGGTGGGCATATGTTCTCCTTTCTCTTGGCTGTAGAAGTAGGATTAGGGCCTGTCAAAGCAGTTCAGAGAGTAAGAGCACTGGCTACTTTTCCAGGGAACCCAGGTTCAAGTACCCGCACCCACTTGGAGACTCACAATTATCTGTAGCTACAGTTCCAGAGGATTTGGTGCCGTCTTCTGTCCTTCCTGGTACACATGCCTGTGGTGCACAGACATACATGGAGACAAAATGCCCATACACATAAAATTATAGAACAAAATTAAGAAAGAAGTAGAATTGTTGGGTCATGTATATGATAACCATGTTTAACCTCTTGGGAAATTGTCAAGCTGTTTTCTAAAATGGCCACACTGATTATATCCCTACTAATAGTGTAGGAGGACCTCGATTTTTCCACATTCTGTTGAATACTAATAACTGTCATTTTAAAAACCTATATGATGTGTGTGGGCCTGTGTGCATGTGTCTAGTGTGCATGTGTGTGTCTGTTTATTTATGTGAATGAGTGAATGTGCATGTGAATGCAGGTGTGTGCAGGTGCCACTGGACCTATTTGGCGGTCGGTGGACAAACATGAGTGTCATTCCTTGCCTTCCACTCTGAGACAGAACTTCTTGTTCCTTGCAGCCTACGCTGGGTTAGCTGGCTTACCACCTTTTATACATTGTCCTGTTTCTAGTTCCCATCTTGTTGTATGTGTGCTGGGATTACAGATGCATATTCCTGCATCAAAGTTAATATAGGCCCCAGGGATCGGAATACAGTTCCTCATACTTGCAAGGGACTTGTGTACCGGGCCAGCTTCTTGGTTCTGGGAGTCTTCTTTACTGTACCTATGCCTTGTCCGTAGTGCTGTTTCATTGTGGGTTTGATTTGTATTTCTCTGATGTCTAGTGACGTTGAACATCTTTTTGTATACATATGGACCATTTATATATTTTCTTTGGAGTAATGTCTATTCAAATATTTAGCATATCCTCTCTATGGATTTGTCTTCTTTCTGCATTTTATTTTACAATACATAGTCCCACTGTTATCCCCCGTTGACCTCAAACTTGCAGTTCTGTGGTGCTAGATTATAGATACTGTACCACTATGCTGAACTCTTAGCTTACTTTTAAAATTAGGTTGTCTTTAAAAATTATTATACTTATTTATGTGTGTTTGCGTATGCACACACACGTGTGGAGATCGGAGGGCAACTTGCTCTACTCAGTTCTCTCCTTCAAGCATTTATGTCCCAGGGGTTGGACTCAGACTTTTAGTTTTGTCAGCAGATCTTTATAGACCTGGGTACTTCATCATTGTCACATACATGACCTGCGGCATCATAGCCACTCAACCATCCATGACTCTAGTTGCAGGAAATCAAATGTCCTCTTCTGGAATCTCTCTATGGTCATAGGCACATGTGGTGCATACACACACACACACACACACACACACACACACACACACACACACACAGAGAGAGAGAGAGAGAGAGAGAGAGAGAGGGAGAGAGTTTTTTTTTTTTTTTTTTTATTTTTTTTTTTTTTTTTTTTTTTTTTTTTTTTTGTTTTTTTTTTTTTTTTTTTTTTTTGTTGTTTTTTTTTTTTTGTAGAAGACCTGAGTTCAATTCCCAGCACCTGTGTCAGGTGGGGCACAACTACTTGTAACTCCAGCTCCAGGGGAGCTGATGTCTCTGGCCATTGGGGACACCTGTATTTACATGCACATACCCCTTCCTACCACATAATTTCAAATACAATCTTAAAACGAGAAAAATTCATATGTTTATTCACATTCCTCTATGTATTCAGTGTATTTGGTCATATTCACTTTCCCACTCACACCTACAGCTCCTTCCAGATCCGCAAGTCTCTTTCCCCATTTAACATCTTTTTTTTTTTTTTTTTGAGACAAGGTCTCATTGTTGTTTTCTCTGGCTGGCAAAGAACTCACTATGTAGGCCAGGCTAGCATCAAATTCATATATCCCCTTGTTTCTGTCTTCTGAAGGCTGGGATTAAAGGTAAGCGCCACCCAACCTGGCTTAAAAAATGACCCACTTCGTCCAACTAACGCTGTCCATATGCACCTGGGTGTGGGGGCTATCCAATAGAACACGGTCAACTTAGTGCCAATAGCGCCTCAGCCAGGGGACCTTTTTCCTGATGCTTGTGTTTTGATGTCATATCATATCATAGAGATGCCATCATTGTCAAATCCAACGCACTTCTCGCAGCTGCTTCTTTGATTTTCGAGTAACCCACTGCCAGTGGTAAGACATGGTTTTGCATGTGGATAGGGTGATCCGTGATCATTGGCTACATTCTCTCTACCTTTAAATGGCCTTTTCAGTCCCATCGTAATCAATTGTAAGGGTTTACTTTTAGACTCTCAATTCCGTCCCGTCATCTGTATGTCTAGCCTGATGTCGAGCCCACACCGCTTTGGTTCCTGTTGCTTTGGTTGGGGTTTTGTCACTGGGCACGGTGAGTTTTACTTGCTCTTATTTTACACTGTTCTGGCTAGTATTGTCACGTGGACTTGAGCATCAGCCTGTCACTCTCTATAGTCCCTGGGATTGTGCTGTGGACTGCAGCAAATCTGTCATCAGAAATTCCTAAGGAGTATAATGTGACCAGACAATGTTTCAGTAGTAGAAATATGACAGTACTTCGAACTGGGGTAAAGAGGAACACATGGTGGTCATCTGGAGACTAGTAAGGAAAAATCACGTAGCAGGTTAAGTAAGTGATGGGGACCAAAGTAGCAAAAGATTGAGGATGGACTCCAGACCCACTAAAAAGGTGAAGGGGCAAGATGCCAAGCCTCAGGGAGTGGCTACATTTGAGAATAGGAGACATCAGAATAGCTCTGAGGTTTGTAGAGAAGCTGATTGATTGGCTCCCAGATCCTTTTCCCCTTTCCTTCCCCCTTCTTCCCCTTCTCTCCCCTCCTTTCCTTTCCTCTCCTCTCCTCTCCTTTCTTTTTTCTCCCCCCTCCTTTCTTTTTTAAAGACAGGGTCTCTCTTTTATGTAAGACTCTAAGTGTACCAGAACTCACTAGGCCGACCTAGAATTCCCAGAGATCCATCTGCTTCTGTGTCGCAAGTGCTGGGATCAAAGGCATACAACATCAGCCCTGGTTTCTTAAAATGATTATGATTTATAGCACACTTGCAAAGATACTGGCTAGGCGTCCTGTACACCTGCCACCCTGCTCCTGCAAGTGTTAGCATCCTGTGTAATTTATAGTGCAATGTCAACACTTAGCATTAGCATAGTATTTTTAACGAAGCTGTACGCTCTGTTCAGGTCTCACCAGTTTTTCCATGAACCTCCTTTTGCTTCTTCAGGATCCAGTCTAGAGTCTCACATCATCCCCAATGGTCCTGTCACTTCAGTCTCTTCTAAGCCTCAACAATCTCGCATTCTCTTTTGTGATCCTGGGAGTTTTGAAGAGTACTGGTCAGTTTTTGTGGAGAAGTTCTTTGTGTTTTGACTGGGATTAGGTGATTTGAGTCAGCTTCTTATCAACATGACATATTTTCTCTCTGTCACAAGAGGCCTATGATGACATGTCTTGATAATGTGATGCTAGATTGGATTCCTGATTAGGATGGTTTCTGTCAAGTTTTCCCAGGGTAAATGACCATTTTAGAAACGCTCTCAGTTTTCTTATTAACTACTGTGTCTTTCAGTGCTTCTTGCCTACAGCAATTATGGCTGCAGTGTTCGGCTATTGGCAGTCTTATGTTTCTCTCGTTTCTTCTACCTTTCTTAGTGGGAAACCTAACATATGGAAGGATGAGATCGCCTCTCATATTTTTAAAAATTGAAAAGACAGGGAAGGAAGATAACGAGTTCAGATTTAGGAATGCTACATCGGACGTGTCTGTATACCATCTACATGGAAATCTCCAGGAAGAATTTGGTATCCACATGAAAAGAGCAGTTGAAGCTGTGACAGGACAACTACATGCCATTATTCTTTCCCTTTAGAGATGCAGAAATGGAGGTTTGGTAGAAAATACCAGCACAGCATCACCAGGAAGCCACACTGGTGATGGCCTTGATTATACTGCTCTGGCCTTGTTCAGTGGCTTATTACTGGAAGGAAGCATTAATAACCAGATCCTAGTTTTCAATTTACTGTGCCACTATCTGCAACTGTGTGTGGCAATAAAGAGCCATTTAATATCCCAAATTAAATGAATCTAATAACAGGCTGTTGGAGTAGAGGGGTATGAGCAGTGTCTGGAGTTACTGGAGATGGCATGGACTTGCCATGCACATTGGAGAAATTCACAGTACAAGGACAAGGGAAAGGGATATCCAGTGAGGATGACACTCTCCATAGGTCACACTGAAGTTACATTACACCATCCATGTAACTCTGTAATCCAACATTCAATTATGATGCCTACTCTGTGAGATAGTACTATTGTAATCTCCATTTCACAGAAGAGGGGCTTCAAGTTATACGGTTAAGTAGTTTTTCCCTTTAGGCAGCTGGACAAGGGAAGCCAAGTCCTACACCAAAATATTATTAATGTGAGCAGTTGAGAACAAATGCAGTAGAGTGAGAAGATGATGCCGGTGTAGTTCACCCTAGGAAAGGATTTTTCCATAGAAATCAGATGTAAAGCTTCTAAATATTTAGGGCAGGTTCACTGCTAGGCATTGTGCCAAGTACATTTACTTGTTTTCTTATATTTGATCCTCTGTGAATCCTTGTAAGACATAGTTCCTATTTTCAGTCCCATTTTTTTTTGTTGTTCTTTTTTTCGGAGCTGGGGACCGAACCCAGGGCCTTGCACTTCCTAGGCAAGCGCTCTACCACTGAGCTAAATCCCCAACCTGTTTTCAGTCCCATTTTACAGATAAAAAATTTCTCTTCTCTCTTTTCTCAGGCCACAGCATTAGTGAGTGTTAGAATCAGCGTACTGACCCAAATCTGCCTTCACCAGAAAACCTATACACAAGTAGTACAAGGAAGTGCATGCCTGGAATCCCAGCATCCAGGAGGCTGAGGCAGGAGGATTGTGAATTAGAGACTAACCTGGGCTATTTGTGTGATCCTGTAAAGAAACAAATAAGAAATACCCGGGATTTTCTTCTGGGTGGATTGTTTAGGAACCTGGGCATGGCTATTGTTTGAGTATGGAGATTACTAAACGTGCCTTTGCACCTCTTCTTGCTTCACACGCCTATGGTTGGCCAGCCAACCTTGATAATTTTTTAGAGATCACTCAAAGCGGATTACAGTCTTGTCCTTCAAGTCTCTGATTTTACAACTTATTTGTTCTTAGGCGCGCTTATTCCCATGTATCCAATTGTTGAGGGAAATTTCTTTGTAAGCTTCTTACACTGACAAAAAAAAATACTAAATTCTTAGAAAGGTAAACTGGGAGGGCTGGTGCGAGGACTGGGCCTTTAACCATGGGTATGTTATATGGGAGTTTCCCAGGGGAAATGGTGTGAAGTCTGCATTTGTATAATATATTAAAAATAGTCACAAAACGGAAAGGTTTCCTGGAAGACCATTCCGGGAGAATGTGTAGGACTACCAAGGGCAGTTTCCTGGTGTTGCAGATTGATCAATTGATTGATTTGGGACAATCTTTCTGTGTCATTTCCTCTTCTGTTGCTGTGATAAGACACCGGGACCAAGGTAATTCATGGAAGAAAGAATTTGGGTTTATGGTTCCATAGGGGCTAAGAGTCTTTCATGTCAAAGGTGGTAGCCGGCAAGGGAAACTGAGGACTTACATCTTGAATCATAAGCAGGAAGCAGAGATAGAGAGCTGGCAGTAGGTGAGGCTTTTTTTTAACTCTCAAAGCCCTGTGACATACTTCTTCCAGCAAGGCCATGCCTTGCAAATCTCAGTGGTGCCAGTTGAGACCAAGGGTTCAGATGTCTGGGACTATGGAGAACTCTTATTGAAACCACCAGCTTCCCCCTACACCCCACACTGCCTTCGAGTTCACTACGCATCTAGACTGGCCTGCCTGGAACTCATCAGTCTATCTTCATGTCTCCCCATCGTGGGATTACAGTAGTGAGCTACCACAACTGGCTAGCATTGTAGATTTAAAAATTACAATTCAAACTAAAAATATTAGGAAAAAATAGGTGAGTCATAACCCCAGTGGTGTAAAAGGTTTTTTAAAGTATTATATCAGAGATGGAAGCCATAAAGGACACAGTATATATAGCTGCTCCCATAGTGATTTAAAAGGAGCTTGTGTGCATCAAGAAATTAACATAGGTAGAGTTGTTACAGGGGGAAAATGTTTACAGTAAAAATTTTTGTAGTCTGAATTAAGTGTTTTGTTTTATTGAGAAAAGAGCTTCTATAGCTAAGGCTGTCCTTGAACTTCTGATCGACCAGTATCTACTGGGATTACTGCTATGCCTGGCTCTAAATGCTATTAATATAATATAGATATAATATAATAATTATTATATCTATATTATATTAATATAATATGGTTTTTGTGACCCTCCCAAAATACAGCTAGTCAATAAACATGAAGAAAGAAGTTTTAAAGTTAGAAAGAAGTTGTATGAAACATACAAGTTAAAAAAACAGAAAAAGTTAAGTTTCTTATCCCTTTTCAAAATGTTTACCATTTCACCTGGATGCAGCCCAAAACACAGTCTTATATGTGCCTGGTGCTTGTGGGGTTATCAATTCAAATGACTTTTTTTAGAGCACAGATTACCATTATGAAAGTTAAAGCCTTAAAGAATATGTGGTTTGCTTGGTCTGTATCCTTTGGTTCCATATCTAAGAATTTAAGTGCAGGACAAAAGTATTTTTGTTAAACAACAACAAAAACACCAAAGATCATTTGTATTTAAAATGTGTGTGACAGTTTTTTCTTATTATTAGCCCTCCAATGATGTAGTTTAATAGATTATTAAATAGCATTTACATTATATTGGGCATTATAAGTAATTTAGAGATTGTTAAAATATGTAGGAAAATAAAAATAGATAATGTGTAAATGCTATGGTATTTTATATAATGGAGTTGAACATCCACTGATGTGGGGATCTGAGGGGGTCTTGAAAGCAATTCCACATGGCTAGGGAGGACTGACTAGTTCCATTTCCATGGGCCTAGAAAGCCTCCTGTAACTGGAATAAGGAAATGGTAAAGGAACTGGGTAAATTATTGAATGGGCATATAATCAAATACAATGAAGCTATTAAAGATTAGGCTGGAGATGGGGCTGGAGAGATGGCTTTGCAGTTAAGAGTTGACTGCTGCTCTGGCAGAAGACCCAGGTTCAATTTCCAGCGCCCACATGGTGGCTAACAACCGGTCTGTAACTCCAGCTCCTGGGAATCTAACGCTGTTTTTTCTGGCCTCTTTGAGCACTGCATCTATGTGGTGCATAGATGTACATGCAGACAAAAATAGCCATAGTATAATATATATTATATTCTATATATTATATATTATATATATTATATATACATAGTTGGTCTGTCTGTATTTTAAAACGTACTTTAAAAGATGAACAAAGAAATGAAGCATGGAAGCATGTTCAGGATACAGTTGGCATAATGCATATTTGGATGATTGCTACATGGAGACTGGAGCACAGATGTTCTTGTCTGCTGTGCTTTTCTTTAGGTATTGGCCAGCCTAGGGAGGATTTCAAATGACACAGCAGAGTGGCATTTTAGATAAATCCTTCTTGTAATATTGTACATGGCGTTGGTCATAGGATTGTCACAGTCGTCCAGAGAGAAATGATGCGGGCACGAAGGTATGGACAGGAGTGAGTAGAGCTTCAGGAAAGACTTTCCACAACCTGGGAATTTCATCTTCCCTATGTGAGTGTTACCCACTTCCCTATGGTAAGGAACCCACGTGTGTGTTCTCGGGAATCCTGTGTCTTCATTGGAAGTGGAACCAGGAAAACTGGAGCTAGAGGTCTAGGGCCTAAATGCTTGTGTGCTAGGCTACATGTCAGTCTCTGTGACTCGTCGAACCATGTCCCTTCAGTGTGTAACTGGTCCAGCAGCTCCTTTAGGATGGTCTTTGGTAAACTTGGGGTAAAATAGGGGGCATGAATAGGGAGTAAGAAAAAAATGATGGCTGAGAGGATGGGGAGCTGGGGTTTGGGTGGGTACCTAGAACTATAGTGGTTAAGACGTAGAAGATGAACTGAGACAGCAACCAGTAACTGGTAAAAGTTAAATGTACTGTTTCCTGGGCTGGACTCCTATGGGGGTCGTTTCATAAGGAATTAAGACTGTTTTATTTTTTTTATAGCATCTGGGCATTTTTTTTTCTTGGAATGACTAGCCACAAAGACTTCAGTTTAATAAAGGTTTGTGAATCACATGTACCCACCAGACCTGGAGCTGAGATGAGTTTGAGCTAAAATGAGCTTGTGTCGGCATTGCTGGATCTGTGTGGTGGGCTGCCCTGTCGGGTTTGTTTTGAGATATCTCATGGTGATCAAAATAGATCTCACGAATGTATGGTAGCACTGGCATAAAACTATTAGGGTGTTTTATGTGTGCTGTGAATGCAGTGAACGGGCAGGGCTATAGAGGAAGAGCCTAGGTGGCAAGTACATTGAATTGGGGTTTCATTAGAAACGCTTCTTAGTCTCCTCATCTGTGAAATAACATGGCCCTGCCTGTGTTGGGGTTCGTTAGCTCTCTGTAGCACCATTTTGCTTGCTCTTTGCTTCAGGGGCTGAGCTGTTTGGAACATGGCTAGAGAGTCAATGCTGAGATATGCCGGCATCTGTTCTCGCTCTCATCTTTTTGTGTTTGCACTTCTAGGGTGTCTTCTGTTTGCAGCTCAAGGAATACTTTAGCTTTCCATCTGGCAGTCTAAAACATATGCTGTCAAAAAGTTGGAGGTGTCTGGAACCATCCAATGAAGGAGACAAGGACAGTGAAGGCAAGGCTAGGCTAATAGGTTAAAATGTTATTTTTATAATGGATGATTGAAGAAGGGTGATTGGAGATGTGACCTTAGCCTGACTAAGCAGAGGTTCAATTTCAGCAATCTTTCTAGTGGATGAAGCAGCTGTGGGTTTCCTAGATGGAATGCATTGAATTTTGAGGTTTTTGTGGTTTGGTTTTTGTTGTTGTTGTTGTTGTTGTTGTTGCTAATGTATTCACTGTATTTGACTCAAAGAGTGCTTGTCAAAAAGAAAAAGTCCCCTATCCTGGTAATAGGTATAGACAGACAAGGAAAGAAAGGCTGGAATGTCAATTAGAAGGTTTTCTCCCTGTGTAAGTAAACGTTGGCAAGCTCATGTAGAATCAAGACTAGATTAGCTAGCTATCTCTGAGTGATGCCGGATAATAGGAGAATGGAGTGGATTGAAACTGGATGCTTAATCTTGATAGTATGTTCCTGAACATCTGCTGTACAGAACTAGTCAAATACTTACATGTCTGTCCCCTCTAAGCTCCTGACACAGAAGAGTAAGACTTCATTCATTCTGAGGCCCTCTATTGCATTTTTACTTTCTGTTTGGCATGGTGCAAAGTGTCTGGATATTTCAGAAGCCCAGGAAGGCTGCTGGCATGACTCTCTGGGGGGTATTCCAGATGAACTGGAAACCTTCCAAAGGTGGTTGGGGCCCGGAATCCTCTTTGTACTGTGGCTTCAAAGTATAGACTTTGGTGGGCCTGATGCTGTCTTTGTGCAGTGTCCAAATTGGTCCTTTGCCTAAGGTGAGTAACCTTCCTGCTGTGTCTGGTGTAAAGAACACCACCTTTGTTCAGTTCTCCCTTGGACTGCTCCTGAGGGCCAGACAAGGGTGTGGGGAGGAACTAATATTTGCAGAATCAAAATTTCAAGTACACAATCCTTATCCAAAATGAGTAGAGTTAAATGTAGTTCAGAAATCAGCTTTTGGGTGTTTTAGAAAGGCAACATAATTGATGTTTTCCATGTACTCCCAGTGGGGTCTGGGGCAGCACCCCACATAATGAAATACACCTCATTTCTGTGGGAAATACATAGAAACTCCCCATAAGTCAACTAAATAAAGTGATATTTACCTCTATTCAAGTCATGCTTTGGACAAGCGCATAGTTTCTGTTTTAGAACCCTTTGAATTTGGCGTTTACCAATAGAGGATTGTGGACACGAAATTATCATTGAGTTTTCACTTTAATCAAATTGACTTCTGAGAGAAAAGGCACGGATGGGTGCTGGTAGGTGACTCTTCCCGTGGAGGGGTTCTCTGATGGGGTAATGGGGATGATGGATTCCCACTGGTGTTCTTAAGACACTGTCTTTTCCGTGCTCTCTTCTTTTCCTCTTAGCAGGGATTCTAGCCGCCAAGGTTTTGCCTTCCCTATATCACACACTATTCTTCTCAGTATAGACTCCAAGTGAATGGAGACACAAAATGCCACACACTTTTGGCAAAGCCAACAAGCCCATAATGCAAATTATCAGAGGTCTCAACGTGACAGGGACGGCTATCGATGATGAGTTATTTTTTAAAACCACACAATGAAATCAATGTGCATAAAGGAACCCTGCAAACATAAGGTTTAGGCACTGGGTAATCCTCAGTCCCATGGAATGTCTTTGGCCAGGCCCTCAGAGTAGTTTAGTCTAAGAGCAAACACATAGCATGTGAGGTGACCAGAAATGGCTGACCTCATTCCATCTGGAACTTGTTCAGCATGCAGATGTGGTGAGGGGAGGTCTCAGGATTGCAGATCATGGTGCTTTGTCCGAGAATCTAGGAATTGCATGGTTAGCAAATTTTTAAAGGCGGTTTTGGCCTTGATGGCAGTTGAAGATCAATGCATAGGCCAAACAATTGCAGGTCTTCCTTCAGAGCCTGGAGTCCATGCCTTTGTCGCACCCAGGTTCAGGGAGCTGATTGACCTATTAGAATGACAAGATTCTTTTGGCTTCCTTTTTGCCTGTCATGATAACAGGACTTGAGAAAAATCACCTAGGTAAACATGTATAGAAACAAACAAAATCCAAGCAGGGGTTTTAGAGTCTGGGGTAGCAGTTCGTGAAAGTTGTAGGAAAATTCAGAATGCCCAGTTACATCCAATTTTTAGATAAAAAAAAATCAAGCAATGTTTTAATAGAAATATGCTTCATGCAACACTTCCAGCCTACTTACACGAAAATATTATTCATTGTTTCTCTGGAATTCCGATTTAACTTTGTGGCCTGTATTTTTATGTGCTAAATTTGGCAGCTCTGGGTATTGATAAGCCCACCTACCCCCATGCGAGGCAAACCAGATGGAATTCGTGTGCACGTTCCATGTACAGAATCTAT